>NC_137664.1:22952234-23092234 GCF_963422515.1 Blennius ocellaris | reverse complement strand
GACATCATGGAGGAGTGACATCATGGAGGAGTGACATCATGGAGGAGGGTGACATCATGGAGGAGTGACATCATGGAGGAGTGACATCATGGAGGAGAGTGACATCATGGAGGAGGGTGACATCATGGAGGAGTGACATCATGGAGGAGCGTGACATCATGGAGGAGTGACATCATGGAGGATCGTGACATCATGGAGGAGTGACATGATGGAGCAGTGACATCATGGAGGAGTGACATCATGGAGGAGTGACATCATGGAGGAGTGACATCATGGAGGAGGGTGACATCATGGAGGACAGCACCCAAGCGCACTGCTGGACCCCAAAACAGCCGTCATGGTTGTGACGGCCACCGAGTGTCTCAGAGGGAAGGAGACATTTTGGTGGAGACACAGCAGACCGATGAAGTTCCGTTTTATGTTTTTTAAACAGGAAGTTGTGAAAAGCCTGTGTGTTGTGTCCTCAGTCAGTGGGGGTGGAGGAGGTGCAGCTCCTCCACCCTGCAGCTTTACACACATCTGTTACTGCGCTATTCATGTTCACTCTGAAATTAGACTGATTGTTACACACCTGGTCACAATGCATAATCAGTTCTATCCACCTCTGTTGAAAGTTTAACATATGAACATAGAGCTGCTGATTCAGCAGTAATGTTCCACTAAAGAAACATCTATGCCACTGCAGCTTGGCTGTTTATGATTACGTGGATCTGTAAGTCTGATATTTGAAGATATTAAATGTATGAGATGAATCTGACTTCAATTCTCCACCAATTCTCACCACCAGCACTGCAGGTTCCTGGTCTCCACAATGTGCTGCTCAAGGGTCAACGTTTGCGTACCGGTACACACATTCTCCTGCAAAGTTTATTTTCTTAAGATCACAAACTTTGCATTGGAAGTGGTGTACGCATCTCTCAGGACCTGTCTTATGCTTCAGCAACCTTTATGAATGAGGCTCCTCCTCCTTTAGTAAGTTGGAGAAGATAAGATTCCAGCTCTGCTGGTCCTTTTGCACCCGATGAGATGTTTGTGATCCAGATGTGGATCCTGCAGCCTCAAGGTGCTTCAGAGACACAATGAATCCATCACACACAACTGTATTGAGAGGGTCACATAAGAAAAACGACACAGCAGATTCTGTGAAAACTGGCTTTATTGAATATAAATCTCTGTGACATAGACCATGAAGGAAACAGACTTTTGAATTTTGCAGGTTGATTTGATCTGAGAAGGAAAAGGATCTGAACCAGCTGCCTCAGACGTCACCTTTTACTATTTGGACCACTTAAATGACTTGTACACAAAGCACTGCTATAATGTTTCTGGTTCTATTTAAAGCTTTGATTTATCCTCAGAAATAACCTGCACAACATCTTTACTCGCCGAGTCCATAAAGTCTTCCGACGTGAAACACTGCAGCTGTGGTTTCCCCCAGGATGCAACATTTCCAGAGGCAGAAACTCCCAGTTCAAAACAGCAGCGACACTCCAACACTGAATTTACTGGAAGTGGAACGAACAAATTAGAATTGTAAAAAAGGCTTTAGTGGAAAAACTCTCCGTTTAACACTTTGGACTTCCGCAGACTGGATGTAAAAACCAACCACATCCACATTTAAAGCTTTTATAGCTCACAAAAACACAAAAAACAAACAACAAAACTAACTTACAATGTTAAAAATATGAACCAAAGGTTACTATTTGGGGGAAACAAGCCCTTAGTGGGCTTATAATCCAACATTGTGATGAGTATAACAGGCTGTGGAGCAACCGATGAAGTCATAATGGACAATAATGGAAGAACTTCGGACTATTTTAAATGCAGCAAAGCCAATAACACATTAAAGACCTGGACAATATGTTACACGATTGGTTGGTGACGTTACAAAAATGTAATCACTGAGGCCAATAAAGGAGTATTTGGGATATGTCAGGCCATGATTTATTGAAACTGCAGGAATTATTTGTTATGTTCGTTTGTTTTTCTTTTCTTTCTTTTTGTTTTGTTGTTGTGTTGTACTAACATGTCCGAAATACACTTTTCAAAAATATATATTAAAAAAAAAAGTAGGACTCTGTTTCTTGGATATAACATAATTTCTTTAGTATTTTATTACATTGTCAACTTTACGCCATTTGAAATTGCCAAGCATCATTACAACATAATGGTTGCGACGATGTGGAAATTAGACTAAGACCCTATTTCCTTTTATGTTGCATGAAAAAAAATAAACCAGTTTCTGTGTTTTTTTCATGTTTAGGTGGCCGAAGTTATTCGTAGTTCATCTCGATGAGGGATTCTCATCCCAGATGGAACTGGAAAGCAGCATCAAAAGCTAAAAGTCACATCGGATACTTGACTTAACTCGTCGTACAGCCAACTTAATAAATCACAAATAAGTATTTACCTTGGTAATAACTGAACTTTATGGGAGTGCTTCAGTACTATAGTTAGAGACACTGTGACTGACAGACAGTCACTGGGTCAGAAAAACAAACATTGAGCATCCAAATACAGAGAATTTGATGTCAAATCCTTAGAAATTAAATATATGGCTTCACAATCATGACATAAAATAACTAAGGCCTAAACATTGATGCTACTTTAATCCAAGTACGAACACAAAAACCTGTTTCAAAGACACTTCCTCTCTGATTTGATTCTGACACAAAAACTTCTCATTTCAAAACTAGACTATTAAATTTCAACATTGTATTTCATTGTCCTCCTCCCGGATTGACAGTATGACGAGTTGCACATCGTATACGCCTGTAAATGCCCACAGACAGAATGTTTGCATAGATTTGATATACTCCGCGTTGAGGCTTCGTCTCTCTAAGTAACAGGAGGCCTGAACAGGCAGCAGGATTTCAGCCGCGCCAAGAAGCCTCATGACACGAACACAATACGTTTGGGGAAAAACACAAACAGAACAAAAGCTATATTGAAAAGGATATGATCATATAGAATTAAAGCCATAGTCAGCTCGGTATCATCAAAAGCCATTACCGTCGGTGTACTTTTTGCCTCTTGAGAAACAGAGGACTAGGAAGCATCTGGACCTGTGGAACTGGAGTGTGTTAGTTTCTAGCGAAGTGGGAGCAGGGCCAGACGTCCTGAGCGCTTCAAGCATCTCTCCGATTGATGATCCAGTGTGTCGGCACACACACAAACACACACTCACACAAACAGCCACTCTCTCACTGTTCCTGGCTGTCCTCCCGCAGCTCGGTGGGGAGGAACTTGTACTGCTGCTGTCGAATCATGGCCAGCTTCTTACGGGCCTCAATGAGCTCCCTTTCTTTCCGCAGCATCTCCTCCTGAGCGGCAATGATCTGCAACACCAAACCGCACATGAGCACTCAAGAAGACAATCACTTTAGATCTGCACTCCTCATTGTCACGGTCAACCGACAACGCTTTTTAAAACTCGTCTTAAAACACATTTTTATTCTTTGGCTTTTACCTCAGCGTGAGACTCTGCTCTGGTTTTAGTGCCTTCGTTTTTTTATTGTTTTACCATCTTATTGTTTTTAATGTTTTTATTTTGCATCTTATATTTTTATTTCATTGTACAGCACTTTGTTTCAGCTACTTAAAGCGCTTTATAAATAAAGTTGAGTTGAGTTGAGCTTCAAACGGTCCCAATTGAAAATGCTCATATTTCTCTCATCATGCTTCCTTGTTGTTGGTTTCCTGCAAATTAACCAACATAGTGGGTATTTTGAAGTTCAAGCCAGTTCATGTCATCGTGGACCATCTTCTAGTTAAGCTGCTATAGGTCTGAGGCACTCAAAAAACACAAAGACACACAAAATGACAATGCCAAAGGAACTGGTTGCGGCTGTGCCATCACCCTGGCTGAGGTGTGTTGGCCGCACGCCACCGCCGTTTGCTGAGCATGCGTGTTCCAGGCCGCTAATGACTATCAGTCACATGTTATTCGTGTTTAGCTTGTAACTTCGCTACTGAATGAGCCCCGCAGCTCGTTAACAGGTTGGAGGGCGGACTTACGTGGTGCACCTGAACGCACCACTCAAAGCTGTCAGCCCCTGCAGTTAAAACTGAACCACAAACTTTCTCTTTTATTACTGAAACGGTTCAGCGAAATGTATTTCTGAAAACAACTGAAGTGAGCAATAAGCTGTGCTGTTGAAAAGCTAAAACGCTGCCGTGCCGTGAGGGGGGCGTGGCCTGTCGTGAGGGGGCGTGGCCTGGGAGTTTGACAGCTTCTTCACGGAGTATGAACTCTCCTGGCGAAAAAACTATTTTTGCGGCAGCTGGCAGACGTCACAGCCCAACTTTCTTCTTGTTCTTATGGGTTCTTACAGACGTACGCAACGGCCTTCAGACCCTCTGGGAGATTATTACTTCATGTAACTTCTTTCCTCTCTTCACTGTGCATTATTTCTCAGCCCTGTGCTCTCTCTTCTCTCTGCTTTCTTGCAGGACGTGACAGTGAAATTCCCTCAACTCCCCTCTCATCTGTATCATATGACCATCTTTATGGCTGATCTCCCCTTATGCTTTATTTGTATGTCTCTGTCCTGATGTACTTTTCTTTTACTTTCCCCTCGCACCATGTTGAAGATTAGTTCCTGGTAAAAATGTGAGTGTGGCCGTCGTTAGTTTGACCCCACTGATGGAAGTGCTGTTGCTATAGTAATAGTATTTATTTACTTTCTAAATATATTTTCACCATTTTACAATTGTATTTCGCCAGTTCCTACTGCATTACTGAATGACATTTTATTTTAAGAAAATATCAAATATGGAAACTGAGATGATACTCAATTTAGAGTCTTTAAATTTGTCTTTTTTCTTCCGACTGAATTAGATTACACACTTGTTGCACATCCCTGTAAAAGCAGGCCTGTCAGAAGCTATTTAACGAGGTTTTTTTTGCATTGACATGAGCTGTTAACACAAGTCTGAAGGCCCACTATACGTAGCTTCACGGCTCCAGTAATGAGGTCTTTATTTAGTGCGCTAACACATCAGTCTATTTTCTAAAGTAGAAATCCTTGCCTCATGTTAGTAAGCCTGCAGCTGGCAGCCGAGATAGTTTACATTCCCATCTGTCCACACCACGAAGAGAAATATGTGAAGATGCAGGCCAAATGAATTATCTGCAAGTTTCTGTTTATGACTCAGTCCACAGTTGCTGCATTAGCCTGTTAAGTGTAGAGTGAGTAAAGTGGGCCGTAAACAGAGCTGGTTCTGTAGGACGAGTCGCGACAAAAGATTCTGGGGAGTCCTACACCCTCCCCGAGTCCCCGGCCAGGTTGTGGCAAACAGAGAGAAGAGCAGTTTTGTTTCCAGTTGGTATAGCATGCCACAAATAGAGCGGATTGGGACAAATATTTCTGTCAAGTAATGTGTCCCAAGCTGCTCTGTGTGACGTCAGCGGATCGGATTTATTGGTCCCGGACCAGGTCTGGAGCGATGCGGGCCAAATCCACATTTTTGACATATTAGGAGCAGTCCAGAAGTAACATGCATCGATCCTGCCTGGTTGCGGTGGTTCCAGACCACTCAGGACAGGTTAATAACTCATTGACCAATACAAGCAACGAAACTTAAATTGAAATATAGAACTCTCTCGGTGTGTGGACTCTAAAGTCGCTGTTCCACCATAGAGTACGTGACGGAGCGGGGCAGAGCGGGAGGTCACGGTACGGCAAAGTGCACCCTGGACCAACTCTGTCTCTGGTCCCCCCACAGGAAGTAGGGTCGAATGTGGGCGGGGTTGTGAACGACTCAGACGCTCCAGCGAAGAACATAGAAGAGGCCGTTTAAGTCCTTCTCTTGTGACTCAGGTTAAACTCTGTCATGGTGAACAGCAGCGTCCACCTCCTGCTGAAGCTCCGCCTCCTGGTCCTGAGAGGAGGAGCTCCTGCTGAAGCTCCGCCTCCTGTTCCTGAGAGGAGGAGCTTCAGCAGGAGCGACGCCACACTACCAGGTCTTTTAATGACCTGGTAGAAAGAGCACAAACTCACTGAAAATAGTCCCAATAGTTTGTGTTGCATTAGAGCTGGAAACACTGCAGTTTGTGCCGCGTTGATAAATAATGTCTCCAGGAATGAATAAAGTGATTGTGAGGTTTTAAAGATAGAACTAGTTGATTATGAGGTGATGACGTCACTCAGACCCCCACATTGTCCACATGGAATAAAATACTTTGTACTGCTTCCTTTTCTCACCTTCTACTGACCTCAAGTTGTCTTTTGACAGAAAACATGCAAACATTCCTACATTTATTACTTTACTGTAGAGACGAGTTTCTTACTGGCTCATATAAAATCAACAATAATAATAATAATAATATTCAAGCAAACAGCTGTGGTATTAGTATTGGTATCAGCAAATATCCACATTCAGGTATTGGATCGGATCAGGAGTGAAAAAAATCTTGATTGGTGCTTCACTAATTACAAAAACAAACAACATTGCCACCTCATGGCTTGGCATGCGAACTGCATTGTTTTCAATATTTCTGCCGCTGTCATGTACATGCGAGGCTTTTCTGAAAGGAACGAGGCATTGTTGTTTGGAACGATGTGGTGTGAACCAGGTTTCAGCTGGATTGTGCTCGTCATGGTTCGTGATGGTCCGACTCACCTGGGCGATGCCTCCCACCATCTTACTCTTCACCACCACCGCCTGGTCATCCTGAGCATCGAAGGCTGCTTTCTGAGCCGCCTTCACCAGGTTATCAGACGCTCGCTTCACAGCATTTCCAGCAGCCTACACACACACACACACACACACAGGCACACACACACACACAAAGAGTGAGTCAGCAGTTAACAAAATCATTGGCTCTCATACAAACATTTAAACTTTTTGTTGTTTTCGATGAGAATTGTTGAACTCTCAAAGAGACGAATGCTGATGAGACGGATTGACAGTTTGGGGGCTGTACACACTTGCAGCAGCAGATACTTTCACTGTGCTTCCAGTAAGGACACAAACAGGGAATGTTGAGTTCCAGCAATGCTGCGAGAAAAGCACAACACTTTTTTTGTTCTCGCTAAGGGACGGAGAATATCTGTAAAAGGCAACAAGGCTGCTGCTGCTGAGCAACACTGAGGAAAACAATAGTGTGAGTGGATGGCTGGAGCCCAGCTGAAGGCAGATTTTCTCCTTTTGAGGCTCTGTGGGCTGAGCCGGGCCGAGGAGCTGGCAGAGGACGCCTGCACACTGGACGACAGCTGATCTGCTGCTTTATGTTTGGAAGAAATGAGACTGTGAGCTTCACCCCTGATGGATGTTGGAGGCTTACAAACCAGGGCTGCAACTAACTTATTTTAATGATCCATTAATCGGGCCATTATTTTTTTCAATTAATCGACAAATCGGTAAAAAAAAAAAAAAACATTTAAAATTGTAGGACCAGTTGATATTGAACGAGCCAAACATCAAATAAGTTATGGTTATTTTAAAGAACATAACTGAACCAATACAACGATGTATACAATATAAATACATATATACACATGTATATAAGATGTATACAATATAAATACATATATACACATGTATATAAGATG
This sequence comes from Blennius ocellaris, assembly GCF_963422515.1. Lineage (NCBI taxonomy): Eukaryota > Metazoa > Chordata > Actinopteri > Blenniiformes > Blenniidae > Blennius > Blennius ocellaris. The sequence continues at coordinate 23,084,678 of NC_137664.1, read as the reverse complement.
TATATAAGATGATGATTAAATCAGATTTAATGTACTTCAGGGACCACAAACAGTCCAGTTTCATCCTGAGTGACCAGACTGGTCAAATATTGTTATAATAACCTTTAAATTTACACTTTAAAGTGTTTCTTTGTTGTGTCACAGTGTGTGGAATGAAATTCCTATATTTTTACAAGATCAAACAGTTAGTACTGAAAATGATTACAATTTCAACATAAAGTCAATTTTAATGAACCATTCTGGTCAAAATACAATGAAATGTCAAAATAAAGCTAGTGTAAATCCTCTATAAGCTCCTTGCTTGGTGGGACCAGGCTGGAGCCTCTTGGTGGGTTTTGGTCCACAGCTCTTATGTTGAAAGTCAAACTGACAGAGAGGAGCTTCACAGAGCAGCACTGCACTGCAGGGTTAGGCTGAGGGTTCCAATCTGACTCCTCCTCACTTGTTCCCAGGGGACTGAACTCGGGAGGCACGCCCGTCCTTCAGCCACCACGAAAAGGGAGCAGACAAAGATAAAGATCCATGGTTTGGATGACCCCCTTTGAACCTCTTTTGATCCTGGAGGAGCGACACAGTTGACCTCCTCATTGGCAGACCTCCTCCCCTCCCCCACCCTCAGCCCAAAGCCACAAACCGGGTTTCATCCCAGACAGATGTGTCCCAGAAAAACACTTCCCATTTAGACACCTTATTATAAGTTAACCGTTTGTAAATATCCAATGACCGAGGATGAACAGTAATGTAGTTTTACACACAAAGACACACCGTTTCTTTGAAAAAGTAACTCATTAGTTTGAAATCACAGCCAGGGAAGTAATAATAAATAAATAAATAGATAGATAGATAGATAGATAGATAGATAGATAGATAGATAGATAGATAGATAGATAGATAGATAGATAGATAGATAGATAGATAGATAGATAGATAGATAGATAGATAGATAGATAGATAGATAGATAGATAGATAGATAGATAGATAGATAGATAGATAGATAGATAGATAGATAGATAAATAAATAAATAAATAAAATAAACATGATCCAAACCTTTACAGAAAATTTTGCAATTTTTATCGAGCCACTAGCAGCAGCCGTTAGACAGAACAATAACATAAAAGGAATATGAACAGCAAATGTAACCCATAAAATATGCCTTTATGCAGATGATGTATTACTGTTCTTACAAAACGCACAGACCTCTCTTCCAGAAACAATAGAGTTAATGGTCAGATTCTCTGCAATTTCAGAATATTCTATAAATTGGAATAAATCAGTTGTCTTGCCTATTAACTCTATTTTTCAGCACACATCAAATACTCCACTAGAACCAGGGAACATCAAATACCTCGGCATTAATATCTTAGCCTGGTTAAAACAATAGAAGAGCACCTCACTCGGTGGAGGACACTTCCTATATCACTTATGGGGAGAGTAGCAACAATTAAAATGATGGTCCTGCCTAAAATTAACTACATCTTTTCAATGATTCCAACAAAACCACCAAAAACATGGTTTAATAAATTGGATTCCCATATCTCAAAATTCTTAAGGAAAAATAAACCATCACGTCTAAGTTTAAAAACACTGCAGAACACCAAGGACCAAGGTGGCTTAGAACTTCCAAACTTTTATAATTATTATCTTGCCAATAAATTACTTTATCTTGTAAAATGGATTAATCAGAAACTTAGATGAAGGCTGGCTGGACACTGAAAAATCCTTCTGTGAAGATCTCCACATCAGAGATCTTCCTTTCTTCAGTCCTGTCATCAAAAAACACAACTGCTTTGAAAGCACTTCAAGTAAACCAGACTCAAAAACACATACATTTTCTAAAAGGGAATAATTAGGCATCTGCTTGTATTTGCTGATGAGTGTGTTCATAAAGTGTCATCTTAGTAAATACTCTCTATTCACTATTTGTTTAAAAGTACAATCATTTTCATCACTAGAAGCTTCTCTCAATCTGAAAAAGGCAAGATTTTTTAAATGTGGTTTATAAACACACTGTATTTAAGTGCGGACAAACTTTATGAAAATAATTTACATTTATTTACTTTGTTTAAAGACGTCTGCGTTATGGTTATCAGTTTTTCTGGCTCATCAAAATGTGTCAAATTATTATGTATCTCGAGCTCATGATTTTATTTTGTGGGAGACGTTTGCTCATTCATGTCACATTTGCACTTGACTCCAAAAGCAGAAGCCATTAATCAGGACTATTGGTTTACAGATGTCTGCTGTTGTATTTTGTTACTTAAAGTTCAGTGGGCCTATGCCAACCTGGTGCTTTGAAAATGAAAGAAGTATGACGTAAATAACACAAGTACAATTACTACAGCGGATAATAATTGCTTTAGGGACTGTGACCCTCCAGCAGTGGTCATGGTCAAGCTCAGATGAGATTGAGGTGGCATGAGAGGCTTGCGCTGACACAAATTGGGGATTCCTCATTCTAAAACAACTACAACTGTACTGAAATGTTATGAATGCAGTGTTTTCTGTAATTAATTAATCGATCAATTCAAATGAGTCCCAGCCCTGTTTGACCGTCAAACCTACCATCAAAGTGTGATGGATCTGGTTTTTCATTAAACGCTGAGTGAGTCCTGGACAAATGTAGCGTTACTGGGGGATTAAAGTCCTTTTTTTTTCTGGTTTTAACTGTAATTCAGCAAGCTGCTTTTAAATCTGCTGACAGATGTGGGACCAGAGTCTCACCTCAATGTGCTAAAAGGCCAGAGTCTGTCCAAACACCCAAACATCACCCAGACCAACGGCGGACACAGACTCTGACAGCCCCGCGGCACAGAGTGAAGAGAGCAAGTGCTGTTGGTGTAATCATAGATCAGGGCGAATGTATCCAGTTCTGGTTGCCCCGAGTGAACTGGGGCGGATTGTTTCCACAGCTTCTGCAGACATAAATGTATGGGAATTACTGTGGCGGCAGCTGCAGGCCGAGAAGAGCAGGAGATAAGCCACTGCTGATTGGATCAGAGAACATGAGCTGTGCTCCCAGCACGCACACACACACACACACACACACACACACACACACACACACACACACACACACACACACACACACACACACACACACACACACACACACACACACGCACACGCACACGCACACACACACACACACACACACACGGACTCAAAGACAGTATTTTGGGGTGGATGGGGTGATGGCAGATACTTGTACTTTCTGTTATGTCTTGCAACGGGCAGCATCAGTTACACATAAAGGTCAGAAGAACCACTGTGAGCAACATTATTGCAATCAAAGTCTTTCAAAGGAGTTTCAAAGAAAAACCTTTTAGTAATAGTAATTTTAAATGTGTGTGCAGTTGGAAGATTTAGATATATTATTACACATAATCTGAAATATTCCAATTTGTTTTGTGCTGCATGTACACATAGACATGATGCATTGCAAATATCATTTACTATAATTTGTGGCAAATTCCTAACATTCCTAATGTGACGTGGCGCATCTGAACGTCACATGAAGAACGTTAAATAGATTGACCAGCGGGGGGTGGGATTTGATAAGCTTCTGCTTCCTCCTACTCCTTTTCACAACACATTTTCATCTAGATGTTCCACTTCAATGCATTGTGCTTTTATTTATGTTCGAAATAAAAATCAATGAATGAATGAATGAATGAAACCTGTCAGTCTGTCTCTTTTGGCGTGCATGGAGAAAACACTTGCAGGGGCAGGAAAATGATGCTAAAGAGAGTTATGACTGGTAGTGGAGGCTAATAAAAACATTGATGATGACAGTTATTAGGAAATATCAGAAAACATTGATTTCCTGATCTGGATTGGTGAATTAAAAAGTGAAGAGAAACAGACTATGAAGGTGTTTTGGATTGATGGGTCTACATGTTAACTGGTGATGCCAGTCATTCATGCTAGTTACCATAGACATTAAAAAAAAAAAAAAAATATATATATATATATATACACAAATACATACATACATACTCAGAATCTCACGTAAGTGAGTTCACATTTATGTACATATTTAATTCCGTCTCTTGACAGGGCAGCACTGAAGAGATCAAACTTTGGTACAATGTAAATTGGTCAGTGTACAGCTTGTACAACTGATCCTGTTACTGTTATTTACTGTCCCACTCAGAATACACCCCTTAATGTCTGGACGACTGGAAACAAAGGCACCACTCAGTGAGAATGTGTCACACAGTGTCAATATGTTGCGTGGCTACATTACAGTCCACACTGCCTTCACCCTCTTGGGCCTGGAGTTCAGCTGAACTTCACAGGTTCCACTGGAATCCTCTTCTACTCCTCCAGGACGACGTCACAGAGCTGGTGGATGTTAGAGACCAGGCGCTTCTCCACCTTCCACCTCAGGACGTCTCTCAGACGCTTCACAGGGTTTCGGTCTGGAAATATGCTGGGCCACTCCAGAACCCTCACCCTCACCTTCTTTAGTAAGGCAGTGGTGGTTTGGTTTGGTTACCATGTTGGAATCCTCCCCTGCAGCCCAGTTTCTGCTCCCACTTGTCACAGGACATGCTCACATTGATGGATCGCTCAATGAACCGCCACTCGCCAGCGCTGGCAGGATTCATGCAGCCCCAGAACACCACCCTTTCACCACCATGCTTGGCTGGAGAAAGACACACTTGTCTTTGTGCTCCTTGCCTGTTTGCCACCACACCATCTGAACTAAATAAGTTTATCTTGGTCTCATTACACCACAACACATGGTTCCATTAATCCATGTCCACAGTCAGCAAACTGTTTGTGGGCGTTGTGGTGCATCCTCTTTAAGAAGAGCCACACAGGCCCGTCTCATGCAGTATACAGAGTATGGCCTGAGCACTGACAGCCTGGCGGACCGCATGCGGCCGTTCGAGCCATTAACATTAAAATTACAGCCGATCAAAAAATAAATAAAGAAATAAAAATAAATAATTGTGTCTCAGCCAGGAGTGGAACCCGAGCCTTCTACTGCCACGACATCACCAGTGCACCAGCAAAGAGTGGGATTCTGAGAACATTTCCCCCAGTTTCATTTTCTCGATAAAACTTTGAGGCCGTGAGGCAGCTCCTTTCCTCTCTGTTATGAGTGCATGCAGGTGGAAGTGGAGCAAGCCAATGAGAGATGAATGCTGCAGCGCAGGTGGACGCTAGTGGTCCGGCAGCAACGCAGGTAATCAACACGCACACAGAAAACCAGGGAAGAAACGTGTGGTCAAGTGATTGTATGAAGCTGAACACAAGCCATTTCTAGCAGAGTAGGACAGTGATTTCAGTGCATGTGCATGTGTGCGTGTGCAGGAATATTGGACTGTCAGTGAAACAGAATTACCAAACTAGAAATTTTTTTTTAATTGTATTTTTAGGTAATTTTTTACTGAATCAGTAAGATTCAATAGAAATGTGTGTGTGTGTGTGTGTGTGTGTGTGTGTGTGTGTGTGTGTGTGTGTGTGTGTGTGTGTGTGTGTGTGTGTGTGTGTGTGTGTGTGTAATAACTTAATCTGCCTTAGAAAATGTGTGACAGGGCGCCCATGGCCCTGAGGAAACCTCGTGGGACTGTGGGCCCGCGCTGCCTGCCATGTCTCCCCCCCTGCCAGGGCGCCTCCTTTCGGCCGCTGGGGAGGAGCAGCATGACGCAGGTCACGTGTTCGGTCTGGACCGCACTCACAAGTCAAACTGTCCAGACAGTCGCTGGACCGCCGCAATCAATCAACCAACTACCATTGGTCATTCTACCCGGGTGGATTTGTCATATAGGAACAGAGTTGACAAACTGTAGCAAACAAGAAGCTAATCCAACTTAAATGAATATTTTTCAGCATTTTTAACAAATCCTAAGTCATAATTAAGGAAACTCTCTGAACTCAAGTGAGAAATATGTTTAAATCCAAGTTCACAATCTGGCATAGGAATCATTGTCAGTGTGACAACATCTGTCAGAACAAATTGCGACTCTTGTGAGAACTTTCATTTTTAAAACCATGTAGAAAACATCTGTCATAAATGTAAATACTTGCATGTAGTTTATACACTGTACAAACTCAATTTCAAAGGCAACAGGCAGTGACTCAGCTGCAGTGGAACACATTGAATTCTTCTCGTCGTTTCTGGCCGGAGGTGTGAACAAGCAGCCTCACCTGGAGCCTCTTCATGGTCTGGGAGTCCTGGTCGGCTTTCACCTTGCAGGCCACCAGCAGCTGGGCCGTGGACGCCGCCACCTGCTTGGCTGACGAGATGAGCTTCTCCTCGCTGGCGTGTCCCTGCACTGCAGAGTTGGCTGCTTCACACAGGTTGTTGGTGGCTGCTGCAACCATTCGAGCCTGAAGAGCCAAAAGCCTCGATATTCATACCCATCATGAACAAAGCCGTAGCGGGACGGAAGCTGACCTGGGGATACTTACAGCTGAAATGAGCCCCTGAGACCACTGTCCATCATCCACCGCATTGGCCGGGATCGCTCCAACCTGAGGGAGATGTAAAACATTTTCTATAAACACAAAACACCTAATTCTCTCAAATATTGATCACAAATCTGTCTAAATGTGTTACTGAGCACTTCTCCTTTGCTGAGATAATCCCTCCTCCTCACAGGTGTGTCTCATCAAGATGCTGATGATTATTACATATACAATAACTTATAGATCTGGATGGAGGATAATTATGATAGATATAATAAATGAATGGATGGGGGGATGGGTGGATATATGGACATTATATTTCCAGTTGCCTTTCAGTTTAGAGCTTCTTTAAACACGAGGTCATCTTGGGTGTTGCAAATGGAATGTTTGCCATAAACATTAAAATATATGATATATATTCCTTATCTTTATTTCATTTATTTAAACAGGTGTAACATGATGGAGCCCAGCAGGGCCCATGGAAACTCTTGCCGTCTTCCTGCTGATGTCTGTAGAGAACGTAGATGTGACCGTCCTGCGGGAGCTTGGCTGTGACGTACCTTTCCTTGGGCCACCAGCTCTCTCTGTGCAGCGGAGGCGGCTTTGACCAGCGCGCTGGTGGCGGCTGCAATAGACTTGGCCGCTTCCAGGATCTGCTCCTCAAAGTTCAAGCTTTCATCTGCTTCCTGTTTACAAGAGAGGAAAACCAATCGCCAATAAACACTTGGAGCGAAGTGGCGGTGATAAAGTGTGGGGAACGCCAACGCAAGGATGTTGGGATAAAGAAAGTGACAATGGAGGAAAGGATGGCGTCCAGAATAACTCTGAAGGGAGGAAAAGTGAAGTGCCGGCAGAGGAAAGGTCTGCGGCACCGCCATCATTCACACAGGGGCTGACAGCAGCGCGGGGCCGCAGAACACACACTGAACATGACCCCACCTCGAGGTTAACAAGCTCGCTGTGAATGCGCCTGCTCTGTAAAAAGCCCTCTAACCTTGGGTTTGGTCCTTGGTCTCAGCTGCTCCAGTTTCTTGGCAGCAGCTTCAATGGCGGCTGCAGCTCCCAGCAGCTCGTTCTCCGCAATGACGGTGGGGTCCTCTGGGTCCACCCACTCTGTACCTACAGCAAACACAAACACCAGGCTCAGACTGGGACATTTTCTTGACATTCCCAGTCCTCAAGCCCCAAATCTGGCCCTAAACCTCTCATCTGAACGGGCTTCTGTTTGAACATACTTTGATCTACATTTTGGTTGGAGCCCACTGAGCACTGCCTGCTGAGATCCCCATGTCCCTCTCATTTTGATGACTCCATGCTATGGGAAGATGTGAGTAACAGATCCTTTAAGTCCTGAAAGTTGCGAAGGAAGCAAACATGTCGCTCAAGCACATGTCACACATGCCCGGGCCGGCAGCTCGGAGGTCAAAGAACCACACCGAACTCGTATTACTGTGAATTATCTTGATGTCACGTAACCGCCGCTGTCTAGAATATTGCTGACGTTACGGGAGGACGTGGTTTTGACTTCATTTGATTTGACTGCATCCACCAACATGAGGATTATGCTGCATTCTGCTAAGAGTCTACATCAAGTTCAACAACAGACTCTCCGAGTCCAAAAGAGAACTCAGTTGTTGTGTGTTTGCATGTGTAACTGCTGCCTAACATTGTGGATTTCAGTGTTAAGTCTACTGCTGTAGTGCTTTGTAATCTGGGGTTTGGGTTGAAGACCTCTGGTAACCTCCCCACTGCTTTCGTATTTAAAAGAGTGAAAATGGGTGTGTCCTCCAGCGTTTGGCGTCAATGTAATATTCAGACAAAGATGTGTTGGACAGCTTTAATTTTTTGGAAAAATTCCCCAGGAGAACAGGTTAGAAACCAATAGAACATGACACTCCACCACACCGGTCTTTTAAACCTTCTGACACGGACCATAACCACTTGTGCACGAACTACGTTAAATTGTCCACGATGTGGGCATTCATGCTCTGCACATTCAAAATGACATCACTCTGAATCAAAGTGCAGTTAATTCAAAATGTGATAAAATGACATTTTAATCGACAGAGGAAAAAGTGACATTCTGCGGTCATTTGGAAGACAATATCTTGTAAAGGTCTCTGAGCACATTGAAACAACACATGAGACCGTTTTCCAATGATGTCGAGACAATATATCAGCACTGCATATCTTTGACAAATATTCAGTATTACAGATTTATCTGTAACTGAATACGATTTTATCAAATGTGATCGTTTTTGGTCATCTCTATTTAACAAAGCCTTCAGATGACTATGGGACCTAAATATCCGAGTTATTTCCTTGTGTATACGATTCTGTGGGTCCGTGAATATCTTCAGCCCCAGCAGCTCACTTGGAGTGTCTCGAAGTGGAGCACGGTGACATGAGCCCCAGAAAGCTTAGAGGATGACCTTCACTTGCACCACTTCACGGAATCGCCTTGAGTTGAATGTATTCAGACTGATGAGGGTGATCCCTCAAGAGAGCTGTGTGAAACCGGAGAGGTCCGGAGGAGGCAGTTCAATAATCCTGCTTCACATTACTGTCAGGAATCATTTGCATTCAGAGCTGTAAATAAGAGCTGCAGTAAGTCTGAAACCACGTCTGAAAGCATGGCCAAACTGTCCAGCCTGTCAGACCTTCAGGAGAAGAAAACATATGTTGAATCCTCCCGAAGATCTGAGACTGACTGGAAATGTTATCAGCAGCATTGAACTCAAAACCCATTCTTTAGTCTGGCTTTATGTGAAAATGTTAATTAAATGGCTGCATTTCTATACATTTTGTCGTTTATTGTTATTTTTCAAGTCTTGTATTTGTGTTCTCTTATTCCGCAATTTCCCTTTTTTTAATTCAGGCAGACAGCAACTGCAACAGGTAGAGCAGTGCAACTTTATAAAAACTTGCAACTCCTTTTGTCATTGCATACTCAACGAGATTTGGGATGTGTGTGTGTGTGTGTGTGTGTGTGTGTGTGTGCGTGTGTGTATTTGGAATTGGATATGTATTACATACAGTAAGTGCTCTCGACTTTGCATAGATTGAAGGGTTTTCTAAATGTATTCCTAATTATTACATGACATCTTGTAACCCTTTTACAGGTACTCTGAAAGGTCACATCTGAATATATCAGAAATAATGTATTTTTCTTGACTCCCCATTTCAGAACCACACTGTGTGTGGTTTTTCTCAGGATCCCTGAGGAATCATGGTGACATCAGGACATCCTTGTGTGACAGTCGCCCTGAAAAGTGGAGCAGACAGAGTTCATAGGTGAGGATACCTTTCATGGCCTCTGCCGCTTGGATGAGCTCCGTCACTGAGCCGGCCACACGCTTGGAGTAGTTCGCCAACTGCTGCTTCAGGTCATGAGTGGGCTTCTGGATGATCTGAGGAGGGAGGCACAGGAAGTCCATCAATTTATCCATGACGGAGGAAAGATAAATATGAGCAGCATACTGATAGATTTGATATCAAACATCTTCATATGTGTCTTGACACATATGAAGATGAAGGGCTGGTGGAGATGAAGGGCTGGTGGAGGTGGAAGGTCTTGCTCAGGGACCCACGGGACATGTGGGAGGAAACTGGAGTGCCCAGAGGAAACCCATGCACACACGGGGAAAACATGCAAACTCCACACAGATACAGGATCTTTCATTTAGGTTAGATTTAGATGTCTTGAGGTGGTTCTCACAATAAAAACTGTAGTTATTCTCCTGAAACTATGAAAAACGAATTAAAGAAATGTAATTATATTGAAATAGATGGGATATGTAGCCACTGTAACTCCAAGGCAGAATAGAGTCATTTTGAATGAATATTCTATCAAGACTGTGTTTCTTTTATGTCAAAAAAGAGACCAAGTGTCCGTCTGAATAGGTTGATGTCCCCAAAAGAGAAAGGAGGTTTAGGTTTAGCCAACCTTATACTGTCGTGCTGAGCATCATTGACGTGCAGTGATGGTCTGGTGGGTCAATGATCCAGCCAATGGAGGGCTTTAATGAACACAATACCTCACCAGGATTAATACCCTCAGTGATGGCTGGCCAATAGAGGGCGCTGCCTCCCCTGGTGGAAGCAAGAATAATATATATTTTTTTTTTTAATAAAATATATGAATAAACTGTAATACTGTCAAAATCTGTTTATGCCAACAAATACCAGTTGTGGATCCAATATGGCGGCTTTATGGGTGCAGCCATAGTTGTTCGTGGTCGCCACCATCTTGAAATGGTACAAGGCGGAAGGCCATTCGACGGAAACAATGTTTATTCCTCAATTCAGTTCATTGCACGCAATCGTCTCTTTTTACGTGTCTTTCGTATCTCAAAAGAGTCGAGGATTGTCTTCTGTTCAGGTAAAGAATCGTCTTCTTGGAGATACAAAAACAATCAGCCTGCACTCATAAGCAGGAGTTACATCCAGTGGCAGCTGGTTAATACAGCCCCTTGTTTACTTCCTGTTTTTGCTCCTTGGCAGGAAACTACCTGTCAACAGGTAACAGGAACACCTGGCCAGTGAAACTACCTGTCAACAGGTAACAGGAACACCTGGCCAGTGAAACTACCTGTCAACAGGAACACCTGGCCAGTGAAACTACCTGTCAACAGGTAACAGGAACACCTGGCCAGTGAAACTACCTGTCAACAGGAACACCTGGCCAGTGAAACTACCTGTCAACAGGTAACAGGAACACCTGGCCAGTGAAACTAACTGTCAACAGGAACACCTGGCCAGTGAAACTAACTGTCAACAGGAACACCTGGCCAGTGAAACTAACTGTCAACAGGCACACCTGGCCAGTGAAACTAACTGTCAACAGGTAACAGGAACACCTGGCCAGTGAAACTAACTGTCAACAGGAACACCTGGCCAGTGAAACTAACTGTCAACAGGCACACCTGGCCAGTGAAACTAACTGTCAACAGGTAACAGGAACACCTGGCCAGTGAAACTAACTGTCAACAGGAACACCTGGCCAGTGAAACTACCTGTCAACAGGTAACAGGAACACCTGGCCAATGAAACTACCTGTCAACAGGAACACCTGGCCAGTGAAACTAACTGTCAACAGGTAACAGGAACACCTGGCCAGTGAAACTACCTGTCAACAGGAACACCTGGCCAGTGAAACTACCTGTCAACAGGTAACAGGAACACCTGGCCAGTGAAACTAACTGTCAACAGGAACACCTGGCCAGTGAAACTAACTGTCAACAGGCACACCTGGCCAGTGAAACTACCTGTCAACAGGTAACAGGAACACCTGGCCAGTGAAACTAACTGTCAACAGGAACACCTGGCCAGTGAAACTAACTGTCAACAGGCACACCTGGTCAGTGAAACTAACTGTCAACAGGTAACAGGAACACCTGGCCAGTGAAACTAACTGTCAACAGGAACACCTGGCCAGTGAAACTACCTGTCAACAGGTAACAGGAACACCTGGCCAATGAAACTACCTGTCAACAGGAACACCTGGCCAGTGAAACTAACTGTCAACAGGTAACAGGAACACCTGGCCAGTGAAACTAACTGTCAACAGGAACACCTGGCCAGTGAAACCAACTGTCAACAGGAATCCTGGCCAGTGAAACTACCTGTCAACAGGAACACCTGGCCAGTGAAACTAACTGTCAACAGGAACACCTGGCCAGTGAAACTAACTGTCAAAAGGTAACAGGAACACCTGGCCAGTGAAACTAACTGTCAACAGGAACACCTGGCCAGTGAAACTAACTGTCAACAGGCACACCTGGCCAGTGAAACTAACTGTCAACAGGTAACAGGAACACCTGGCCAGTGAAACTAACTGTCAACAGGAACACCTGGCCAGTGAAACTAACTGTCAACAGGCACACCTGGCCAGTGAAACTACCTGTCAACAGGTAACAGGAACACCTGGCCAGTGAAACTAACTGTCAACAGGAACACCTGGCCAGTGAAACTAACTGTCAACAGGCACACCTGGCCAGTGAAACTAACTGTCAACAGGTAACAGGAACACCTGGCCAGTGAAACTAACTGTCAACAGGAACACCTGGCCAGTGAAACTACCTGTCAACAGGTAACAGGAACACCTGGCCAATGAAACTACCTGTCAACAGGAACACCTGGCCAGTGAAACTAACTGTCAACAGGTAACAGGAACACCTGGCCAGTGAAACTAACTGTCAACAGGTAACAGGAACACCTGGCCAGTGAAACTAACTGTCAACAGGAACACCTGGCCAGTGAAACCAACTGTCAACAGGAATCCTGGCCAGTGAAACTACCTGTCAACAGGAACACCTGGCCAGTGAAACTAACTGTCAACAGGAACACCTGGCCAGTGAAACTAACTGTCAACAGGTAACAGGAACACCTGGCCAGTGAAACTAACTGTCAACAGGAACACCTGGCCAGTGAAACTAACTGTCAACAGGCACACCTGGCCAGTGAAACTAACTGTCAACAGGTAACAGGAACACCTGGCCAGTGAAACTAACTGTCAACAGGAACACCTGGCCAGTGAAACTACCTGTCAACAGGTAACAGGAACACCTGGCCAATGAAACTACCTGTCAACAGGAACACCTGGCCAGTGAAACTAACTGTCAACAGGTAACAGGAACACCTGGCCAGTGAAACTAACTGTCAACAGGTAACAGGAACACCTGGCCAGTGAAACTAACTGTCAACAGGAACACCTGGCCAGTGAAACCAACTGTCAACAGGAACACCTGGCCAGTGAAACTACCTGTCAACAGGAACACCTGGCCAGTGAAACTAACTGTCAACAGGAACACCTGGCCAGTGAAACTAACTGTCAACAGGAACACCTGGCCAGTGAAACTACCTGTCAACAGGAACACCTGGCCAGTGAAACTACCTGTCAACAGGAACACCTGGCCAGTGAAACTAACTGTCAACAGGTAACAGGAACACCTGGCCAGTGAAACTAACTGTCAACAGGAACACCTGGCCAGTGAAACTACCTGTCAACAGGAACACCTGGCCAGTGAAACTAACTGTCAACAGGTAACAGGAACACCTGGCCAGTGAAACTAACTGTCAACAGGAACACCTGGCCAGTGAAACTACCTGTCAACAGGAACACCTGGCCAGTGAAACTAACCATCAACAGGTAACAGGAACACCTGGCCAGTGAAACTAACTGTCAACAGGTAACAGGAACACCTGGCCAGTGAAACTAACTGTCAGCAGGTAACAGAAACACCTGGCTAGTGAAACTACCTGTCAACAGGAACACCTGGCCAGTGAAACTAACTGTCAGCAGGTAACAGGAACACCTGGCCAGTGAAACTACCTGTCAACAGGAACACCTGGCCAGTGAAACTAACTGTCAGCAGGTAACAGGAACACCTGGCCAGTGAAACTACCTGTCAACAGGAACACCTGGCCAGTGAAACTAACTGTCAACAGGAACACCTGGCCAGTGAAACTAACTGTCAGAAGGAACACCTGGCTAGTGAAACTAACTCTCAGCAGGAACACCTGGCCAGTGAAACTAACTGTCAACAGGAACACCTGGCCAGTGAAACTAACCATCAACAGGTAACAGGAACACCTGGCCAGTGAAACTAACTGTCAACAGATAACAGGAACACCTGGCCAGTGAAACTAACTGTCAGCAGGTAACAGAAACACCTGGCTAGTGAAACTACCTGTCAACAGGAACACCTGGCCAGTGAAACTACCTGTCAACAGGTAACAGGAACACCTGGCCAATGAAACTACCTGTCAACAGGAACACCTGGCCAGTGAAACTAACTGTCAACAGGTAACAGGAACACCTGGCCAGTGAAACTAACTGTCAACAGGTAACAGGAACACCTGGCCAGTGAAACTAACTGTCAACAGGTAACAGGAACACCTGGCCAGTGAAACTAACTGTCAACAGGAACACCTGGCCAGTGAAACCAACTGTCAACAGGAACACCTGGCCAGTGAAACTACCTGTCAACAGGAACACCTGGCCAGTGAAACTAACTGTCAACAGGAACACCTGGCCAGTGAAACTAACTGTCAACAGGAACACCTGGCCAGTGAAACTACCTGTCAACAGGAACACCTGGCCAGTGAAACTAACTGTCAACAGGAACACCTGGCCAGTGAAACTACCTGTCAACAGGAACACCTGGCCAGTGAAACTAACTGTCAACAGGTAACAGGAACACCTGGCCAGTGAAACTAACTGTCAACAGGAACACCTGGCCAGTGAAACTACCTGTCAACAGGAACACCTGGCCAGTGAAACTAACTGTCAACAGGTAACAGGAACACCTGGCCAGTGAAACTAACTGTCAACAGGAACACCTGGCCAGTGAAACTACCTGTCAACAGGAACACCTGGCCAGTGAAACTAACCATCAACAGGTAACAGGAACACCTGGCCAGTGAAACTAACTGTCAACAGGTAACAGGAACACCTGGCCAGTGAAACTAACTGTCAGCAGGTAACAGAAACACCTGGCTAGTGAAACTACCTGTCAACAGGAACACCTGGCCAGTGAAACTAACTGTCAGCAGGTAACAGGAACACCTGGCCAGTGAAACTACCTGTCAACAGGAACACCTGGCCAGTGAAACTAACTGTCAGCAGGTAACAGGAACACCTGGCCAGTGAAACTACCTGTCAACAGGAACACCTGGCCAGTGAAACTAACTGTCAACAGGAACACCTGGCCAGTGAAACTAACTGTCAGAAGGAACACCTGGCTAGTGAAACTAACTCTCAGCAGGAACACCTGGCCAGTGAAACTAACTGTCAACAGGAACACCTGGCCAGTGAAACTACCTGTCAACAGGAACACCTGGCCAGTGAAACTAACCATCAACAGGTAACAGGAACACCTGGCCAGTGAAACTAACTGTCAACAGGTAACAGGAACACCTGGCCAGTGAAACTAACTGTCAGCAGGTAACAGAAACACCTGGCTAGTGAAACTACCTGTCAACAGGAACACCTGGCCAGTGAAACTAACTGTCAGCAGGTAACAGGAACACCTGGCCAGTGAAACTACCTGTCAACAGGAACACCTGGCCAGTGAAACTAACTGTCAGCAGGTAACAGGAACACCTGGCCAGTGAAACTACCTGTCAACAGGAACACCTGGCCAGTGAAACTAACTGTCAACAGGAACACCTGGCCAGTGAAACTAACTGTCAGAAGGAACACCTGGCTAGTGAAACTAACTCTCAGCAGGAACACCTGGCCAGTGAAACTAACTGTCAACAGGAACACCTGGCCAATGCAACTAACTGTAAACAGGAACACCTGGCCAGTGAAACTAACTGTCAACAGGAACACCTGGCCAGTGAAACTACCTGTCAACAGGTAACAGGAACACCTGGCCAGTGAAACTAACTGTCAACAGGTAACAGGAACACCTGGCCAGTGAAACTAACTGTCAACAGGAACACCTGGCCAGTGAAACTAACTGTCAACAGGAACACCTGGCCAGTGAAACTAACTGTCAACAGGAACACCTGGCCAATGAAACTAACTGTCAACAGGAACACCTGGCTAGTGAAACTACCTGTCAACAGGTAACAGGAACACCTGGCCAGTGAAACTAACTGTCAACAGGTAACAGGAACACCTGGCCAATGAAACTAACTGTCAACAGGAACACCTGGCCAATGAAACTAACTGTCAACAGGAACACCTGGCTAGTGAAACTACCTGTCAACAGGTAACAGGAACACCTGGCCAGTGAAACTAACTGTCAACAGGTAACAGGAACACCTGGCCAGTGAAACTAACTGTCAACAGGTAACAGGAACACCTGGCCAGTGAAACTAACTGTCAACAGGTAACAGGAACACCTGGCCAATGAAACTAACTGTCAACAGGAACACCTGGCCAATGAAACTAACTGTCAACAGGAACACCTGGCTAGTGAAACTACCTGTCAACAGGTAACAGGAACACCTGGCTAGTGAAACTACCTGTCAACAGGAACACCTGGCCAATGAAACTAACTGTCAACAGGAACACCTGGCTAGTGAAACTACCTGTCAACAGCTAACAGGAACACCTGGCCAGTGAAACTAACTGTCAACAGGTAACAGGAACACCTGGCCAATGAAACTAACTGTCAACAGGAACACCTGGCCAATGAAACTAACTGTCAACAGGAACACCTGGCTAGTGAAACTACCTGTCAACAGGTAACAGGAACACCTGGCCAGTGAAACTAACTGTCAACAGGTAACAGGAACACCTGGCCAGTGAAACTAACTGTCAACAGGTAACAGGAACACCTGGCCAGTGAAACTAACTGTCAACAGGTAACAGGAACACCTGGCCAATGAAACTAACTGTCAACAGGAACACCTGGCCAATGAAACTAACTGTCAACAGGAACACCTGGCTAGTGAAACTACCTGTCAACAGGTAACAGGAACACCTGGCTAGTGAAACTACCTGTCAACAGGAACACCTGGCCAATGAAACTAACTGTCAACAGGAACACCTGGCTAGTGAAACTACCTGTCAACAGCTAACAGGAACACCTGGCCAGTGAAACTAACTGTCAACAGGTAACAGGAACACCTGGCCAATGAAACTAACTGTCAACAGGAACACCTGGCCAATGAAACTAACTGTCAACAGGTAACAGGAACACCTGGCCAGTGAAACTAACTGTCAGCAGGTAACAGAAACACCTGGCTAGTGAAACTACCTGTCAACAGGAACACCTGGCCAGTGAAACTAACTGTCAGCAGGTAACAGGAACACCTGGCCAGTGAAACTACCTGTCAACAGGAACACCTGGCCAGTGAAACTAACTGTCAGCAGGTAACAGGAACACCTGGCCAGTGAAACTACCTGTCAACAGGAACACCTGGCCAGTGAAACTAACTGTCAACAGGAACACCTGGCCAGTGAAACTAACTGTCAGAAGGAACACCTGGCTAGTGAAACTAACTCTCAGCAGGAACACCTGGCCAGTGAAACTAACTGTCAACAGGAACACCTGGCCAATGCAACTAACTGTAAACAGGAACACCTGGCCAGTGAAACTAACTGTCAACAGGAACACCTGGCCAGTGAAACTACCTGTCAACAGGTAACAGGAACACCTGGCCAGTGAAACTAACTGTCAACAGGTAACAGGAACACCTGGCCAGTGAAACTAACTGTCAACAGGAACACCTGGCCAGTGAAACTAACTGTCAACAGGAACACCTGGCCAGTGAAACTAACTGTCAACAGGAACACCTGGCCAATGAAACTAACTGTCAACAGGAACACCTGGCTAGTGAAACTACCTGTCAACAGGTAACAGGAACACCTGGCCAGTGAAACTAACTGTCAACAGGTAACAGGAACACCTGGCCAATGAAACTAACTGTCAACAGGAACACCTGGCCAATGAAACTAACTGTCAACAGGAACACCTGGCTAGTGAAACTACCTGTCAACAGGTAACAGGAACACCTGGCCAGTGAAACTAACTGTCAACAGGTAACAGGAACACCTGGCCAGTGAAACTAACTGTCAACAGGTAACAGGAACACCTGGCCAGTGAAACTAACTGTCAACAGGTAACAGGAACACCTGGCCAATGAAACTAACTGTCAACAGGAACACCTGGCCAATGAAACTAACTGTCAACAGGAACACCTGGCTAGTGAAACTACCTGTCAACAGGTAACAGGAACACCTGGCTAGTGAAACTACCTGTCAACAGGAACACCTGGCCAATGAAACTAACTGTCAACAGGAACACCTGGCTAGTGAAACTAACTGTCAACAGGAACACCTGGCTAGTGAAACTACCTGTCAACAGGTAACAGGAACACCTGGCCAGTGAAACTAACTGTCAACAGGTAACAGGAACACCTGGCCAGTGAAACTAACTGTCAACAGGAACACCTGGCCAATGAAACTAACTGTCAACAGGAACACCTGGCTAGTGAAACTACCTGTCAACAGGTAACAGGAACACCTGGCCAGTGAAACTAACTGTCAACAGGTAACAGGAACACCTGGCCAGTGAAACTAACTGTCAACAGGTAACAGGAACACCTGGCCAGTGAAACTAACTGTCAACAGGTAACAGGAACACCTGGCCAATGAAACTAACTGTCAACAGGAACACCTGGCCAATGAAACTAACTGTCAACAGGAACACCTGGCTAGTGAAACTACCTGTCAACAGGTAACAGGAACACCTGGCTAGTGAAACTACCTGTCAACAGGAACACCTGGCCAATGAAACTAACTGTCAACAGGAACACCTGGCTAGTGAAACTACCTGTCAACAGCTAACAGGAACACCTGGCCAGTGAAACTAACTGTCAACAGGTAACAGGAACACCTGGCCAATGAAACTAACTGTCAACAGGAACACCTGGCCAATGAAACTAACTGTCAACAGGAACACCTGGCTAGTGAAACTACCTGTCAACAGGTAACAGGAACACCTGGCCAGTGAAACTAACTGTCAACAGGTAACAGGAACACCTGGCCAGTGAAACTAACTGTCAACAGGTAACAGGAACACCTGGCCAGTGAAACTAACTGTCAACAGGTAACAGGAACACCTGGCCAATGAAACTAACTGTCAACAGGAACACCTGGCCAATGAAACTAACTGTCAACAGGAACACCTGGCTAGTGAAACTACCTGTCAACAGGTAACAGGAACACCTGGCTAGTGAAACTACCTGTCAACAGGTAACAGAACCACCTGGCCAGTGAAACTAACTGTCAACAGGTAACAGGAACACCTGGCTAGTGAAACTAACCGTCCTTGGCTATACTTTTTGTTCTAAGGATTCTTTCCCATTCATCACGAGAGTGTGAATTTTATTGTATTTTTCTTGTCTGTGTTTTTATAACGTAGTGCAACATGATGCTTTCTTTCTCCCTCTTCAGTCCACTTGACTCTGGAACTAATAAATGCTCTCTGAGCTTTAGTCAGATAAGAGCCATCTCCCTGGATGGACCTTCCAGTGTATTTGTGCTTCATAGAAGTGAACATGATCCATGAAGCCATGACATAACTGAAGCCACTGATGTCATTTTCTCATTTAAATATGTCAGTGACCACAACAAGTATGTCGGCGCCCTAACGCCACCATATTTAGATACCGCAATGGTGGGGTTTAAATGTTGAGAGTACTATGGCGCTGACTGTGTGCAATGATGGCGGCGACCACATACAAGTATGTTGGCGCCACCATCTTGATATCACACTGGCGGGGTTTCAATTCTGGAGAGTATGGTCGCGCTGCGCTGCATGCCATCATGTACCCCCGCCTCCCACCGACAGTGGCGCTGTGGTGGAACTTCAGAACAAAATGGCGACCATCACTGGAAGCGGGCAAATTCTCGACCATGTGGGATTCTGCACTGGCATCTCTTGGCCAGGGGCGCTGCAGAAAGCCGCCCTGAGGAGGCGGGCTTTAGTAGCCGTCTCACAAATACTGATGAACACCAGAGTGACTGACAGGAAATTCAACCAATCAGCCTCATTTCGTGTCTGAGACTTGGGGCACTTTTTAAATTGTCCATCGCCAGACCTGCTCAGCTCTGGTTTGTTCTTGTGTTTCTATGAGATGTTGTAACAAGCAGCGGGTCTCTGATTATTAACTTCGTTACATCGTTCCTTCCTATTTTACCGGTTTAAAAGGAGAAATCTGGCTGAAAAGCTACAGGTCACGTTCAACTTTCTCCTTCTTGTTATTTATCAATGCACACAAACAGAAATGTGTCCAGAATTCTGCAATGTTTAGAAATGTGTTTATAAATGTTGCTTTTATCGCTCGCTCTCGCTCTCTCTCTCTCTCTCTCTCTCTCTCTAGAGAGACAGAGAGACAGAGAGAGAGAGCGAGAGAGAGAGCGAGAGAGAGAGAGAGAGACTCAGAGAGACTCAGAGAAAGACTCAGAGAAAGGCTCAGAGAAAGACTCAGAAACTCAGACTAACTGTTTACAAGTATGTTAATAAAAGAGTCTTCATAAGTGTCTCTCTGTTCACTGGTGTTTAAAAGTACAATCATTTGTCATCACTGGGGTCTCTCTCAATCTAAAAGGCAAGATTGTTGTAATGTGGTTTACAAACACACTGTATTTATATGAAGGCTGAAATCGAATAATAATGAAGAGCCCCCGAATAAATGTATTCCAGCCGTCACTGCTCTCCACCCGCCCATTTGCAAATAAACAATCTCAGAAAAACAACTTTATATGGTGATGTTTGCATCGAACACACAGTGAAAGTCTGGAATTCAATTCAGAAACCATTGAAAGGAATATTAGGAAATATTGAGTTCCTAGAATCTCTGTACGATAATACTGAAAAGAGACGAGCTGAATGTGGGTTGAGAATACACAACTCATCAACCATTTAATGGTAAAATACTGAAATCATTCTCATAACCTCAGAACACTTGGACTGGTCTCTATTGACCACTTTCAATACCGACAGATTACTTTTTTTACTCAACATAATGAGCGGTATAATATTTGATTCACTTGTTTGATGATAGTTTAACATCTAAAAAAACCAAATATCCCAAATAAATAAATATGGAATGTTAGACATGTTGGATAACACTCTGTATTAAAGGTAAATGGGAACTAGAAGTGAAGACAATAATAGAAGGGATGTTGGTCAGTTGAGGAATGAGTTTGACTGGAAGGTGAAAATAAGGTTCACTGATAACGAGTCATTTTAAGAAGAATTCTACAAAGAAATGTTGGCGCAACTGTGATATTGTGAGTGACCGTACCCACATATTCTGGTCACTGTCCTGAACAAGGACTTTTAGGAAGAGTGTGAAGAAAGAAACAGACCATTTAGGGTCCATCTTGGAAATCTGGCTGACACACCTGTTTACCAAGAATAAGTGTTATATTCTACACCTTGCGTTGATGAATGTTGAGAAAACAATCCCTACTAAGTGGCTGAAGTCAAATCCCTCTCAGTTGACCATTGCTTACAAACATGTTTACCCAACTACAGCCTGTTGTTCACCGGAGATGGACAACAGTCACCAATTCATCTTGTGTAATGAGATATTTAACTGTAAAGTTTAGACAGTGATAGATTTTATGTGTAGGTGCATTTGGATTACTATGTTTATCTTTGGTAAAGATTTAAATAATACATGTCAACAAAGATGACTGTTAGAAGCAACAGGATTACATTTCATAGTACGCAGGTCAAAGGAAGCCCAAACTGAAGTGAAACTCTTGTTTTTTTAAATAATGAGAATAAAGTTGTTGTTTTTTTTTTTTTTTAAAGTTAAGACAGGATATTATGAATAACTTTTAGAGTCTGGCTTTGTCTTAAATAGCAGGTATTTTAATCACATACGTAAACGAACTTGGTCACAAGACGTCATCAGGACCTTGAATTAACGAAGGAGGGACATTTTTAAAAATCAGAATCTTTCAATACTCTTAATCTATTTTTTGACTTTCATGTGATGTTAGAGTGGCCTTTAATGTATATATGTATATACTGTCATTTCTCTTTCATCAACTTAAATGTCTTACTTTAAATGCCACTCTATATTTGATGTGTGACTTTATCTTGTTGACTTGGTTTTTCTGCTGATGTGAATAATAAATAATAAATAATTTATAATTAATAAATGAACTTGAGTAAAAGTAACAGATGATAAACATTTGACAAACTTATTAAGCTATGGTCAAATGTTTAATTTGGGTTTATTTAATTGTTATATGTCCATCTGTGATTTGTTTTACATTTGTACCTTGGACACTGTGAAACAGATCCTCATCATGAGATGGAGTCTAAACTGTTTTTGTTATCCATTGTAAATCTACTTTTGCTATATAAATCAACTTTCTTATTATTTGAAGCGCGCACACACACACACACACACACACAGATCTGCATGATGAGCAGATTCTCCTCTTCTATGGATTCTATGGGGCTTCATGTGACGAGCCACTGGTCAGACACCCACGTTCATTATGTCGAATTTTGTGACGTTTCAGTCAACAGCCTCACTGTCCTGTGTGAAGTCTGAAAGTCTGACACCTACAGCTTGTCGTTTGGGTGCCGTCAGCGCCAACCTGCTGGTCAGACACGTCGTCTGTGAAGCAAATGAGACGGTGCAACAGAATATGAACAGTGAGGCCCGAACCAGAGCCTCTGAGACAATAATGAACGGCCAGTTGGATTAGTGGACTCTCAGCTGGTGCCCTCAGGCTGTGCTCAGGTTGGAGGGGCGGGTGACAGGTGGCAGGCATTAACAGGACTCAGCCCACACCCGGCTCAAGTTCATTCACATGTGATGTCATGAGACGTGACAGAAGAGGATATAACAGCACAAGAACGCATGCAGCAGGTCAGCCTAATGCCACACACACACACACACACACACACACACACACACACACACACACACACACACACACACACACACACACACACACACACACACACACACACACACACACACACACACACACACACACACACACACACAGCACAGCACAGCGATGGGGGAGTGAGAGCACGGCACACTCAGAGCTGAAACAAAGAGCAGCCGTCACAGATGGAGCTCAAGTAAAAGAAAAGTGTTTCAAACACACACTCCAGACAACCAAGGCTCGTTGTTTCTCCTCAAAGAAACGTGGTTCACCCCCCCCCCCCCCCCCCCCCCCCCCCCCCATGAGGATGAGTGAACTCAGGATGTCTCGGGCCCAACATCAGACTAACATCAGACTAACTGTCACTTCAAGTAAATCAGCCCCAAAACACATTCATTTACTAAAAGGGACTAATGAAGCGTCTTTTTGTACTCTATTCACTAGGTGTTTAAAGGAACTATAATGTTTCACCACTAGGGGGCTCTGTCAGTCTAAAAAAGGTAAGATTGTGGTAATGTGGTTTATAAACGCACTGTATTTAAACTAAGTTAACATTGGCTGAACTCAAATAATAATGAAGAGTCCCACCTAAGAAATTTAACTGCAGCCGCCACTGATATATATATATATATATATATATACATAAACCCACAGCTATGTATAAGTGTAGTCAACCATTTTTTGGTACAACTTTATCCACTTCAGGGTTACTGAAGCCGACCCCAGCTAATGTGTAACATGCTATTCCAATAATACACAGCCTCAAATATCCATGTTTTAATTTTAGACAAGACAGGGAGTGTGTGTGTGTGTGTGTGTGTGTGTGTGTGTGTGTGTGTGTGTGTGTGTGTGTGTGTGTGTGTGTGTGTGTATATATGTATATGTCACAGCCATTTATAAACTTCCCTTGTCAACTGAAAACAATGGCAACACCAACTTGTTAGCAGCTAAAGCTAATGAACCGTTAAGACTCAAAATTAATTAGTTTGATTATTTCCGAGTACGAGTTTGAAACTCTTACTTTAAGCAGAGAAACTTAAGGCGTTGGCAAAATGAGTGACAAGTGACCAACAGTTTATAAGAACCTCCTGTATTTGCGGTTTAGTGGTTGAGCTTCTGTCTTTGACTGTTTTTTTTTTTTTTACTTGAAATGTGTTTTTTGATCCGCTCTCTCCAAGGCCCAACCTTGTTACTGGATAGGGGCCTATATGGTGTTATAATGTGGCTAAAAGGTGGCGCACACACTTTACTTTGGAACTCAGTGGTGTCACGAGACCTGAAATAAAGTCTTGCTCCACCAAGTATTGACATCTAGAAACACCACTGGACCCACCAACTGAGATAATGAGCCTTATCCATTTCACCTGCTTATAGTGTTATGGCTGATAAATGTGTTCATAATCACAGCTAAAGGATAGAATTAAAGCACGTCTGCCTGTGTGGCAACTGATGTGGTGTAAAAATGGCTCCAATGTGCTCTGATGCTTTTCTGCAGCCTTGTTGAGTATACTGTATATGTGTGTATTCTGTGGAGCAATCACACTCTCACACACACACACACACACACACACACACACACACACCTGTGTCAGTCCGTCATGCAGCGTACTCACCGGCTTACAGCGACATCAGTGAGCGACAAGTTTAAAAGTATAGAGACAGAGCGTCGGAGAGAGGGAAGAAAGAAGTGGATTAAATGAACAGCAGTGGATGAAAAACAAGCTTCTTTCATGCTGCGTACAAATATCTGTCAGCAAAGAGAAACGTTGTGTCGTAAAAGGTGAAGGTAAATATAACCGAGGAAAACGTATCAGAGGTAGTGGAAGTGACTTGCGATGGGTTCAATATTGACAGACAAAGAGACAGACGGGAGCGTTGTAGAGGTTTCCACCAGCACTTTGTAAAATATAGACATTCAACAAAATACACAGGAGACGACACACACCAGTGTGAGAGAATCTGTTGGTTTGTTTTGAGGTTGGTGTTCACATATCGACTGTGAAAGAGAGGAAGGTGATCTTCAACCAGGCCGAGACTGACTGAGCCGCCACCTGCCAGCCGGGAGCAACACCACGGAGACAAGACCTGAACCACTGACCACGGTGACGACAGGAAAGCCTTTTAGTATTATTCTTTCTCCTCCGGTAAATTAATTTATCTTACTCTTTCTTGCTCTTCGCTTTAAACGTACCTATATTTATTGGCAAACACAGGCCTGAAACAAACGTCACCAGGGACCAGAGGGCTGCTCCACAGGTTGTACGCGTCAAACTCGTACTCCAAATGATCCCGAGCCCAAACAGCCAGAACCTCAGGGTCAAAACTCTCTATCTGTTCGCTTCACAGTCAATTGGAAGAATATAGAATGACGACAGGCTGGCCTGTATCTGCAAAAGAAAATATACTGTATTGTCAACAGACGCATTCATAATGATCTGGAGGCTTATTTTGACCGCATCATGTAATTGTAAAGCTCAGTGCCTCCCTGAGTTCAGTATTGTCGTCTTTTTATGGCACACTTTTAAAAGAAATCCCCCAATAGGCTGCTGGTCCTGAGACCCGTGATGTCCACTTCAGGTGTTCCTTAAAGATTGTAATGTACCTCAAAACAAGAGCAACATCAACATCAATGTTCCAAAATGTTTGCTCAAAGTCTTCTTCCTATAATCTGACTTAGCTGAAGTATCGCAAATGGACTTAGGAAACTTGGGATCCATGCGGCATGAGAACATGGACACAATATACTGTATTCAATTATTTGGCTAACAGGCCTGCCTCTGCAAACAATCATGAATCTTAAAATTCCAGAACTTCTTGGGAGTTCTTGTCATGTTGTGTTATGGTCAAAGGTAATATCACCAAAACTGGCCACCTTCTGGTACATTTTTCAATCAAAAGCGACTTTTTCCGGTGCACACAGTGTTGAGATCCACCGTGGTGTGTGTCTCCACAGTGCGTCTTTTATTGAACTCCTGCTTTCCTTCTTCCTTCCTGCAGCTGGGTTCCCTGGGTGGTGAATGCTGGGTCTCACTCCTGCAGCGGTGCGTGTTGAAGCCTTACCACCAGGACGTGCTCCAGCAGCCCCAGATATCCGGCAGCACACTCATTGCCATAGCGCAGAGCTCGCATCTGCACGTCCCTGTTGACCTCTGGGTGGTATGCAGCCTCCTGAAGGAGCAAACGGGGAGAGATCCAGGGAGTGAACGACTCAGTCCTCAACACAAGAATGCTGCATGAATAAACTCCTCCAAAACTACGTTAATCGACTTGCTCAGAAAAATCTATTGCTGGCAAACCAAACATGGTTGTGTGTGTTCAGGAGAGAGAGAGGCATGTGAAAACCATCGCACTCTGATTCACGGAACCAAAAACACTGTGTTCAATAGAATCAACAGCTGATCAGGGCTCTAGAGCCACTGCAGGATCCCAGGCTGCTACAATACATTTCATAATAAGCCTGTCCTGTAAAAGCTGCATGTTTTTTTGTGCATCTTTTGCATAATATAATATAATGTGGCCTTTATTAATATTGGTTATGCCAATACTGTGATAACAATTTGTGCAGGTGTATTTAATTGCTCGGCGTTTGAACAATAAAAGAACTCTTTTGAGAAGGAGCACGCGGGTTTTTCCTGCTCTGTTCCCGACGTGTCCAGCGAGTCCAGCTGTACCTTGCAGGAGTGCAGCATGTCCGCGATGGCTCTCCTGCTCAGGTTGGCTGTGGCGATGATGTCTTCCTGACGGCACGAGTTGCCAGCAGCCACCGCCTTTGCCGTCGCCATGGTGATCCCTTTGGTCATGCGAATGAACTCCTCCGGTGTGGTCGTCTTCGCCGGCGGATCTGAACT
This sequence comes from Blennius ocellaris, assembly GCF_963422515.1. Taxonomy (NCBI): domain Eukaryota; kingdom Metazoa; phylum Chordata; class Actinopteri; order Blenniiformes; family Blenniidae; genus Blennius; species Blennius ocellaris. The sequence continues at coordinate 23,058,021 of NC_137664.1, read as the reverse complement.
GCTGAAAACCTGCGCGATCGAACCGGGACACCGTCAGCAGGCGGAAAGCTTGACTGCGGCTCTCGTTGATATTCAGGCATCAGACAGGATGAGTAAGAATCACCGCCAGCTCCTGTTTGATGTGTTCGATAGTGGCCTCCAGCGCCCTGGTGCCCTTGGTGGCTTCGTCTTCCACTGCTTTAACCGTCTTCAGAAGGGACGTCACGTTGGTCACCATCACCTGCAACACGCACACAGTGAGACATTGTGCACATGCCACTTTACTGCTTATAGGATTATATGGTGTATATATTTTTAAATCTTTAAATTGTTATTTTTAATATATTGTTACATGCCGTTTTGCACTGCGGGTCTGAGAGGACTGAAATTTCCTCTGTGCTGTACGTCATGCATATTAGCACACTGGACAATAAAGCTGACTTTGACTTTGACTGAACGCACTCTCACTTGTTCCACCTGGAAACAAAGCACTGGAAACTTCTCACAACACAAATAATAGCTTGTTTAGCAATCGCAAAAGCACCATTTTTTTTTCATGACTAAAACGAGATGGTGACGAGCTGAACATTTCAGAGACACATCCTTTGTTTTGGTTGACGAGAGGATATATATATATATATATATATATATATATATATATATATATTGTAGAAATTGTAAAAGAACCGGAGAGGCGACAATTTCTAACCTTGATCACACAAGTGTGTGCATCGTTTATTTTTCTCTAGAACCGTAAAGTGCTAAAACCAATATGGCGACTGCCGTAAACAACATAACCCGCAAGGCTTCAGGTCCTTAAAGGGACCGCAACTTCCAATGACATACATACAATAATGAACATGAATCTAAACTGCTTTAAATGCCACCCTGTCGATTTAGCAGTAAGCAATAACATTGCATGTAAATCACATGTTATAAACAAGGCCATCTCTGGCTTAAGGTGAATTATGTCGCTTCTGTAGTTGTGGTAAATGCAGTCACTACAATATATATATATATATATATATATATATATATACCGCGGTTGTTTGGGGATACCCATTAGCCACTGGCTAACTAGCCTAGCCTAGCTAAGGTGGCAGTTCCAGTTTCAGTCTGGACCAATCAATGAGCCTTGTTTCTTCTTCACTTCTTCACTGGTCAGTGTTCATGTCAGGCGAAACCAGCAGCTGTTATAATTGCGTGACATTTTACAGATGGTTTGGTCCGGTATCAAAACTGAATGTGAACGCAACCCAACCAAATGAAGGGGTGAAGATCCCCCCCCCCCCCCCCCAAGTGAACCGAGTGCTGGACGAAAGGCCCTTCAGTGTGTCTGACGGTACTGACACTAATCAAGGTCAAAAGGAGAACATGTCTAGTCATTTTTTTTAAACGTTAGATTTTGAGCCTGTACTTTTACATGATTAAATAACTAAGACTTTATTTACAGAAATACATAACTCGCAATAACAATAGTGTGAATTAACAAAAAAGATTTTTAAAACCTGTTTTATTCCGAACTCTAACGAATCAATGATATGTAACTTGGAAGATGTTTATGTTGGAAATGTTTGGATTGATCAATTTCCTGGTCAAGAACTTTTCAATGCAAAAAACAAAAAAAAAAGACAAGACACCCATGATGAGCGCTGATATTCTGACATATCAGCGAGATGAAAATGTGAAACGCAGATGAAGATCCATTACTCTAACAAAGCATTGATATTAACTATCAAACTTGAAAAAGGCAAGCGTGTCCCTTCCAATTTCTTGTGTTGCCTCACAGTAAAAAATACAAGTACTACTGAAAGTAGACATGCTTCCTGTAATAAGGATCTTTGTACCTTTGCAGAGTTCTTGAGCTGCAGCATGCTGGGGTCATCATGTGGTTTGCCTGCAGCTGCCTTGGTGGCGCTGATGAGGTTCCCGAGAGCTTTGGCCACATCTTTCACTGCATTGATCAGCACCACCTGTAAAGAGGAGAGTGTAGGCTGGTGTTCCACTGCTTCAGCTGAGACCTTCACTCTGTCTCGCTGGCGCTGCAGGAGATGATGAAGATACCGCAGCAGTCATGCTGTCCCTACCTGTGTCTCAGGGTCTTCAGCTCCCAGACTGGCAGCTCCCAGTTTGACCACATCTGCCAGTTTGGTGATGGTGGACACTGAGGACTGGGCGGCCTGAGCCAGTTTCTCCTGACTCGCTCCAGCTCCGGACACCAGCAGCTTGGTGTCCTCCACCAGGGCCTTGGCTGTCTTCAGGATATACTCTCTGAACAAAACAAACAAACAAACAAACACCGGTGGTCAGTGAAGGCTCTTAAACAATGCTAATGGAATAATGTGCAAAAATTAGGATTTTACAATCAGCAAAATGAATAGTGGTCAGTGACAGTCTCCCCCTCCCACAATACCTCTTAATACAATAAACTGTAGGGAGAAACCATGAATTCTATTTATTTGTTCAGGATGAACAATCTTTAACTTCATCTTTAGTAGTATCAAAATGAACATTATATATTTTGGAAATGACTAAACTCTGCACGATTCCATGCGTTTTGTTGACAGTCGTTTACAGGCAATGGCAGTAAATAAAAAGATAATCTGTCATCCATGTTGTCCTCACTTCATCACATGGGCTAAAATGTTGTTGATGCTAGTAGCTAACGCAAGCACAGCCTGGTAACTCTCTCAACATGTCAATCATTCTGCACCCCGCCAGTCACTGGTAGTAGAGAAACGTTGTGTCAGTGATTGTTTGGAGTGAGAAATGGGAATCGGGCTCCAGTAAAACAACCTCGGTTTGTTATGTTTTGTTATGGAGATGGTTTTGGCAGTTGGTTCATTGAAAGACCATCTTCATTTGTCCTGATATAAAGTCATAACGTGGAGTCTGATTCAGGAATGTGCCTGAGCGCCGAGCCCTGCAGGGGGTCCTGCCTCCAAGCACTCAGCCTGTCAGCGGTTGGTTGAGGCCCCGGGATTTGACACCCTCGAACCCCCACACCTTATCAAAGCCTTGAGAGATTCATCTCTTCCTGTTTGACTCGTGCTCTTGGAGGAGGTCGTCCAGCACAGCTCTACGAGCTCTAAACGCTGGAGAGAGTTCGCGGGAAAAACCCCATACGCCACAAATTAAAAGCAACCAGACTGGACGACAGCAAAAATGGTCATTATTCCAAAACAAAGACAATGCCTACCTGAGACTTTGTATGCCCCCTTTTGTATTATTTTATGTTTTTTTTGTTCTTGCTGTTTGTATACCGTATTTTCCGCCCTATAAGGCGCACCGGTGTATAAGGCGCACCTACATCAATTGACATAATTTACAACTTCATTCATATATAAGGCGCACTGCCGTATAAGGCGCATGGAGTAGACCAGTGGTCAACAACCTTTACAGCTCAAAGCCATTAGGTTACATTTTCCACTGATTCTAACACCCAGAGAGGTGCACACACTTTATTTTGATAGTCCTACCTGCAGCCTATGCCAGGAGGACACTACACACAAAACCTTCTTCACTACTGGTTGACAACTTACAACTACCGGTAATAATAATAATAATAATAAACTAAACTACATGAACTAAGCAACAAAAACACAACACAACACAATTATTACCGACACCATAAACCAAATATAACCCCCAATAATTGCATTTAAAACACCACAAACAGCTGCAATGAATTATGGGAGTTTCTATCGGCTGCACTGAGGAGCTCAGGTTGAATTTGTCAAATGTTTTGTCAAATTTGACAAATTCATGTTTTGTGTTGTTGGAGGTTATTGTGGGTTGTTGTTGGGCTTGGTGTTGTGTTGATTGTGTTTATGTGTTTTTGTTCCCCAGTTTAGGGAGTAATTATTTCATCTAGTTTATTTTGGTTTGTTAGAATGTTGGTGTGCAACCATGAGTGATGAATGTGTTGTGTGGAGTGTCGTCCGCTCTGAAGATCCGGTTGCAAATTTAGAGTTGTCAAAATAAAAGCTTCTGGTTGTTCAGCTGTGAAATAGCAGCCTGGAGTAGAACAATCGTCCATATATAAGGCGCACCGGGCTATAAGGCGCACTGGCAGCTTTTGAGAAAATTTCAGGTATTTAGGTGCCTTATAGGGCGGAAAATACGGTATATAAACAAAACTAAATGAAGAGTTGAAAAAACAAATTGTCTTTTACAAATCATCTCAGCCACGATTGAATGCACCAGGCAGCCAGGTTCAGTTATTACCAGCTGTCCATCAGCAACACTAACAACTCTCCTTCAGAGCGTCTTTTACATGTGAATGAGAGAAGTGTGAGTACCTGTGGTCAGCAAACGTCTCTGCATTCTCTCTGTTCAAGGTACCAGCGGTGGCAAACATGATGGTGGTGTCCAGGTCTGCAATGATCCCCGACACCGCGCTAGCAGCCGTGATGCAAGCCTGCGTGCCACGGTTACCTGCCTGCAGGGAGGCCAGCACATGGGACACCTGCCGGAGGGAGAGCAGCCAGCTGATTAGTAAACACGATGGAGCTTAAAACACTCTGAGTTCCAGTCAAAGAGGAGCCAAACTGCATCCATCGCTGGTCCGATAAACATATCCTGACCTTCTCAGAGACTTTGCGGGCACTTTCGATGAGCTCTTTCTTGGTGAAGGAGTCGTTGGGGCTGCACTGCAGAGCTCCAGCTTTGGTCACCAGACTGGTGCAGCTGAAACCCAGCTCTCCAACCTGCTTCTTGATGTGGGATCCAATCTGCAGACGGCCGTGGTCAGAGAGCAAACATGTCAACATCACTTCTCACTTCATGGGTTTGACGCTGGTAAAGCCTTTACCTCATTATTCTCTGCAGTTACGGCTGCATATTTGGCCTCATTGGCCAGATTTCCAAACTCATTGGTGAGCTGGTTGGCGAGCCCTCCGAGGTCATCGGGGTTGGTGTTGGATTTGGTCACCTGAAGAGAGGTGAGAATGAGAAATGCTCCAGCGGTGTGCAGTCTCATCTTGTGCCTCATGTAGTCTCAAACTCTCCTGCTTCTATCATAATCCTGCCAAACATTTCAACTTCTCTAAATAATAAGAGGGCATTAGAGGATACTGCATCGTCCTTTACCAGAGCAGAACCACAATATCCTCAAGTATTCTCCTAAATCCCGACGCTCCAGCACATGTTCTGGATCAAGCAATAATACTGAAGACAATGTCTTTACAGCATGTTGTCATGAATAAAGGCGGGCCACATTTCCAAAGGGGAAGAGCTTGTACTGTAATAAAAGCTTGATGTGGAGCTATGACCTGTGCAGTGACTGACTGCATTAGAATGGAAAAGTCAAATCTTCATTTTGACCACATTACAGGGGCAAGTGATGCAAGTACAAAGACACAATATGAAACAGTCACGTGGACTCTTCCAGCAGCCAGTCTGTCTTCAGTTCAAACCACACACGGCGTTAACATGCGTTTCAGGTGATCTGAACACATGTGGCGAGCCCCGACACAGATTGATTACACTTGTTGGTATCATGCATTTCAGACGAGATCAGATAGTGTTACTACCTCTACGTCAGTCTGAGTCAACCACCCAGGCTATCAGTCTCTGAGACCGCCAGGCTCAGACTTCCATGTTCTTTTCCATCGTTTGTTTGAAAAGTTATAAAAAACTGTATAAGCCAGACTGGCACGTTGTCTTAAACAAACACATGGCTGATGATGCTTACGTATGACGTATTGTCCTGTGATGCCACTGTCCCGGGATACATCCGTCACACATTCTGTTCACACTACAAAGCAACCCTGACCAGCTCTGGAAGTGGTTTGATTGAAAGCAGTCTGGTGTCTGTTCACACTTGTCTTTCAGGCTGATCAGATCACTGGAAACACTTGTTAACGCCAGCTCTGAATGGGTCCGATTAAATAGTGAATACAACAGATAATTGGAGAATTTGCAATAATTGACAAAGTCGTTAAATGGAGAATAAAGCATTCTAGAGACCTGGAAGAAACAACCTGCTGGGATTCATACCTGCCGACTAAAAACGTGGCGTCACTTAAATTTCAAAGCTTCTTTTATGCCATGGCTTACAGTGGTATCTCTGGGATGTTTGGACTTCACTGGACAGATTGATCGAGTTCACAGGTTGGTTTTTTTCTCTCATTTGAACTGAATCCAGCTTAAATGTGAGTATAGCACGATTCACATGTAATGAAGAGTTTGAAACACCTCCATCGAAAAAAAACACATTTACTATAACAGGACTTTTTAACATTTACAGACAAAATGTACCTTGAACAGATTTTCTCCGAATTTCAGAGGTTATGAATGTATTTTGAAATGAAAAAAACAAACCAATTATCATCACTATCAAGGGGTTTGACAGTTCCCCTGTCTTACCATCTCCTGCACAGTGACGGCAATGGCCTTGGCTGTCTTGACCATGGTGGTCTGGTAATCCACGAAGGTGCCTTCAGGTTCAAGTGTAGTCGGGTCCTCCATTTTGTTGATGGCGTCGTTAATGGAGTCCACCATGCCGCCCACGGCGCCGGCAGCACTGGCCGCCTCGGCCAGGGTGGCTCCCAGGTCATCCACCGCTTCCTTCATCATCTGCACCGACTCCTCCAGGGCCTCCTGCATGTGTGCAGCCTGCAAGTAACACCAGACACTTTACCAAGTTACAGGGTACAAATAACAAGTAATAACTGGTTGATGAGATATTTCAGACAAACCCATGACTGCCATGAACAGGTTTTTTTTATTCATTTGCATTATCATTATTGTTGACACATTATTTGCAAAACGGCATCTGAGTGAAGTTAATTGTATAATTTCAATGTTAACTTGCAGCGGTACTATTCACAGTGATATGAGGCTTCCAAATATCCATGTTATTTTCAGGAGCAGTGTAAAGAAAAATAGGTTATGAAATAAGTGATAAATCACTGTCAGCTGATGATGTGATTGCAGTTACTGAAACACAATACAAGGGATCACGGTTTCTTTTCCCTGATCTGTGTCATAGATACTGGTCTGCTTCATCACATTGAACTGTATGAACAGGTCATCAAGCGCTGACAAACCTAATAATAACCAAAACATTTCCAGGAGGCAAAATGAGACACTGCAAGCATGAAGGATGATGTGACCGCGACGAGTGGATGGGGAGAAAATGTATCTCCCCCAATTGTGGTAAAAGCTACTTCAGCAGCAGACCAGACCAACCAACATCAATCCCAAGTGCAAAATATGAAACGTGAAGCATAAATTAAACAGATTAACGCTAAACTCAAACAGTTTGACTCACACCAAGTAGCTTTTAAGTTAAATTAAGAATTTTCTGCAATTTCAAAATTAAATATATTGTTGTCAACAGCAGCTCAATATAAAATTAAAGCTCAAGCAGCATTGAACTGGTCCTGCATCCTTGTTGGTCAGCGACTGGAAGCATGTCCCCCAGGTGAATGACGGTGTATTTTGGCCTATGGATGTGGTCACACAGTGTCAGGCTGAGTGGAGCATGTGCAGGCTGGTTAAGCAGCACTTCCTGTCCATGCACCAGGTGGCGCTATCACTGTCGCTGCATATTGGTCCGTGGAATTCACCAGGACAGGACTGTGATCACACATGTAAAGTTTCAGGCAGATTGAAGTACGTGGAGGAGAGTGACACATCACTTCCTGTTTGATAGTGACGTGCCAGCAGGCCATGGCCTTTGGCTGTTCCACAAAATACATGTTTTTCATCGGGAAGATGAAAAAGCTGTCTTGGACTTGCCCACAAGGAGGGCAAGGGCGTCACGAAAATGTCACCGTAGAAGCCAAATGGCAGACTTCTTGTTGGGTTTACAGCAGGGATGGGCTCAGGGGACACAGAACATTTATATTTAAAAGGTAATTTAGAGCAGGCAGCGTAAATAAATAAATGAATGAATGAATGAATGAATGATGACAACTACATCTCAGGATAAATAAATACCAGTAACAGTAAAAATTTGATAATAAAAGCGTGAGTCAGATATAAATACAACAAAGGTTAAATATGTAGAAACGTGGTGCAGGAGGCGGAGATCACGACTGAGTTTTTGGCAAAACAAGTTGTCCTCTTTATGTTGAGATGATGGGGTGATGCTGAAAGCAACTAAAAAGTTACTTGTAATCTAACTGAGTTACTTTTAAAACCAAGTATTGGGTGAAGTAAGTAAGTGACTTTGCAAAGGAGTAACTAGGAATCAGAGTACTGTTGAAAGGTAACTGAGGTAACACTGACTAGGTGTGATGTGTGACTGAATGATTCTAAAGTATTCACGCCCCCATCACCAGAAGTACCGAGAGACTCCAACTGCTCATGCTGGAGGTACTGATCACACCAACGTGTTGGATCCCTTCAGTTCAGTCTGAAGCTCCACTGCTTTCTACACATTTCCAGGCTTGACCTGTGCCCCTCCCAGTACCTTGGGGTTTCCTCCTGCCTCTTTAGCAGTGTAGAGCATCTGCAGGGCAGACTCCGTCAGGGTCTTTGTCTGGTCCAACACCGCCATCTGCTGCTGGCTGCTCACGATTTTGGACGCTGCACCAATGGCTGCCATGATGAGGGGTTCAAAGTAGCTGGCCATCTGAGATACCTACACAGGGGGTGACAAGCCCAGCGTGACGACAGGATCCACACCAATGAGCCGCCGTGTGAATATGGAGCCGCTGGTTTACCTTGTGTCCCAGCTGGGAGGCCTCGGAGCGAGCGGCCACAGCCACGGGGTCAATTAGGTTACTGATCTCGTGCACTGAGGCAGCCATCTGTTCATGGAGAGTCTGCAACGCACACACACACACACACACACACAAGAGTTGGAGCCATACACCTGAGAGCTCACTCATCAGGGTCCTCCACACACCTGAAACCACACTGATCCCACTGAACGATTCAGTATTTATATGGTCTTCATGCTACAATTATTCTGAATCTTCTTTTACAATGTTGTTGGCAATTAATGCAATTTTCATAAACGATCAAATGAGGCCAGCAACAGACAACATAGCAGACAATGTCCCCTTATTCCATGTTAAAAATGTATGACAATAAAAAACAAAACATGAAATGTGACAAAACATACACAATCAATAAAGGATAGACTTTAACACCAGCTATTACTGTAATTGTGAATAAAGCTATTGATGATGGTCTTCCCCAGTGTAGTTAAAACAGCAGTCATGATCCCAATTCACAAATCTGGAAGCAAAACTGAAATGTGCAACTACAGGCCTGTTAGTATATTGCCTGTAGCATCTAAAATTCTGTAGAAAACCATCATAGAGCAGTTAACCGATCACCTAAATCAGAATAATTTGTTACATCCAAAGCAGTTCGGTTCTCCACGCAACCACTGCGCCACTTGGCCAGAGGGGGCCCGGTGGGCCCTGATGTAAATGACCATTACCGTGTTGTCCTGTCTAAGCTTTCTCAGTATAATTTGTCCATGGATACGATCATATCTCTCAAATCGGAAGCAACGTGTGAAGGTAAATAATGCAGTGTCCCCGCTGAAGGCCTGTACAACTGGGGTCCCACAGGGTTCCATTCTGGGACCCTTGTTGTTCAGCATTTACATCAATCACCTTCCGGCTGCGTGTAAAGACACAGACATCATCGTGTACGCAGACGACGCTGTCATCTGCGTACATGGGAGGGATATGGAGGAAGTAGCGACTAAACTATCATCAGCCCTGGACAAAATAAGTAAACTGGCTTCAATCTTCTTGTTTGACACTAAATATTAAAAGAAAAACAGTTGGAATGTTTTTCACTAAGTCCAATAAAACTAAAGATATGCCTAACGTCTATTTCAATGGACAAAAAATCAACATCATGACAGAGATAAAATATCTAGGTGTAGATTTGTACAAAACTCTGAGCTTTAAAAAGCATATAAAAAAAAAAAGGTGCAATTCCATTAAATATAATATCTCCACTTTTAGACGCATCAGAAATAGTTTGACAACTGAAGCATCTTTCAGTTAGTGTCATGCTGTGATTCCTCCACACATCACTCACTGTTTGTCCTGATGGTCTCAGGCCAGCCAGGCCACACTCACAACACTTACATCAGTCTAGAATCAGGCGTTAAAGGTGCTCGACAGAAAAGCCCTTCGCCATCATCACTGCAATATTCTCAGTAAATATAAAATGTTCAGCTTTGACAGCCTAATTCGATATACACATTTAAGAGCCATCTTCACAGTTGTTAATAATACTGCTCCACCTCCAATGAAACAACGCCTAAAACTTTACTCTGAACAAACGAGCTCACAGAAACTGTGCGGTCCTGCAAAGATCCTCTCCCTTTGCACGGCCTTTTCATATAAAACCATTAAACAATGGAATCAACTCCCCGACAGTCTGAAGTTGTCTGGAGATCTGAATCATTTTCCCCAAAACTTAAAGAAATACATCCTTGACGACCAGCTATGTCACCAGCACCTTATATTTTACAAACGTAATATATTGTTGCAAACGTTTCTTTACTGTTGTATTGATTTTAGGCTGTGATGGTTTCTTGAAAGTAAGACATCTGATTATTTGTTTTCTAAATATTACTGTTCAGCTTAGATTGCATGCACTGTATTTGTTAGTGCTATTGACAGTTATTTGTAATGTAATGTTTTAATACTGAGTGCATGAGCTAAAGCTGGTACAGAGCATCTTTTCGTGAGATCAATGTATTTTGTACAGTGTCCCTGTCGAATAAACTAATCAAATCAAATCAAACTAAAGAGAATGTCATGAAATCCACACACTCTGATGCTCCTGTCCCAATAATTCATGCATATAAAACACAAGGGTATTCAATATGTACTTCCAGGACCGACTTATTTCATGTCTACCGTGGAGCATTCAGATGCATTTTATTAGCATTGGCATCAGATTAAAAAAGATAATCCCAGTGTTTAAAGGCATCGAGAAAAAAACTAAAGAAATCTACTGAAGGCAACTGAAGGAGTGAATAAGAACCATGAGCAAGAGGCTGAGTGTGTTTACCTCCATGGAGATGTCCTCTCTGGGGGTCAGCTGCTGGCTTATTGCAGCAAGGGAGGCCTGATCAACTTCCCGGATGCAGCCGTTCAAAACCTCAATGGCGTCGTCACATTCTCTCTGACCAGGAGCTTTTTCTCTGCACACGCATGAAACAGAGTGGCACCAGGTGAGTGTCTGTACTTTACAGGTACGATATGATGATATTGAGATTAATTTAAAAACAAGTCGTATTTTTACAACATTAAAAGGAAAAAACAGCTGCGTTCGTACAGCTGTAATTGAAAGTGACAGTTAAACAAACATCGTCATGTCGACACATTTCTGCACAGAAGCCGGTCAAACTATGAGCAATGAGGAGCTCACAGGGCTTTCGTGACACTTTATGTCGCTATTTATTGGACTAAAATCTACAGCGCCGGTGCATTTAGGTGAATTAATGCCTTGCTGGAAAAGACATTTGGTTCAAAGCTGCAGTTCTACTTGTTTCTTAAAATAATAACACATCAGCAACCTAAAAAAACATCAATTTGTTGGCTGATCACATTTATATCAAAGCATCTGTAGTTCTATATCAGTGGTTGGCAACCTTTAATGCTCAAACAGCCATTTGGTCCCGTTTCCCACTGAACACAACACCCAGAGAGCCACACACATTTTATTTTGACAGTCCCACAGGAAGACCATACCAGGAGGACACTACACACAAAACCTTCTTCACTGCTGGTTGACAACTTACAACTACTAAACTAAACTACATGAACTAAACAACAAAAACACAACACAACACAATTATTACCAACACTACAAACCTAACATAACCCCAATAATTACATTTAAAACACGACAAACAGAAACTCCCACAATGCATTGCAGCTCTCAGCTCCTTTATTGCTACACATTATTAAAATGGAAGATAAATGTGGGAGATGTGGATTGTTAGAACCATGAGTGTGATGGTGTGTCTTTAATGTCCTGTAGTTGTTGTGGAATTCACTAGAATGTTCCGTCACTCTCAACAAGTCTGTAATGAACCTCCTGGAACTGTCGGCGCTCCGCAGCGCAGCGCTTTTACTCTGAAAGGTACAGGAAGCTCCCAGCTTCAGACACCAGTTGAGCCGCTGTCATGACCTGCAGCCGCAATTCTACGTTCTTCATCCTTTATTGTTGTAATGACGTCACATCACTGCTCCTTCACGACCCTACATTTTACCACTCTTTGTAGCGGGACTGTGCTCTGGGTGGCTTTGCCTCCTTACATCCCTCTCTGGGTGGCTTTGCCTCCTTACGTCCCTCTCTGGGTGGCGTTGCCTCCTTACGTCCCTCTCTGGGTGGCTTTGCCTCCTTACGTCCCTCTCTGGGTGGCGTTGCCTCCTTATGTCCCTCTCTGGGTGGCCTTGCCTCCTTACGTCCCTCTCTGGGTGGCCTTGCCTCCTTATGTCCCTCTCTGGGTGGCCTTGCCTCCTTACGTCCCTCTCTGGGTGGCTTTGCCTCCTTACGTCCCTCTCTGGGTGGCCTTGCCTCCTTACGTCCCTCTCTGGGTGGCCTTGCCTCCTTACGTCCCTCTCTGGGTGGCCTTGCCTCCTTACGTCCCTCTCTGGGTGGCTTTGCCTCCTTACGTCCCTCTCTGGGTGGCTTTGCCTCCTTACGTCCCTCTCTGGGTGGCTTTGCCTCCTTACGTCCCTCTCTGGGTGGCCTTGCCTCCTTACGTCCCTCCAGGATGAACTGCAGTGGGACGGAGGCTCCGGAGCCGCGGGTTGCCGACCCCTGGTCTATATCATCAGACTGCCAGAGGCTCTGGATGATCCCAGTGACTCAGTCCCTTTTCACCTTCTCGCTTGCACGTCGGCCATGCGCACGTGATCTGTGGGCCCTCTCTTCACAACACCTTTCCTATTGGGTTGTGGACATCATTAGGCACGCCCATGTCTCATGGGGGTGTCCGCTGAGGGCTGGTGTACGCCGTCATTCCACAAGCTGCGGGGACGACTTCCTGGGCTGCATCGAGTGGGGTCCCGCTGGACGCAGTCTGTGCAGCGGCCTCGTGGACGTCACAAACCACATTTGCGAGATTCTACAACGTAAATAAGGCAGTGGAGCACCCATTGGAGGGGGTTCTGGGCCATGAGGTGGGTGCTCTCCTGAATTGGAGATTCCTCCTGACTTTGTTGTCACACGTCATCCAGTGCTCAAAGCACTGGCAGTCTGACGGGAGGAAATAGAACAAAGGTGACGTTACGTCACTGGAGCTCTATGAATCCCAGATGAGCGCCAGAGCGTTCAGTCCCTCATGTCCTCGCGAGACGTTAAGGGACTGAGCTCTCGGTGTCACACGAGTCACCGGCAGGTCACAAGTGACTTTGTTGTCATAATAGTCTCCACCTGCGTATGCGTACGGATGATAATCCAGCGCTTAAAGCACCGCCTCTGGTGGTCGTCCAGGGGTCAGAGAACCATAGTTACATATGGAACCTTTGGTTCACTTATACGTTGGTCGATGTGAAGCAAGAGGAGTGGATCTGTAATGAACTCAGGCTTCCCTAATTCCCTCTTCACTCTGACCTCATGTTGGTGATGAGCTTCTTGATGGAGTCAGACACCGTCCGGGAGTGTCCAGCCAGCACCGACCACTTGGGGGGGTCTTTAGGGTTGACAGCCAGCGAGCGGGCAGTCTGGATCAAGCCGGTGGAGCTCTCCAACATGTTTTTTGCTGCCACCACGATGGGCTCCATGGCGGCACAACCCTGAGGGGTGGGAGAGCAAAGCAGGATGAAAGAACTAGAAAACACGAAATGGCACTGTTCCACATGAATAACCCCTGGATGTTGCCGTTTTCTCACACACACTCTGAGACAAACTGAGAGAATAGTGACGCTGTGCTCTGGCCACACAGAGAGCTGCCATGAAGACCAACCTCTGGGCTGATCTGAGCGGGAATACTGGCAAACTCTGGGTTGGAGGCGAACGCAGTCAGATTGTCCACAGCTTCGATGAGAGGGCCGGTGGCAGCTCGACACTTCTCCCTGTTCTCCTGGTTAAAAGCTCCATCTAAAGCCTGTGAGGAGGAAAGTGCAACACACAAAACTGTGAGTGGCTATAACCGGTGGTTCTCGCTCTCGTCTCACAGCGAGAAGGTCCCGGGTCAAAAACAGGCCAGGGCCCTTCTGTGTGGGGTTTGTAATGTTCTCTCTGTCTGTGTGTGTGGATTCCCCCCCCCCACAGTCCCAACAATAGGACCCGTGGGTCCCTGAGCAAGACCCTGGGATTGGAGGGGGTGAAGAAAGTGTGATAAGCCAGTAGAACGAAAGAAAAAAAAAGTGTGATAAAGAAGTAAATCAATAATAAATCAATAATGATACCAATACACCTAAGTCAATTACGTTAATGTAATTTCCATTGGACATTTGCTCGTTTTTTTCTTGCCTCAAATTTATACCAGCTATGTTTTTTTTTTTTTAATATGTGTTTGTATTTTTCTACCATAAGCAGAGCAGTTTGTTGAATTTTAGTAATTTCTTTTTGTAAATGTTGCTTTATTGTTGTGCATTAATGTATGAAGTAGTTGGTGCTGACCAACTGATTGATTACCACTGGGAACAAATCAATTGGTAAATGACACAATCTTCAAGAATCACACTCTTCTTTCACAGAGGCAGTCATTTTGCAGAGCACGAATCCACAGTCCATCATTTGTTACAGCTGAGTCCGTTCTTTTCTAATTTTTGCCCACACTGATATTGTAACTGTATCTTGTGCAGCTCCTATGAATAACCAACATAAAGAAACTGACGAGGACTTCCACATGCGCTGCCCGGCATACCTTGATGGATTTGACCAGGTTGGCCGTGGTGTTGGCCACCTCCTTGGCTGACTGGACAAACTGCCTCTTGGCGACGGGGTTGGGCGTCTTGGAGGAGGCCAGGCGGCAGGCGTTGCACAGCGCAGACGTGTGCTTGGCCACAATGGTGGCTGCAGAGAGCACCTGGACAGAGACGTGGCGGATCATCTACTGCACAGAGGCGCAGGCGTCCAGCCCGGGGGAGGGGAGGGATGAGAGTCAGTGACTGCGGCCATGCTGGGGGCTGGTACCTGAGACTGCGTGCAGGCTGGATCCACCAGGTTCTGACAGGCCATCTGAATGGACTGATTGGCCCGGGCAAACTGGGCGGGGTCCACCAGACCCTTCTGTCCCGCTGAACTGTTGGGATCCGACACCGCAACCAGATAAGCCCCCTGAGGACAGCGGCAGGTTAGATACCAGGTGAGAAAACACTGGTGTCACAGTCATGTCTCCTCCATCCTGGGAACAAGGAGCATGTTTCTACCTGTGCAGCTGCTTCGGTGAGGCCACACAGGGCTTTGGAGCCACTGCTGACTGAATCTCCGAACTCGGGCAGGTTAGAGTTCTTGGCGTTGTGGGAAATGCCTGCCATAGACTCGCCGAGGATCTGCCAACAGGAAACCACCAGGATTAGTGACGAGCTGGACCTCTATTATGTCTCGATCTGGACCATTTTTATCGTCACTGGTTAAAATGGACTAAAACTAAATAGAGGAATACAGGGATAATAAATGACAGAGAAGAAAGCGCTAGGAAGCTCAGAAGGCTTAAAAAGATTTTGTCAGCATTTTTAAAAAACTACCAAGTACAAGAAAGACACACATTTACGAACAATTCACGGTTGTGTACGAAAGCTTTGGTTTTCTTTTAAAGATTTGACGGATCCAGCACATCAGTAACACAATGTGTTTGTACGCAATCGTTCAGTGTTTCACTGTCCTTCAAAATCCCTACATCAAGCACTCCAAACACAGACGGTCAATTGCTTTGGCCCCTTCCCAGAGGACGGAAGGGCCCAGTGGTCCTACCTTGGAGTTCTCCATGACGCTGTCGATGCAGTCGAAGTACGACAGCTCATTGACGGCCTCTGTGGGGTTCTCCAGCATCCCTCTCACCGACTGCACACACACACATCACAATCACAGCACACAGGTACAGCAGGTTGACCACGACCTTCATGGCAGGAACCTCTGAGAACCCAGGACCGGAGCCATTTGGTAACGTCTCCGACAATCATTGTATACGGTGAACTTCACAAGCATTGCAGTTAAGGCACGCTCCCAATCTGGAATCATTTTAGATGACAGCCAATTTCCCTGCAGGCCCCAGGAGCCATGACAAATGCTCTCACGCCCTCAGCAGTCTTTTCCACCTGGTCTGTTTTTGCTATAAAGTCATCAAAGGATTTTGGACATTGATAACCAGATGATCCCGACATGTCAGTTTATTAGACACCTACAGGCTCACAGTTTCAACAAGACTAAGGTGAGGGACTCTCAGAGGATTTATGGGATGATGTTCTTTCAATGTAAAAGCCTACATCGCACCCACTGGACTAAACTTAAACTCTCTCCTATTGTTAATCTCCTCTGTGGCCCACAAGCTCCCGCCTCTTTGGTTCATATATTTTGTTTTGCCCATCCCTTCACAACTATTGGTGCAATATCTAACACATTTTCTGCGGCTCTGCAGGCGCTCTTTGTTCCTACAGTCTGCCCAGAGATGCTCTTCATTTCACTAAACTTAAAAAGATCAGACACGCACTTTGTGGCTCTACTAATAAAGTTTTAAAGTTCGGCAAAGCTACTCATTCATATAGAGAAACTAGAGTTCCACAGTGTCGCCCTCTTTCATTTGTTCACTTGCACAAGTCTTTATCACCTCCTGAATTTGCTTTGTAGACAGAGTATAGTTGCGTTAGTCAAACTGGATTGTTGTATGTGTGTGAGCACAGGGAACTTGTGCTCCTTCGTGCCTTTTTTTTTTTTTCCGGGTTCCGGTTTATAAAAACTGAATATTCATTACATAATTGTAGATGCTGTCACGGCGGTCCACCTGACTGACGCTTTTATCTTCAATATGCAGCAAATAATCAATAACAATTGTGCTTGTGCAAAACATAGTGCACATTTTCAGAGGTATGGCTTTTAGTGAGCAACGTTCAAGGTATATTTTGAAGAAGGAATACACAACACATAGGACACTGGTGCTCAATAACGTGGAACACTTTTTTTTTTTTTTACAGAAATTCAGTGAGAACTTCATCCAGCTTCAACTGCATAATCAATAAATTGTAAATGTATGTGGTTATGGTCTTTAAGATTGTGTTTTATAATGTAAACATGTTTGATCATGTAAGTGGAACATTAGCAGTTTTACAGCATCTTTGAAGTATTGAAATATCTTTAAATAACTAACTAGAAGGGAGGGATTCAAGAGAATGTTTCATGAATGCCCTTGTTATGCATTGAGGGCACATTTTCCCCTCTTTTTCCTTTTATTGGTACTTTCTCCCCATTTTTTTCTTGAGACAGTTTTTATGTATTAAGTGGTTTCAGCCTATTCTGTTTGGTGGAGTATTTATATGTAGTATCGGACAAGGTTTTATGTGGACTCTTCCATCGTACACTCTTCAACACATCAGCAAAAGAAGAAGAGAATCTGAATTATTATGTGAAGGTTTAAAAACCATCCCATTATGTTCTGTACATGAATATGCTCACTACTTTAGTGAGTCGTAACAGCCCTGGTAACACGGTTGAAACTCATGGCTAAATGGTGCAAATGACAATGTGGTGAATCGAGCTTACAATTCAAAACAAAAAAAATTAAAAAATGAAATAAATGTAAAAAATAAATAAATAAAAATACAATAAAATAATAATAAAAAAATTATTAAAAGATTATAATATATAATAATATAAAATAAAATAAAAATAAAATGAAATAAATGTAAAAAATAAATAAATAAAAATGAAATAAAAATAATAACAAAAATGTAATTAAAAATTATTAAATAAAATGTAATGTAATGTAATGTAAGGTAAGGTAAGGTAAGGTAAGGTAAGGTAAGGTAAGGTAAGGTAAGGTAAGGTAAGGTAAGGTAAGGTAAGGTAAGATAAGATAAGATAAGATAAGATAAGATAAGATAAGATAAGATAAGATAAGATAAGATCAAATCAAACTAAACTAAACTAAACTAAATTAAAATAAATAGACAGAATGTGTGTGCAGCCGTCTCATGTAGATCACCTCCAGTTCTCTGAGAGCGTTGTCACACTCCTTCTGGCCTGGAGCCTGCTGGGTGCACATGGTGATCAGCTGGTTGATGCTGTCGGTGACCGCCCTGCAAACACAAACACCCACAGATGAGAAAGATGAAGAGTTAAAAGAAAAAGAAAAAGAAAGAGAGGAGAAGAGCTTGTTACCGGGCGGCTGCTGCCAGCTGGTTCTTGAGGTTGGGAGAGCTGGGATCAGTTGACAAAGCTTTAGCAGCCAGGAGCAGCTTGCTGGACGACATGGAGATGGTCTTCAGGTTGGACACCACCTGAGTCTGGTCCTCTTTGGACTGAAGGACAAAGAATTACACATTAAGCATAATATTGCACCATAATATGTACCACAGACCTGCTGCTCAACACAATATTTTTTTAAACCATAACTCAGTAGTTTCTCATGAACATACAAGCTGCAGTTTATTTTTGAGGCAATCCATGTATAGCCATCTCAGATGTACATTCAATAATGTGAATAAAAAAACAGCCCCATATAAAAATAGTAGGGCTGCAGCCAACGATTATTTTAATAATCGATTAATCAGAAGATTATTTTTTCGATTAATTGATGGATCGGTTAAAAAACCCATTTAAAATTGTAGGACCAGTTGATACTGAACGAAGCAAACATCAAATATGTTATGATTATTTAAAAGAACATAACTGAACTAATACAAGATGTATACAATATAAATACATATATACACATGAATATAAGATGTATACAATATAAATACATATATACACATGTATATAAGATGTATACAATATAAATACATATATACACATGTATATAAGATGTATACAATATAAATACATATATACACATGTATATAAGATGTATACAATATAAATACATATATACACATGTATATAAGATGTATACAATATAAATACATATATACACATGTAAATAAGATGTATACAATGTAAATACATATATACACATGTATATAAGATGTATACAATATAAATACATATATACACAGGTATATAAGATGTATACAACATAAATACATATATACACATGTATATAAGATGTATACAATATAAATACATACATATACACATGTATATAAGATGTATACAATATAAATACATACATATACACATGTATATAAGATGTATACAATATAAATACATACATATACACATGTATATAAGATGTATACAAGATAATGATTAAATCAGATTTAATGTACTTCAGGGACCACAAACAGTCCAGTTTCATCCTGAGTGACCAGACTGGTAATATATTGTTATAATAACCTTTAAATGTACACTTCAAAGTGTTTCTTTGTTGTATCACAGTGTGTGGAATGAAATTGTCTATATTCTTACAAGATCAAACAGTTAGTACTGAAAATGATTACAATCTCAACATAAAGTCAATTTTAATGAAACATTCTGGTTAAAATACAATGAAATGTCAAAATAAAACTAGTGTAAATCCTCTATAAGCTCCTTGCTTGGTGGGACCAGGCTGGAGCCTCTTGGTGGGTTTTGGTCCACAGCTCTTATGTTGAAAGTCAAACTGACAGAGAGGAGCTTCACAGAGCAGCACTGCACTGCAGGAGGCGGAGATCATTCACATCTCAAAACTAATCTCCTGAAACCACAACGTCTGAATATTACAATAATCACTATTTGGCCATTTGGCCATGAATTGATAATGAAATTCCTTGCCAACACTTTTAATAATCGATTTGATCAATTCCTTGTTGCAGCCCTAAAATATAGCATAGTCAGCTTATAAGAAAGAGTGCGTCATGTCATGGTAACTAAGTAAAACACTGGTGAAGTAGCTCTTATGTGGGGGGGGTGAAGGTACACGCTATTCCTCTGACTGTGACAAAACCCCTGGCGGACCTGACGGCACTGACCTGGGAGGTTCCTGCCATGTCAACGCCGGCCTCCAGGAAGTGGCTGAAGTCCTGTCCAAACTTGCTGGTGGCCCTGGCCAGGTCCTGGGTGGTTCCTCTGGATGCCTGGACCACTTCATTGGCTGACTGGTTCAGCCCTGCGGCCACCTCGTTGAGCTGGGATTGAACCTCCTGGAAGCTCCTTCCACTGGACGGGAACTGGAGAGAGAGATAAACTGAACTGTCTGGCTCAGACAGAAATTCCTCTTTGACGAGGCTGCACAATAGAAACACAACACATATTGGAAGCGTACAGAAGACACGAGTACAAACATCTAAAGGAGATGTTAAAAGAAGGCAGGAACAGCAGCCTTTGTAACATCTGCCGGATGGACGTAACTGGAGGCAGTGATTGGATGAGAGGGTCCTCTGTGATCACGCTCGCTTTCCTTATCCAGTTCAGAGACCAGAGGCCTGTAGTACGACGCTGGATTTCCTCTTATCAAGGTAACTTCAAGGATTAATCCTGGGTTTTCTGTACTACGACACTCGCTCACTTCTCACCAGGATAAATCACCATGGTAACTGATGCTGAATGTCTAACCTGCTACAGACCAGGTTATGTTCTTGATAAGCAGTCAGAGCTCCGCCTCCTGACCAATCAGATCTCTTGTCCATTCTTAACGGATGGTGATTGGTGGGCGGGTTCAGCTCTGAGCTGCAGCCGAGAGGAGAAATTAATTTAGAGATCTTTATGACATAATAAAATAAATCCTGGTCACTGAGGCTTTGAAGGATGTTTTTATTCTTGACTTGTTCCAAGTCTGTTTTTCTCCACGAGGGTTGATCTGGAATAATGAGCTTAATGATCTCACCTGACACAACTGCACACACATGAATTTATGGAAGCAGAACTCCTCCTGTTGTCACGGTGATGAATTAATATTCTAACATGAGAAACGCAGGCTCAAAACAACTGGAAGGAGAATGTAAACTAAAAGAAGAGTAGAGAGGAAGTTCATCCTGACACCTTTCTGCTGGAATAAAGTGAAACTGAGTGATCACAGTGCCGTCCCTTTATAATGCTGATTAATTAATATGTAAAATGTATCTCAAAACTAAGTGTAACGGACCCTAAACTTTCTTCAGTAGCTCTATATCCAGATAAACATAACTAGAGCAAAGGAGAGCAAACATTGATAAATCTCAGCTTGCCACAGGCAAAAAGAACCATCGCAATGGTTTGGAAAACTATTCAGAGAGCAACTACAACACAGTGGACAAGACAGATGGTTGCCGGCCATTAGAGAGGATCACAGATAACTTAAAGTGTCAACCAACTGTATCTTTGAGACAATATGGAGGCTGTCATTCAATATATTAAAGCTCCAACAGAGCAACCCGGCGGAGCGACTGGGAGAAATGCAGACCCCAAATAAGAACATGTCAGACTTTATTCTTTGACAAAGTTTTAGTTTTTGACTTAATGATACTTAAATTTCACTTTATTAATTAATTAATTAATTCATTTGTATTGAAAAGTCTAAGTTTAATATGGGAAGATTATATTGAGATAAGATAGGCGAAGCACTTTTGTTATGATTTGTTTTGTGTTTGTGTCTTTAGTTTTTTGTATATCTGTTTGTTCTGTGTGCGTGTGCGTGTGCGTGTGCGTGTGCGTGTGCGTGTGCGTGTGTGTGTGTGTGTGTGTGTGTGCCAGGAGGAGCCCACAAGAGAAGGATAAAGCTCGTATTTAACAACCACTTGAACATGGATCTACACGGCCGACCAGCGTTGCCAGATATGACAGAATCCCCCAACTGGGGAGCCAAACTCTCTTATCTTTTAACTTTGTTTATGTTTTGTTCATTACCACACATATAACAGTTTAAAGATTTTAACATGATTGCTACACAGGCTGAGGTTGGGGCTGGTTTTTATTGAGGTGTGTGGGTTTGACGTTGTTTGGGCTGGAAACAGGGAGTCACAACTGGCAACCCTGGTGCTGACCAGTGTGTAAATAGCGTGACTTCACATCGTCTTCTATGCATGTGATCTGGGGCCCGAAAGCATCCAGTCTGATCATGTTCACATGGCAGGATGCACTTGAAATGATCGTGGAAAAAAGTCGGATCCCAGCAAAAAAAGAATAAATAAATCAGACTTGAGCATCAAGCCCTGCGGTGTGACTGTGTGGATGAGCATAAGAAGCAGCAGTAGTACTCACAGAATCAGCCAGAAGAGCCTTGCTGGCCTCGCCCACAGTGCGGATGGCGTTGTCCACGTCTCTCTGGCCAGGAAGGCAGTTCACACAGCGGTTCAGGGCCTGAGACACGGCCTTCGCCACCTTCACAAACAAACCATCGGTCTTCTTACTGACGATGCTACAGCGGTAATTCACACACAGATACAAACTCATCTATCACACAAAAGCAGTGTCCTCTAAAGCATTGTTTACCTACGTCTCCAGACTGGCCCAGTCTTAAACCCGTGATGTGCTACAAAACTGACACTTTCAACACTGAAAATCCTTCCAGAGAAAAGTGAGTGCACCGTCTCAGGTCTGCTCTGGATTTGATAAAGTCTCATATCTTGTGTGAAAATCCAGTCTTGACCGTCTCAGAGCAGACAAGGCCTCAAACCCCACTTTTCCACCATATTCACTGGAAATGATGCAAAATAAACAAAGCAGAAATTCTGGCAAAACAGCAGGTTTAACTTTTGCTGTAATGTTTGTTTTTAATAGTATTTTTTTTAATGGTCATGAATAGGGAAGCGGCAATACCAGGATCGGGTCTCAGGTTGATACCAGGCATGAGTACTTGTACTCATAAAATTGCCACCGATACCACTTTAGGCTGCGTGCGGTTTACGGCACTTCGCCGCAAGGCGCAGGCGGGTAGTGAGGAGCACACACCTTATTCAAAGACATTTAAAACATTTTAAACAGCTTTGAACAAGCTGTGCGCTATTTTTTTCCACTGTCTTTTTTGAAAATTGACAATTGGAGGCTAGCTGCCTAAAACAGTGCCCGGAAATGTAGCTGCCGCTAAAGTTCCCCCCCCATGTCAGGATGCAGGATGAATGTCAGTGCATCACAATATAGAAAGGTTGTTCAAATAACATCTGTTGAACAAATTTTTTTTAAATAAATGTGTGTATTGGCCTCAGTATTCTGTATCAGTGAGTACTCAAAGGCAAGTACTCATGCACTACTCGTTTTGGAAAAAAGTGGTACGAGTGCATTCTGAGTCATGAACCAAAAGCAACATACCGGGAAGTGCATGATGCTAATACCTGCTGTTATACAACAAACTGATGCTTTTCATCCCTTTTGCTCAATATTTGAAAACGTTCTCTTAGTTATCAAAGAGCATGTGGAGACCAGAAACTAGCTGAGCGTGTGCAGTTTGAGTCTGATTGAAAAGTGTCATCTTGGAGGAATGCTTGTCGTCAGACTGACGCCGCGCCGCTGCTCCTCCTCCCTCCCAGGACGGAGCCCCGTCGCTCCGCGAGGGTCTGACCTGCGCCAGCCTCTGCTGGTTCTCTGCGTCTCCCGGTTTGGCGATGGCCCGCTTGGTCTCCTCGATCAGGTTGCCCGACTTGTCCATGACGTCCCCGGCACAGTCCAGCATGGCGCCGCGCGCCGCCGCGTCGTCCGTAGTGGCGGCGACGCCTCTGGCGGCCGAGGCCAGAGACTTCAGGGCCTGGGCCACGTCTCGGGCCGCCATGCCTTCAACACATCAGAGGAGAGTGGCTCGCTTGTTTTTGCAGCTTTAACTGGTTTTTTTTCCCCCTCCTCCTTATTATAGTTTTAACAGCAGATAGAATTGGTACATTAAAGTGCCTATGACACCATGTCACATGTTAATTTAATAACTTTTCCCTTAAAAAGTACCAGTCAAAGGTGTATTAGCCTTCATTAGATGCCCCCTGGAATTGACACTTTTTAGAATTTTGTACTGTTGACAAGCTGCCGGAGGGCGGAGCCTGACAGGAATGTGCAAGTGACGTAGCAGAAAGAACTGCAGACGGTTTTTTTAAGGGGATTTTAAACGCAGAATGATCGAATACATAGACATATAGTAGTAGAGTTCTACGAGATTGTGTACCGTATTTTCCGCCCTATAAGGCGCGCCTAAATACCTCAACTTTTCTCAAAAGCTGCCAGTGCGCCTTATAAACCGGTGCGCCTTATATATGGAAGAATTGCTCTACTCTGCTATTTGACAGCTGAACAACCAGAAGCTTTTATTTTGACAACTCTAACTTCGCAACCGGATCTTCAGAGGACCACACTCCACACAACACCTTCCTCACTCATGGTTGCACACCAACATTCTAACAAACCAAAACAAACTAGATGAAATAATGACTCCCTAAACTGGGGAACAAAAACACATAAACACAATCAACACAACACCAAGCACAACAACAACCCACAATAACCTCCAACAACACAAAACATGAATTCCCATCATGCCTTGCATCCTGAGCTCCTCAGTGCAGCCGATAGCTGCAATGAATTATGGGAGTTTCTGTTTGTGGTGTTTTAAATGCAATTATTGGGGGTTATATTTGGTTTGTGGTGTCGGTAATAATTGTGTTGTGTTGTGTTTTTGTTGCTTAGTTCATGTAGTTTAGTTTATTACCGGTAGTTGTAAGTTGTCAACCAGCAGTGAAGAAGGTTTTGTGTGTAGTGTCCTCCTGGCATAGGCTGCAGGTAGGACTATCAAAATAAAGTGCGTGCACCTCTCTGGGTGTTAGAATCAGTGGAAAATGTAACCTAATGGCTTTGAGCTATAAAGGTTGTTGACCACTGGTCTATTCCATGCGCCTTATAGGGCGGTGCGCCTTATATATGAACAAAGTTGTAAATTATGTCAATCAATGTAGGTGCGCCTTATAATCCGGTGCCTTATAGTGCGGAAAATACGGTATATTTACACAGTGGACCTACTCTCGTCTATTGTCCACTATATATAGTGGAGACTATATAGTGGAGACTATATGGTGGAGACTATATAGTGGAGACTATATGGTGGAGACTATATAGTGGAGACTATATGGTGGAGACTATATAGTGGAGACTATATGGTGGAGACTATATAGTGGAGACTATATGGTGGAGACTATATAGTGGAGACTATATGGTGGAGACTATATGGTGGAGACTATATGGTGGAGACTATATGGTGGAGACTATATGGTGGAGACTATATAGTGGAGACTATATAGTGGAGACTATATGGTGGAGACTATATGGTGGAGACTATATGGTGGAGACTATATAGTGGAGACTATATGGTGGAGACTATATGGTGGAGACCCAGTGGTGTTTCTAGATATCAATACTTGGTGGAGCAAGACTTTATTTCAGGTCTCGTGACACCACTGAAGTCCAAAGTAAAGTGTGTGCGCCACCTTTTAGCCACATTATAACAACCATATAGGCCCTTATCCAGTAACAAGGTTGGGCCTTGGAGATAGCGGATCAAAAAAATAAAAATAAAAAGTCATTGAAATGAAGGAACCAGGTGATGCAGTTCTAAAGACAAGTTCTACCACTACACTACTGGTAAATATCTGTTCATCGGTGAGAATCCTAAAAACTCTTGATCACTGCTTCAGCCACCTTCAGTTTCTCAGCTAAAATAAGTTTCAAACTCGTCCTCGTAAATAATCCAACTAATCAGTTTTAATTCTTAACGGTTCAATAGCTTCAGCTGCTAACAAGCTGGTGTTTGTGACGACTCTAGTTCTGTGAAGCAGAGCCTCAATCAGCGCTCTGTGGATTCAGGACCTGGTGAGAGGAACCTGTATGATCGCATCAGATCTACAGTCGTTATTCTGTCGTCTCCACGGTAACAGACATGGACTCAATCACGTCTCCCTGACGATCAG
Organism: Blennius ocellaris; assembly: GCF_963422515.1. NCBI lineage: Eukaryota > Metazoa > Chordata > Actinopteri > Blenniiformes > Blenniidae > Blennius > Blennius ocellaris. Next base: position 23,032,165 of record NC_137664.1, on the reverse strand, counting down.
TGTTGGCGTCTCGTCTTCAGATTGTCTGAATCTGTGCTGTAGTTGCTGGTTGATCGTCAATATTCCCCCCAAATCCTCTTCTTCTTTAACAAAAAGTCTTCAACTGCCACTGAACTGTGTGAAATGCCAGAATATATTTCTCTTTCTTCACTTTCCTCTGAGGCGTCTGTTCAATTTTCTTAAAATTTCACTTGTTTTTCATAGTTTTTTACTTGCAGGTGATGGCAGTATGACAAAAAATGTTTTATAATAAAAAAATACTTTTATTTTGTATTGCTTTTTTTCCAAAAATGTCTTGGTGTCATAGGCACTTTAACTTTGTACGTCACCTTCAAAGCACAGAATAGTTCTGCGGTAATTCGTCATAAACAGCTCATCCGATCTGCATCTGAGTTACTAAAGACATCGCATCAAACAGAAGCAATTACTGTAAACCATCTGTTTAAATTAGAACTTAAAATTAAATTCAATAACCTATTCAATCCAGGGCTTACTTCCTTTTTCCAGCTGCTCTGAATAATAAAGAGTTGCATCCAGCAAAGTCGTGGTCATTTGTGTGGTCTCAGCTTCAGATCATGACGTTTGTCAGGACTTCCATCAGATTTAATGGTGAAAACATGGCGCCAGGATGTTGTTGTGCTGTAGCTCCAGTGGCACTGACCTGTGTAGTTCTCGTTTCCCTGAGTGGCTTCGCTCAGCAGCTGGGCGATGGCTGAGCTCACGGCCTTGGTGCTGGTACCCAGGTCCTGGCAGCACTTCTCAAGCTGGACAACAAGGAAAGGAAAGGAGGCAGGTGAAGAAATGATCCGCCAGCTGACCACTGCTGTGCCGTCGGGGTCCGTGCCGTGGTGCGCGTCTCAACAGGCCTGCATTTCTTTTGTTTCTGCTGTTTTGCATCTTGTACTAATAGTACCGCAGTCGGAGAAAATCTGCAGTCCGAGGTGAGGACACTTGTCTGTGTTCTACACCTGGAGGCAGTGTTCAAAATAACAGGGCTTTAACGTTCCAACTCATTTTCTGGGTAGATTTCCCACTTTTCAAACTGTATAGAAAGATATCATGTTACATTTTCATGTACCGATGTTCTTTTGCACTAAAACAAAGGCAAATATGTTTTTTTTTTTGTCGCTTCAAGAATATTTTGCTATAACTTTACTGGTCAAAAGCTCTAATTGGGCTGTGTATGGCTTCTGAACTGACATGAGGGTGAGACACACAGCAGGTACTAGTGAGTTTGTCATACATGGGTAAGAAATCAATGTCAATCAAACTCGTCACTCCTACAGAAGTGAGGCTGGGCTTGACCACTGTACCCGTACGGCAGATGCCCATGTCACCTTACCGCTAATGAGCCTGCTGTATGACACATCTCTAGCTGATCCTATACCACTTGCCGTGACTCTTGATGTTGCTCTCTATCCTGAGCTGGTTCACGAGGCCAGTGTGGACAGCAGGCCGAAGCTCAGCAATGACGAGCTGCTGTTACACCATGAGAGAACGGAGGAGCTCTCGGGTGGCTTATTTCCACACATAGACGCTACAATGTGCTCCAATATTAACTGTAAAGATGCTTCTCATGGCAAATCCCTTTGTTCCTTTTATAATTGTACTACAGGAGCTATTTATGAGGCCAGCAGAGCACACTTTACTGTCTATAAGAACACAGGTAGCATCACACCAGGGTGGAATAAGCATGTAGCTGTCCATCATACAGCAGCTGAGGAAGTCTTCAGAGCTTGGATTCAGGCAGGCCGTCCCGGGAGGGGGCCTGTCCCGGAGCACTAGACGCTTGCTAATGCTAGGTTCAAATATGCTGTACGTTTTGAGCATTAAATAAGGGAACAGCAGCTGCATGTACAGTAGAGGGAGTTTCTGGTTCAGATAATACAGCAGAGTTACGGAGACAACACTATGAGGATCTATTTGACAGTGTTAAAGGGGAACCCTCTGTAAAGGAGGTCCGCCAAGCAACAGTCCAGCTCTCTGATAACAAAGCCAGTGGTTCACATCGGATCACTGCAGGACATCTGAAGCTTGCGAGCCCAAGGCTTGCAGGACTTCTTGCTCTGGTCTCATGGTCGACTACTAGACTATGTCTCTTCTGTTAGTTCCTGTCATTAAGGACAAAGCTGGAGGGATTGGGAGCTGAGATAACTACAGGCCTATTGCGCTTGCCAGTGTGGTTTCCAAGGTCCTAGAACGGGTTCTTATAGATCAAATCACCAAATATATTGGTACCAGTGATGATCAGTTTGGATTTAAACCCAAACACGGTACTGACCTCAGTATTTATGCTTTGAAAGAAACTGTTGAAGTTTACATGAGAAAGAATTCCTGTTCTTCTGGGATTTATTGACGCCTTTAAGGCCGCTGACCGTGGAAACATGAAAGTAAAGAGACTTTGGGGAACTGCTCTGACAGTGACACATTCACTTCACCCTGGGGGGTGAAGAGCAGCTCTTAAATATCTCTTCTGAATGTGGGTTAAAATGTCATGTTAAATAGAACAGAATGCCAGAAAGAGCTCAGTTCTGATCATAAGGACCTCAACTCCTCCATTTTTACCTGAAACTCACTGTCAGCAGCAAAACAACATATCTGGGACGTCTCATCACTGATAGAATGTGTCATGATGATGATGATGATGAGGAAGCTTGATAATGAGTCAATAACTGCTGTGTTGATGTGAGGACACATTGAAAACATGCAGGGCTTCTCCACACCTAGTGAAGACAATGCCGTATGCTGTATGCTCAAGCCAACATACGAACAAGGACATTTTCTATGTGAAAATGACTTTCTTTAGAGCTTATTGTGTTCCCTCGTATACCGCCCCCTTGTGGACTAATATAGACAATCAAGAACGTGCAGATGTGAGAAGTTCTGCCAAGCAGGTGTTTCTGCTTCTCAAGCTGTCATGAGGAACCTGATGTATAAAAGTGTAACGCAGGAGAGAGGAACTCACACCACCATTATAATCCCAGTCATACCACTGTGAAACACCAGGCTGACTTTTATAATAGAGTGATATTTGACTGTGATTGTCCTGTTTCTGATAGGATTATACACTTGCTATTCTTTGTTTTATGTGTAGTGAATGTTGTTGTATGGACTCCTGTGTCGACAATAAAACATGATGATGAATGTGATTATGTGTGTGTGTGTGTGCGTGTGTGTGTGCGTGCGTGTGTGTCTCACAGTCTCTCCTGGCAGTGGCTTCAGTTTGCCCTCCTCAGCAGAAGCCTTGGCTTCCTTGATGTCCTTCTCCAGGTCTCGAACCATTGATATAGCGTTGTCTATCTCCAGAGGACCGCAGGCCTCCTGCGCCTGCACATGAACACACAACACGTGTCCACTATCACATCACTACACATTCAAAACCACAGTGCTGGAAATGTACGTTTCCTGACAAATATCTACAATTTGCTTTCAACAGAAACGTATTATTTCAATCAATGACATTAATTACGGTGCAGTTGTTTTTATTTTTTTTGCTCAACTTCTTCTGCATAACTTCTTCATCTAATCATCTTATCAAACAAATAACGCAAATATACAGTAATATCTAATATAATATAATGTGAACAATGTTGTTGAACCAGGCAGAAGCCTTCCACCAGTCGCCACTTCCTGAAGGATCTCGGAGGCAAATGTCAATCCCACACATGCTGCAGGATCCTGGCTGAGGACAGATGAGCGGCGAGGACTGAACCGGCGGAGTGCGATACCTTGTGTGAGGCGGTGCGGAGCTCTGCCAGGGCGCTGGCCAGGTTCTTGGCACACTGGCTGAGCTGCATGGCTGAAGCCTGGTCACTGATGGTAGGGACTGTGGCTTTGGAGGCTGTGACCATCTTGGCACCGGGCTGGCAGAGGGAGAAGAGACAAGACTCTCAGTGCTGCGTGTGGATCGCCAATGTTACAAACAAGAGTCATTATATTATTCATTTTCTATACATTACAGTTTGACGTTTACATTTTTTTTCTAAATTCTGTGTTCATGCTCTATTTTGCCACAGAGAAGAGTATCTAACCACATGGTAATGATTTAAACTTCAACAATACAATGAGAAAATGTTTGCATCAATGTTTTTACTGCAGATTTATCATCATTATTGGATGTATTTCTTTGTGTTTATTGCTACTGGTTTTCAATTGTTCTTGGTTGGTGGTGTGAACAGAATCTCCTTCAGGCATAATGAAAAAAATAATCTTCATCAATCATGTTGACAGTGGAAAACAGTCACACAGGGCATTTAAAATGCATCGAGTTTGTCCTAAAGGTGGAACAACTTAATTGAAATGTCATTTTTGGCAACAGCTATTGATTTACTGGCGAGTCTGAATTTCACAGTAACTGAATGTGTGTTTCTTAAAGTCAATGCAATGAAAGTGAAAGGACATGACTGATTCAGTTGAATGATCAATCATCAGTACAGGCGCAGCTCAAAACTTTCACAGATTAGATTTACTATGTCAAAACTTAATTACAAACCACTTTTGTTTCATTCTTTATATGCCATGAAAATCAAACTGAGCTTTTAAAAATGCTTTAATATTAGAATAATAAAGTCGCATGTTTGCCACATGCTGTTAACCACTTTCCATAATTGTACTAAATCAATAAAAAAAATGTTTGTAAGTCTGACAGGTGAAGAAGAAAATTGAAACAATTCGACTCCAGATAATATTAACATTTTTGAGACGCACCTGAAGATTTTGCTTTAACTTCATATTTATGTTAGCAGACATTACTGACCTCTATCAAAGAAATTTGACTTTTGCCACCTCACCGTTAAATAAGAATTAGTCATTAATGATTAACATGCGGAAATGTAATTAAATAAAACACTTTTAAACATATCATCCCTGAAATGATTATTGTGTCATTTGGTAATACAACCAGATGTTTGCTGCTGTTATCAGTGCTTAATCCTTGTTGTTAATAATCACAATAGGGGGTGCAGTGGGTAGTACTCTTGGCATCACTTCTTGCACATATGGATGCTACATATTTATATATGAATATAATATTGGACATCCCGTCTGCTCTCCTCTACTACCACTATTAGTGTTGATGCAGACTCACAGGCGTGTGGTCAGTGTGTGGTCAGTGTGTGGTCAGTGTGGTCAGTGTGGGGTCAGTGTGGTCAGTGTGGTCAGTGTGTGGTCAGTGTGGTCAGTGTGGGGTCAGTGTGGTCAGTGTGTGGTCAGTGTGTGGTCAGTGTGGTCAGTGTGGGGTCAGTGTGGGGTCAGTGTGGTCAGTGTGGTCAGTGTGGGGTCAGTGTGGTCAGTGTGTGGTCAGTGTGTGTCAGTGTGTGGTCAGTGTGGTCAGTGTGGGGTCAGTGTGTGGTCAGTGTGTGGTCAGTGTGGTCAGTGTGTGTCAGTGTGTGGTCAGTGTGGTCAGTGTGGTCAGTGTGTGTCAGTGTGTGGTCAGTGTGGTCAGTGTGGGGTCAGTGTGGGGTCAGTGTGGGGTCAGTGTGGTCAGTGTGGTCAGTGTGGGGTCAGTGTGGTCAGTGTGTGGTCAGTGTGTGGTCAGTGTGTGTCAGTGTGTGGTCAGTGTGTGTCAGTGTGTGGTCAGTGTGGTATGTGTGGGGTCAGTGTGTGGTCAGTGTGTGGTCAGTGTGTGGCAGTGTGGTCAGTGTGTGTCAGTGTGTGGTCAGTGTGGTCAGTGTGTGTCAGTGTGTGGTCAGTGTGGTCAGTGTGTGGTCAGTGTGGTCAGTGTGGGGTCAGTGTGTGGTCAGTGTGTGGTCAGTGTGTGGCAGTGTGGTCAGTGTGTGTCAGTGTGTGGTCAGTGTGGTCAGTGTGTGTCAGTGTGTGGTCAGTGTGGTCAGTGTGGTCAGTGTGTGGTCAGTGTGGTCAGTGTGGGGTCAGTGTGTGGTCAGTGTGTGGTCAGTGTGTGGCAGTGTGGTCAGTGTGTGTCAGTGTGTGGTCAGTGTGGTCAGTGTGTGTCAGTGTGTGGTCAGTGTGGTCAGTGTGGTCAGTGTGGGGTCAGTGTGGGGTCAGTGTGTGGTCAGTGTGTGTCAGTGTGTGGTCAGTGTGGTCAGTGTGGGGTCAGTGTGGGGTCAGTGTGTGGTCAGTGTGTGGTCAGTGTGTGGTCAGTGTGTGTCAGTGTGTGGTCAGTGTGGTCAGTGTGTGGCAGTGTGGTCAGTGTGTGTCAGTGTGGTCAGTGTGGTCAGTGTGTGTCAGTGTGTGGTCAGTGTGGTCAGTGTGGGGTCAGTGTGTGGTCAGTGTGTGGTCAGTGTGTGGCAGTGTGGTCAGTGTGTGTCAGTGTGTGGTCAGTGTGGTCAGTGTGGTCAGTGTGTGGTCAGTGTGGTCAGTGTGGGGTCAGTGTGGGGTCAGTGTGGGGTCAGTGTGTGGTCAGTGTGTGTCAGTGTGTGGTCAGTGTGGTCAGTGTGGGGTCAGTGTGTGGTCAGTGTGGTCAGTGTGTGGTCAGTGTGTGTCAGTGTGTGGTCAGTGTGTGTCAGTGTGTGTCAGTGTGGGGTCAGTGTGGGGTCAGTGTGTGGTCAGTGTGTGTCAGTGTGTGGTCAGTGTGGTCAGTGTGGGGTCAGTGTGTGGTCAGTGTGGTCAGTGTGTGGTCAGTGTGTGTCAGTGTGTGGTCAGTGTGTGTCAGTGTGTGTCAGTGTGGGGTCAGTGTGGGGTCAGTGTGTGGTCAGTGTGTGGTCAGTGTGTGGTCAGTGTGTGGTCAGTGTGGTCAGTGTGTGGTCAGTGTGTGTCAGTGTGTGGTCAGTGTGGTCAGTGTGTGGTCAGTGTGGTCAGTGTGGTCAGTGTGTGGCAGTGTGTGGCAGTGTGGTCAGTGTGTGTCAGTGTGTGTCAGTGTGTGGTCAGTGTGGTCAGTGTGTGGTCAGTGTGGTCAGTGTGGTCAGTGTGTGTCAGTGTGTGGTCAGTGTGTGTCAGTGTGTGGTCAGTGTGGTCAGTGTGGGGTCAGTGTGTGGTCAGTGTGTGGTCAGTGTGTGGCAGTGTGTGTCAGTGTGTGGTCAGTGTGGTCAGTGTGTGTCAGTGTGTGGTCAGTGTGGTCAGTGTGGGGTCAGTGTGGGGTCAGTGTGGTCAGTGTGTGGTCAGTGTGGTCAGTGTGGTCAGTGTGGGGTCAGTGTGGTCAGTGTGTGGTCAGTGTGTGGTCAGTGTGTGTCAGTGTGTGGTCAGTGTGGTATGTGTGGGGTCAGTGTGTGGTCAGTGTGTGGCAGTGTGGTCAGTGTGTGTCAGTGTGTGGTCAGTGTGGTCAGTGTGGTCAGTGTGTGGTCAGTGTGGTCAGTGTGGGGTCAGTGTGTGGTCAGTGTGTGGTCAGTGTGTGGCAGTGTGGTCAGTGTGTGTCAGTGTGTGGTCAGTGTGGTCAGTGTGGGGTCAGTGTGTGGTCAGTGTGTGGTCAGTGTGGTCAGTGTGGTCAGTGTGTGGTCAGTGTGTGTCAGTGTGGTCAGTGTGGTCAGTGTGTGGTCAGTGTGGTCAGTGTGTGGTCAGTGTGTGGTCAGTGTGGTCAGTGTGGGGTCAGTGTGGGGTCAGTGTGGTCAGTGTGGTCAGTGTGGGGTCAGTGTGGTCAGTGTGTGGTCAGTGTGTGTCAGTGTGGGGTCAGTGTGGTCAGTGTGGGGTCAGTGTGGGGTCAGTGTGGGGTCAGTGTGGTCAGTGTGGTCAGTGTGGGGTCAGTGTGGTCAGTGTGTGGTCAGTGTGTGGTCAGTGTGTGTCAGTGTGTGGTCAGTGTGTGTCAGTGTGTGGTCAGTGTGGTATGTGTGGGGTCAGTGTGTGGTCAGTGTGTGTCAGTGTGTGGTCAGTGTGGTCAGTGTGTGTCAGTGTGTGGTCAGTGTGGTCAGTGTGGTCAGTGTGGGGTCAGTGTGGGGTCAGTGTGTGGTCAGTGTGTGTCAGTGTGTGGTCAGTGTGTGGTCAGTGTGGTCAGTGTGGGGTCAGTGTGGGGTCAGTGTGTGGTCAGTGTGTGGTCAGTGTGTGGTCAGTGTGGTCAGTGTGTGATCAGTGTGGTCAGTGTGGGGTCAGTGTGGTCAGTGTGTGTCAGTGTGGTCAGTGTGGTCAGTGTGGTCAGTGTGTGGTCAGTGTGTGGTCAGTGTGGTCAGTGTGGGGTCAGTGTGGGGTCAGTGTGGTCAGTGTGGTCAGTGTGGGGTCAGTGTGGTCAGTGTGTGGTCAGTGTGTGTCAGTGTGTGGTCAGTGTGGTCAGTGTGGGGTCAGTGTGTGGTCAGTGTGTGGTCAGTGTGGTCAGTGTGTGTCAGTGTGTGGTCAGTGTGGTCAGTGTGGTCAGTGTGTGGTCAGTGTGTGGTCAGTGTGGTCAGTGTGGGGTCAGTGTGGTCAGTGTGGTCAGTGTGGGGTCAGTGTGGTCAGTGTGTGGTCAGTGTGTGGTCAGTGTGTGTCAGTGTGTGGTCAGTGTGTGTCAGTGTGTGGTCAGTGTGGTATGTGTGGGGTCAGTGTGTGGTCAGTGTGTGGTCAGTGTGTGGCAGTGTGGTCAGTGTGTGTCAGTGTGTGGTCAGTGTGGTCAGTGTGTGGTCAGTGTGGTCAGTGTGGGGTCAGTGTGTGGTCAGTGTGTGGTCAGTGTGTGGCAGTGTGGTCAGTGTGTGTCAGTGTGTGGTCAGTGTGGTCAGTGTGTGTCAGTGTGTGGTCAGTGTGGTCAGTGTGGTCAGTGTGGGGTCAGTGTGGGGTCAGTGTGTGGTCAGTGTGTGTCAGTGTGTGGTCAGTGTGGTCAGTGTGGGGTCAGTGTGGGGTCAGTGTGTGGTCAGTGTGTGGTCAGTGTGTGGTCAGTGTGTGGTCAGTGTGTGTCAGTGTGTGGTCAGTGTGTGTCAGTGTGTGGTCAGTGTGGTCAGTGTGTGGCAGTGTGGTCAGTGTGTGTCAGTGTGGTCAGTGTGGTCAGTGTGTGTCAGTGTGTGGTCAGTGTGGTCAGTGTGTGGTCAGTGTGGTCAGTGTGGGGTCAGTGTGTGGTCAGTGTGTGGTCAGTGTGTGGCAGTGTGGTCAGTGTGGTCAGTGTGGTCAGTGTGGTCAGTGTGTGTCAGTGTGTGGTCAGTGTGGTCAGTGTGGTCAGTGTGGGGTCAGTGTGGGGTCAGTGTGTGGTCAGTGTGTGTCAGTGTGTGGTCAGTGTGGTCAGTGTGGGGTCAGTGTGTGGTCAGTGTGGTCAGTGTGTGGTCAGTGTGTGTCAGTGTGTGGTCAGTGTGTGTCAGTGTGGTCAGTGTGTCTCAGTGTGGGGTCAGTGTGTGGTCAGTGTGTGGTCAGTGTGTGGTCAGTGTGGTCAGTGTGTGTCAGTGTGTGGTCAGTGTGGTCAGTGTGTGGTCAGTGTGGTCAGTGTGTGTCAGTGTGTGTCAGTGTGTGGTCAGTGTGGTCAGTGTGTGGTCAGTGTGGTCAGTGTGTGTCAGTGTGTGGTCAGTGTGTGTCAGTGTGGTCAGTGTGGGGTCAGTGTGTGGTCAGTGTGTGGTCAGTGTGTGGCAGTGTGTGTCAGTGTGTGGTCAGTGTGGTCAGTGTGTGTCAGTGTGTGGTCAGTGTGGTCAGTGTGGGGTCAGTGTGGGGTCAGTGTGGTCAGTGTGTGGTCAGTGTGGTCAGTGTGGTCAGTGTGGGGTCAGTGTGGTCAGTGTGTGGTCAGTGTGTGGTCAGTGTGTGTCAGTGTGTGGTCAGTGTGGTATGTGTGGGGTCAGTGTGTGGTCAGTGTGTGGCAGTGTGGTCAGTGTGTGTCAGTGTGTGGTCAGTGTGGTCAGTGTGGTCAGTGTGTGGTCAGTGTGGTCAGTGTGGGGTCAGTGTGTGGTCAGTGTGTGGTCAGTGTGTGGCAGTGTGGTCAGTGTGTGTCAGTGTGTGGTCAGTGTGGTCAGTGTGGGGTCAGTGTGTGGTCAGTGTGTGGTCAGTGTGGTCAGTGTGGTCAGTGTGTGGTCAGTGTGTGTCAGTGTGGTCAGTGTGGTCAGTGTGTGGTCAGTGTGGTCAGTGTGTGGTCAGTGTGTGGTCAGTGTGGTCAGTGTGGGGTCAGTGTGGGGTCAGTGTGGTCAGTGTGGTCAGTGTGGGGTCAGTGTGGTCAGTGTGTGGTCAGTGTGTGTCGGTGTGGGGTCAGTGTGGTCAGTGTGGGGTCAGTGTGGGGTCAGTGTGGGGTCAGTGTGGTCAGTGTGGTCAGTGTGGGGTCAGTGTGGTCAGTGTGTGGTCAGTGTGTGGTCAGTGTGTGTCAGTGTGTGGTCAGTGTGTGTCAGTGTGTGGTCAGTGTGGTATGTGTGGGGTCAGTGTGTGGTCAGTGTGTGGTCAGTGTGTGGCAGTGTGGTCAGTGTGTGTCAGTGTGTGGTCAGTGTGGTCAGTGTGTGTCAGTGTGTGGTCAGTGTGGTCAGTGTGTGGTCAGTGTGGTCAGTGTGTGTCAGTGTGTGGTCAGTGTGTGGTCAGTGTGTGGCAGTGTGGTCAGTGTGTGTCAGTGTGTGGTCAGTGTGGTCAGTGTGTGTCAGTGTGTGGTCAGTGTGGTCAGTGTGGTCAGTGTGGGGTCAGTGTGGGGTCAGTGTGTGGTCAGTGTGTGTCAGTGTGTGGTCAGTGTGGTCAGTGTGGGGTCAGTGTGGGGTCAGTGTGGGGTCAGTGTGTGGTCAGTGTGTGGTCAGTGTGTGGTCAGTGTGGTCAGTGTGTGGTCAGTGTGTGTCAGTGTGTGGTCAGTGTGGTCAGTGTGTGGCAGTGTGGTCAGTGTGTGTCAGTGTGGTCAGTGTGGTCAGTGTGTGTCAGTGTGTGGTCAGTGTGGTCAGTGTGTGGTCAGTGTGGTCAGTGTGGGGTCAGTGTGTGGTCAGTGTGTGGTCAGTGTGTGGCAGTGTGGTCAGTGTGTGTCAGTGTGTGGTCAGTGTGGTCAGTGTGGTCAGTGTGTGTCAGTGTGTGGTCAGTGTGGTCAGTGTGGTCAGTGTGGGGTCAGTGTGGGGTCAGTGTGTGGTCAGTGTGTGTCAGTGTGTGGTCAGTGTGGTCAGTGTGGGGTCAGTGTGTGGTCAGTGTGGTCAGTGTGTGGTCAGTGTGTGTCAGTGTGTGGTCAGTGTGGTCAGTGTGTCTCAGTGTGTGTCAGTGTGGGGTCAGTGTGGGGTCAGTGTGTGGTCAGTGTGTGGTCAGTGTGTGGTCAGTGTGGTCAGTGTGTGGTCAGTGTGTGTCAGTGTGTGGTCAGTGTGGTCAGTGTGTGGTCAGTGTGGTCAGTGTGGTCAGTGTGTGGCAGTGTGTGGCAGTGTGGTCAGTGTGTGTCAGTGTGTGGTCAGTGTGGTCAGTGTGTGGTCAGTGTGGTCAGTGTGTGTCAGTGTGTGGTCAGTGTGTGGTCAGTGTGGTCAGTGTGGGGTCAGTGTGTGGTCAGTGTGTGGTCAGTGTGTGGCAGTGTGTGTCAGTGTGTGGTCAGTGTGGTCAGTGTGTGGTCAGTGTGGTCAGTGTGGGGTCAGTGTGGGGTCAGTGTGGGGTCAGTGTGGTCAGTGTGTGGTCAGTGTGGTCAGTGTGGTCAGTGTGGGGTCAGTGTGGTCAGTGTGTGGTCAGTGTGTGGTCAGTGTGTGTCAGTGTGTGGTCAGTGTGGTATGTGTGGGGTCAGTGTGTGGTCAGTGTGTGGCAGTGTGGTCAGTGTGTGTCAGTGTGTGGTCAGTGTGGTCAGTGTGGTCAGTGTGTGGTCAGTGTGGTCAGTGTGTGGTCAGTGTGTGGTCAGTGTGTGGTCAGTGTGTGGCAGTGTGGTCAGTGTGTGTCAGTGTGTGGTCAGTGTGGTCAGTGTGTGTCTGTGTGGTCAGTGTGGTCAGTGTGGGGTCAGTGTGTGGTCAGTGTGTGGTCAGTGTGGTCAGTGTGGTCAGTGTGGTCAGTGTGTGGTCAGTGTGTGGTCAGTGTGTGGTCAGTGTGGTCAGTGTGTGGTCAGTGTGTGGTCAGTGTGTGGTCAGTGTGGTCAGTGTGGTCAGTGTGGTCAGTGTGGTCAGTGTGTGGTCAGTGTGGTCAGTGTGTGGTCAGTGTGTGGTCAGTGTGTGGTCAGTGTGTGGCAGTGTGGTCAGTGTGTGTCAGTGTGTGGTCAGTGTGGTCAGTGTGTGTCTGTGTGGTCAGTGTGGTCAGTGTGGGGTCAGTGTGTGGTCAGTGTGTGGTCAGTGTGGTCAGTGTGGTCAGTGTGGTCAGTGTGTGGTCAGTGTGTGGTCAGTGTGTGGTCAGTGTGGTCAGTGTGTGGTCAGTGTGTGGTCAGTGTGTGGTCAGTGTGGTCAGTGTGGTCAGTGTGGTCAGTGTGGTCAGTGTGTGGCCGGCACCTGCAGGAAGTTCTGGCTGGCACTGATGAGGGCCAGCTGAGCGCTGGGACTGTCCGGCTGGGACTGACTGCCTCGCACACCCTGGACCAGCTGAGGGATCTGCTCTGCCACCACCTGACCCATCACACACACACACACACACACACACACACACACACACACACACACACACACACACACACACACACACACACACCCACACACACACACAATATTAACAAATTGCATTGAAGATTGTCGCGATCATAAAGACATCATTCAAGGTTTTTTATTTTCACGACACTTTACATTGTAGACTCTCACTGAAGGCATCAAAATGATGAATGAACACACCACGGGGTTACTTAGTAAATGAAAAACTGAAATAAACACAATAACTTAAAATATATTTACTATTTCAGATTCTTGAAAATAGCCACCCTTTGCTTTCAGAACAGTTTTGCTCACTGTCGTCCTCCTCTTGATGAGCTCCATGACGGCGTCACATGAGGTGCATCCAAAATTGGTAGTGGATATACATCTGGACAGTATGTTTATGTCCAAGTGTATTATTATTATTATTTGATGGCTTTCTTTGACATCTTCACACAACTAAAACACTGTATTATTGTCCATGCACATCCCAGTGGATTTCTTCTGATGGATTGAAAAATTCTTTGTCACAAGCAAATGTGTTTTTGAAGGTTTCAACGTATTTGGAAACGGATGACACTTAGCACCAACGTCAGACCGGGCAAAAAATGTGATATTTTGGCGGGAAATACACATCTGACTGGTTCAGTGCCTCCTTCTAAATTTAGACAATGAAGCCCCTGGATCACATTTCACCGAGAGCTACAGAATCTGGTACACATCAGTAACACCGCAGGATGCACAAAGAAGTCCAGGGGTGAACATTTGAATACCCAACAGGTAAGTCAGCTATTTTGACAAATACGCTAGATGTTGGACCAACTTTGACCCAAATGTACCCCCAACTAGGGGGTCATTCTGAATGATCTAATATGTGGTCACTTGATTGAGCAAAAGTTATTGAAATCTGACAAGGACTCTGGGTCAGATCACCACCGGAGCGTGTGGTCAATGACACAAACACACAAAAAAAACCTTTAAGTGAGAAACAGAGCGAGGCCACTCTGGAGCCATCTCAGGCTCAGTGGAATTAATATTGATATCTAAATCATTGAAATCACTGTGTGGTTCAGTGTAACGTTTAAGTCACTATAAACACACATCATCGTCCAGTTCTCTGGGATATGAAGTAGAATATACAGTTGAATAAATTAATGCAAGATTTCCTGTCGGCGGTAGAACAGAAGCTCCAGTAAAACACATTAAAAGTGTAGGTGAGCCCAAAAGCTGAAAATGACGTGCGCCAAAAAACAGTGGGACCTGTAAAACTGTGTCTACGTACTGCTGAGCGCACTTCATATTAATAGAGCACAGTCCAGTCCCACATTCTACCGTCAGTGGTCAATCCAAGTACCTCATGAACATTTTGCATCTCAATCAGCCTGACCAATAGCATTTGATGCTAAATTATGGCAGAAGAGATGAGAAAAATGAATCTTACGGAGAGTGAAACAGTCACGGGGAGGGACCAAGAGGTCTCTACGACCTGGGCTGTGGTTCAGCAGAGGAGGAAAGGATTTGGTTGTAGTTTTCCACAAATTTAATTTGTGTCAATTGGAATGTTTTATTTCCCAGAATAGAAGACAAAAAAAAAAAATCCACTTGCAGCCTAAGACAACTGAATCTCAGTCGTCTGTGGTTCTCCTGAAGGCTCCCCCACACTGTGAGGTTTGAACAAGTAGTAGTCACAGCCTCTCACGCTGCACGCAAAGAACTCCGACGATCACGGAGCCTCAGCGTTGTGGCGTTGATGCGCTTGGAAAGAAATCCCCCAAAAAGAGGAGGAGAACAATACAGACGGTCATGATTCAAAGAGAGACGGCAGCCGGGAGGGGAATGTTGCAACGGGAGTTTGAAGTAACATCTACTAGCATTTGACGTTAGCATAATAATACTTATAACAATAATGCATAGGTTTTATATAGCGCTTTTTTTTTCTGGGAACTCAAAGACACTTTACATTACATTATTTATTCACTTCATTCCCTCTCACTAGATTCACCATCTGACCACCACCAACCACTCACTCTCTCACTCTCTGACCACCACCAACCACTCACTCTCTCACTCTCTGACCACCACCAACCACTCACTCTCTCACTCTCTGACCACCACCAACCACTCACTCTCTCACTCTCTGACCACCACCAACCACTCACTCTCTCACTCTCTGACCACCACCAACCACTCACTCTCTCACTACATTCACCCTCTGACCACCACCAACCACTCACTCTCTCACTAGATTCACTCTCTGACCACCACCAACCACTCACTCTCTCACTCTCTGACCACCACCAACCACTCACTCTCTCACTCTCTGACCACCACCAACCACTCACTCTCTCACTACATTCACCCTCTGACCACCACCAACCACTCACTCTCTCACTAGATTCACCCTCTGACCACCACCAACCACTCTCTCTCTCACTCTCTGACCACCACCAACCACTCACTCTCTCACTCTCTGACCACCACCAACCACTCACTCTCTCACTCTCTGACCACCACCAACCACTCACTCTCTCACTCTCTGACCACCACCAACCACTCACTCTCTCACTACATTCACCCTCTGACCACCACCAACCACTCACTCTCTCACTAGATTCACCCTCTGACCACCACCAACCACTCTCTCTCTCACTCTCTGACCACCACCAACCACTCACTCTCTCACTCTCTGACCACCACCAACCACTCACTCTCTCACTCTCTGACCACCACCAACCACTCACTCTCTCACTACATTCACCCTCTGACCACCACCAACCACTCACTCTCTCACTAGATTCACCCTCTGACCACCACCAACCACTCACTCTCTCACTAGATTCACTCTCTGACCACCACCAACCACTCACTCTCTCACTAGATTCACCCTCTGACCACCACCAACCACTCACTCTCTCACTAGATTCACTCTCTGACCACCACCAACCACTCACTCTCTCACTAGATTCACTCTCTGACCACCACCAACCACTCACTCTCTCACTACATTCACCCTCTGACCACCACCAACCACTCACTCTCTCACTCTCTGACCACCACCAACCACTCACTCTCTCACTCTCTGACCACCACCAACCACTCACTCTCTCACTAGATTCACCCTCTGACCACCACCAACCACTCACTCTCTCACTAGATTCACTCTCTGACCACCACCAACCACTCACTCTCTCACTAGATTCACTCTCTGACCACCACCAACCACTCACTCTCTCACTAGATTCACTCTCTGACCACCACCAACCACTCACTCTCTCACTAGATTCACCCTCTGACCACCACCAACCACTCACTCTCTCACTCTCTGACCACCACCAACCACTCACTCTCTCACTACATTCACCCTCTGACCACCACCAACCACTCACTCTCTCACTAGATTCACTCTCTGACCACCACCAACCACTCACTCTCTCACTAGATTCACTCTCTGACCACCACCAACCACTCACTCTCTCACTAGATTCACCCTCTGACCACCACCAACCACTCACTCTCTCACTAGATTCACTCTCTGACCACCACCAACCACTCACTCTCTCACTACATTCACCCTCTGACCACCACCAACCACTCACTCTCTCACTAGATTCACTCTCTGACCACCACCAACCACTCACTCTCTCACTAGATTCACTCTCTGACCACCACCAACCACTCACTCTCTCACTAGATTCACTCTCTGACCACCACCAACCACTCACTCTCTCACTACATTCCCCCTCTGACCACCACCAACCACTCACTCTCTCACTAGATTCACTCTCTGACCACCACCAACCACTCACTCTCTCACTAGATTCACTCTCTGACCACCACCAACCACTCACTCTCTCACTACATTCACCCTCTGACCACCACCAACCACTCACTCTCTCACTAGATTCACCCTCTGACCACCACCAACCACTCTCTCTCTCACTCTCTGACCACCACCAACCACTCACTCTCTCACTCTCTGACCACCACCAACCACTCACTCTCTCACTCTCTGACCACCACCAACCACTCACTCTCTCACTACATTCACCCTCTGACCACCACCAACCACTCACTCTCTCACTAGATTCACCCTCTGACCACCACCAACCACTCACTCTCTCACTAGATTCACTCTCTGACCACCACCAACCACTCACTCTCTCACTAGATTCACCCTCTGACCACCACCAACCACTCACTCTCTCACTAGATTCACTCTCTGACCACCACCAACCACTCACTCTCTCACTAGATTCACTCTCTGACCACCACCAACCACTCACTCTCTCACTACATTCACCCTCTGACCACCACCAACCACTCACTCTCTCACTCTCTGACCACCACCAACCACTCACTCTCTCACTCTCTGACCACCACCAACCACTCACTCTCTCACTAGATTCACCCTCTGACCACCACCAACCACTCACTCTCTCACTAGATTCACTCTCTGACCACCACCAACCACTCACTCTCTCACTAGATTCACTCTCTGACCACCACCAACCACTCACTCTCTCACTAGATTCACTCTCTGACCACCACCAACCACTCACTCTCTCACTAGATTCACCCTCTGACCACCACCAACCACTCACTCTCTCACTCTCTGACCACCACCAACCACTCACTCTCTCACTACATTCACCCTCTGACCACCACCAACCACTCACTCTCTCACTAGATTCACTCTCTGACCACCACCAACCACTCACTCTCTCACTAGATTCACTCTCTGACCACCACCAACCACTCACTCTCTCACTAGATTCACCCTCTGACCACCACCAACCACTCACTCTCTCACTAGATTCACTCTCTGACCACCACCAACCACTCACTCTCTCACTACATTCACCCTCTGACCACCACCAACCACTCACTCTCTCACTACATTCACTCTCTGACCACCACCAACCACTCACTCTCTCACTAGATTCACTCTCTGACCACCACCAACCACTCACTCTCTCACTAGATTCACTCTCTGACCACCACCAACCACTCACTCTCTCACTACATTCACCCTCTGACCACCACCAACCACTCACTCTCTCACTAGATTCACCCTCTGACCACCACCAACCACTCTCTCTCTCACTCTCTGACCACCACCAACCACTCACTCTCTCACTCTCTGACCACCACCAACCACTCACTCTCTCACTCTCTGACCACCACCAACCACTCACTCTCTCACTACATTCACCCTCTGACCACCACCAACCACTCACTCTCTCACTAGATTCACCCTCTGACCACCACCAACCACTCACTCTCTCACTAGATTCACTCTCTGACCACCACCAACCACTCACTCTCTCACTAGATTCACCCTCTGACCACCACCAACCACTCACTCTCTCACTAGATTCACTCTCTGACCACCACCAACCACTCACTCTCTCACTAGATTCACTCTCTGACCACCACCAACCACTCACTCTCTCACTACATTCACCCTCTGACCACCACCAACCACTCACTCTCTCACTCTCTGACCACCACCAACCACTCACTCTCTCACTCTCTGACCACCACCAACCACTCACTCTCTCACTAGATTCACCCTCTGACCACCACCAACCACTCACTCTCTCACTAGATTCACTCTCTGACCACCACCAACCACTCACTCTCTCACTAGATTCACTCTCTGACCACCACCAACCACTCACTCTCTCACTAGATTCACCCTCTGACCACCACCAACCACTCACTCTCTCACTCTCTGACCACCACCAACCACTCACTCTCTCACTACATTCACCCTCTGACCACCACCAACCACTCACTCTCTCACTAGATTCACTCTCTGACCACCACCAACCACTCACTCTCTCACTAGATTCACTCTCTGACCACCACCAACCACTCACTCTCTCACTAGATTCACCCTCTGACCACCACCAACCACTCACTCTCTCACTAGATTCACTCTCTGACCACCACCAACCACTCACTCTCTCACTACATTCACCCTCTGACCACCACCAGCCACTCACTCTCTCACTAGATTCACTCTCTGACCACCACCAACCACTCACTCTCTCACTAGATTCACTCTCTGACCACCACCAACCACTCACTCTCTCACTAGATTCACCCTCTGACCACCACCAACCACTCACTCTCTCACTAGATTCACTCTCTGACCACCACCAACCACTCACTCTCTCACTAGATTCACTCTCTGACCACCACCAACCACTCACTCTCTCACTAGATTCACTCTCTGACCACCACCAACCACTCACTCTCTCACTACATTCACCCTCTGACCACCACCAACCACTCACTCTCTCACTAGATTCACTCTCTGACCACCACCAACCACTCACTCTCTCACTAGATTCACTCTCTGACCACCACCAACCACTCACTCTCTCACTACATTCCCCCTCTGACCACCACCAACCACTCACTCTCTCACTAGATTCACTCTCTGACCACCACCAACCACTCACTCTCTCACTAGATTCACTCTCTGACCACCACCAACCACTCACTAGATTCACTCTCTGACCACCACCAACCACTCACTCTCTCACTCTCTGACCACCACCAACCACTCACTCTCTCACTCTCTGACCACCACCAACCACTCACTCTCTCACTCTCTGACCACCACCAACCACTCACTCTCTCACTCTCTGACCACCACCAACCACTCTCTCTCACTGCATCCACACAGGCAGTTCGGGGTCATGCAGAGGTTCATGGTCTTTGCATGTAGACAGGCAGAGGTGGGAATCGAACCTCCATCCCTCTGACCGGGGGACACCCTACCAACCGAGCCATGATATGAAGACTTGATATGAGTCGGGGTGTGAGTTTACCTTGCAGCTCTGGACGAGTTGCTGCTGCGCCGCCTGGTTCTTGTTGGAAGAGGCGGCGTGCTGAGCGGCAGCGATGGTCTGAGTGGCCGCGGCCGCTGCTTGTTTGGCTGCGTTCTGCCAGAGGGAAAGGAAGGACGTGGATCAACACACACTGACGAGCAGAGCGGTTTGCTGACGTCGTCCTGAGCTTGAGCCACAGGAATCCACCTGAAGGGCCATTTGTTGTCGTCCAGTCTGTCTTTAAGAATATTTCAAATATCATGATGGTAATAAATCATGCCACCTTAGTAATCAATTACTGACTGCATTTAATTTCATTTATCATACTATATTAATTCCCTCTTAACCAACGTGATGCATCCACACAGCGTGGTGCTCGGGTGGAGCTGGTTGAGGTCGAGGGTCCCCTGATGCATGTTATTGAGACTTTATACAGTTCGTATATAAAGTAAACAAAATATGGACAGTTACAAGCTGTGGATAATCATCAACAGACAAATCCTGAATTTACACAATCCTGAGGATTTAAAGTGCCTATGACACCATATCGCATGTTAACTTAATAACTTTTCCCTTAAAAAAAGTACCAGTCAAAGGTGTATTAGCCTTCATTGGATGCCGCCTCGAATTTACACTTTTTAGAATTTTGTACTGTTGACAAGCTGACGGAGGGCGGAGCCTGAGAGGAATACAGAAGTGACGTAGCAGGAAGAACGCCTTCTCTCGGTCCACAGAGGGGATTTTCAACACCGAATGATCTAATCGGAGTAAACCGGATAACGGGAGGAAAACATGGAAACTCCATACAGAAAGGCTTCAGCTGGGATTTGCACCAGCAGCTTACATTTTTAACTGGGACCTTGTGGCTGTGAGCCTGTTACTGCTGGAGTCTGTTACTGCTGGAGTCTGTTACTGCTGGAGTCTGTTACTACTGGAGTCTGTTACTGCTGGAGCCTGTTACTGCTGGAGTCTGTTACTGCTGGAGTCTGTTACTGCTGGAGCCTGTTACTGCTGGAGCCTGTTACTGCTGGAGTCTGTTACTGCTGGAGTCTGTTACTGCTGGAGTCTGTTACTGCTGGAGTCTGTTACTACTGGAGCCTGTTACTGCTGGAGCCTGTTACTGCTGGAGTCTGTTACTGCTGGAGTCTGTTACTGCTGGAGTCTGTTACTGCTGGAGTCTGTTACTACTGGAGTATGTTACTGCTGGAGCCTGTTACTGCTGGAGTCTGTTACTGCTGGAGCCTGTTACTGCTGGAGCCTGTTACTGCTGGAGTCTGTTACTGCTGGAGTCTGTTACTGCTGGAGTCTGTTACTGCTGGAGTCTGTTACTGCTGGAGTCTGTTACTGCTGGAGCCTGTTACTGCTGGAGCCTGTTACTGCTGGAGTCTGTTACTGCTGGAGTCTGTTACTGCTGGAGTCTGTTACTGCTGGAGTCTGTTACTACTGGAGTATGTTACTGCTGGAGCCTGTTACTGCTGGAGTCTATTACTGCTGGAGTCTGTTACTGCTGGAGTCTGTTACTACTGGAGTATGTTACTGCTGGAGCCTGTTACTGCTGGAGTCTATTACTGCTGGAGCCTGTTACCGCTGGAGCCTGTTACTGCCGGAGCCTGTTACTGCTGTGACGTCACAGCCAGATGGAGGCCGAGAACAAGAATCACCACTTAAATTTCAGTCGTTTTTCGTAGTTTTTCACTTGTGGATGACGGCAGTATGACAAAAACATTTTATAATAAAAATACTTTTATTTTGTATTGCTTTTTTTCAAAAACGTTTTGGTGTCTGCGGCACTTTAACCACAGCAGAATGTGTGCCTGATTCGTCACCTCCAGCTTGTTGACCAGTCGTTTCTTGATGGCGTTCTGGGCGGCGGCGTTGGTGGCCATACGCAGTCCCTCAGCCGCTTCTCGCAGCTTCTGCTGCTGCTCCTCACTGTCGGGGTTGGCCGCTGCACCCTGAGGTGAAACGCCCACAGATTACCATCAAAGACGTCTGTGAGCTCTGTTCGCGGGGAAAGTGGCAAACCTTTGCAGCCTCCACCATCTTGGCGGTGGCGTCGGCCAGCAGCTTCGCGGCAGAAAGCAGCTTGCGCGAGTTCTCCAGGTCAGACTCTCCCTCTGCGTCCATCTTGATGGCGTTGACCAGATCAGAGGTGGCTTGGGCAAGAATGCGGGCCTGGCGAACCATCTCACCTGGAGTTTGAGAGAAGAGGCGAAATTGTGGATTTTTTTTTTTTTAATTCAGTGTTTACTGCATATCATTGTATTTGTTTCAAGAATAAACCTTCCATCATATCATGCAAAGCCTCAGAGAGCTCCCCTCTTTATGCACCGCCTTAGTTTATTCTCTGAAGAACATGAATGTTGACACACGAAGACATTAAACCAGTGCTTCTCAAATGGTGGGGCGCGCCCCCCTGGGGGGGCGTGGTGGGGTGTCAGGGGGGGCGCGAGGCGGGCGCGAGGACTTTCAGTATTAGTGTCTTTATTCATGCTTGAACAATAAAAAGAGGGCCTCCAGCCACTAGGTGGCAGCAGTGATCAAACTAATCAACAGGCTGCCTGTTCAACCAGTAGAGAAGAAGAAGTACTACACATGAACACCGGTGTACAGAGCTGTCGGAGGAGGAGGAGGAGAGGTGGAAAAGTTTCTGACAGGAGTGAAAAGAAAAAAGGATGAGGCATCAGAGGAAAAGAAAACAGGTGAGAGTAACCGGTATAAAGCTAGTAAGAGCAGGAGATATGACGATGCTACATCGCCCTTGGGTTTACCGTGAACACGGTCGGAAACGAGGAAACACCCGTTTGTGTTTTATGCCTAAAAATAAATGAAGACGGCACCTCGAGACCACACACCCGTTATGTCAGTAAGCCACTGGAGTTTTTTCATGGTAAACTCCATGAGTATTGCCAACAAGCCGGTCATTGTGTCAGCGCGGCATCAGTAAACAAAGAAGCCTGTTAGCCTCTTACAAAGTTGCCCACCACATCGCAAGGTGCAAAAAACCCTCACACCATAGCAGATTTATTTTGATAATCAGGCGATTGTATGCAGAATGCTGGTGCTAGCAACTGATACAGTGGTTTATACAGATAAATAAATAAATATTATCAAGTTCTCAATGGTAGTACAATTCGGGGGGGGGGGGGGGGGGGGGGCGCTGAAAAAAATTCTGTCCTCTAGGGGGGGCGTGACAGAAAATAATTGAGAACCACTGCATTAAACCATCACACACCTTTCCTACAAATCAGTCGTTCAATTAATGTTGATGTTTCATCACAATGTAAATGAAGTTGTTAAGAAATAATAAAAACAATAATTGTGTAAATGCCAGAAGAGCATTCATTAATAATTCTTAGGAATCGATGTCAAATCGGTAAGTTGACTTGTTGCCACGCCCACTCATCATCCGCACTGAGTGACCAAAACAAAGCCAGCATGGAGGACGAGACTGGTCGAGACCAGCTGTCAGGCTCAGCAGCAACCCGCCGCCCCACATGGAAGGTGTGGGGAGACGTCAAACCAGCCAGGAGCATCAAGCTAGAGTTATGAGCAGTCTTTGTACGATGGAGCTAGCATGTCACACCAGATCACCTTCCATGTGGGAGCGTTTGAAGCGGAGGAGTCTCGTTGTTAACAGAAGGACAACAGGAGGAAGAAACGTAACCGTCGCCAACGTTTGCGATTGTTGTGCATTTCGGTAGCGCAAGCTAAAGTCAAATCACTTTTTGATTGGGAAGCTCTGTTCTTCAGGGTGAAATCCTGAAGTTGCAAAATGACATTGAGATCAAAACCAGATGGACGTCAGCTCAACGACCAGGAGAAGCTACTACACTCCTGACTATGAGAAGCTACTACACTCCTGACGAGGAGAAGCTACTACACTCCTGACGAGGAGAAGCGAGCCTCCTCCTCCCACTGCCAGGTCTCCACCAAGGTAGAAGGTCGTTTCCCTTTTTCAAACTCAGACTGCCTGTTTTATATCTGCTTTATTTATCTGGTTGGCTCATAGTAAGGTCAGTCATGGCTATAGCTTATCCTGCAGATCGGTGTGTGTGTGTGTGTGTGTGTGTGTGTGTGTGTGTGTGTGTGTGTGTGTGTGTGTGTGTGTGTGTGTGTGTGTGTGTGTGTGTGTGTGTGTGTGTGTGTGTGTGTGTGTGTGTGTGTGTGTGTGAGAAAGAGAGAGAGACAACAAGAAAGTATTGTGAAGTACAAAATGTGTAGATTTATTCTGGTGATACGCGGCGAGACAATACAACCACGCTTGTACTTTGATCCCCTTTTACTCACCAGCGTCTCCCATGGAGCTGAAGATGTTCTCCGTCACATCCAGGATGCGGTCAGTAGCCTCTCCATGGCGACCGATGGGGTGGCCGCCGCTGGCGTACTGCTTGATGTGCTGGAGCAGCTCGTTGAGGGCCTGGGTGACGCCTGTCGCGGCCACGCCCACCTGCTTCAGGAGCCCCTCGTCGCCGGTGGCCCCCTGGGACGCCTCCACGCAGCCCTCCACGGACTTCGCCACCAGCTTGCCTGCTTCGATCAGCTGCTCCTGGCACACTGGCGAGCTGATGGTTGGAGCCACCACCTGAGATGGACACATTGTGAGATGGCTGACGGAGTGCCCGCGTCCGGCTCTCTGGAGGTGTGTGACGGGTCGGCAGCACTCACCCTGGTGCAGGCGACCAGCTGAGACGTGGACAGGGCACACTGGGTGGCCGCCGCGATGACCCTGTTCTGCTGGGCCGAGTCCTCGGCCTTCTGGGCCACGTTCTTGGCTTTGAGCACCAGGGCCGCCGCGGCATTAGCTACAGCTTTAGCCAGCTGCATCAGCATGTCCTGTCGGCAACGACAACACACTGGAGTGAGCGCTCACACTCCTGCACGCACCCAGGGAATGAAGTGAAAGACTCTTAAGAGTCTGGACAGTTTAAGAAGTGCTTCACACCCAATGATCAAATCTGAAAAGATGAAATTACACCTGAAAAGAATGAATTTGACGTTAATTGAGATCATTAAATCTTAAAATGTTAGTGTTTGGATTTACTTGAATAAATGTAAAAATGATTTCATTCAGAAAGCTCCACACAATTTCCGAGGCTGGTCTGGAGCAGAAAACAAGCACCTAAAGGTCAAGGGAATGATTTTTTCTGATATCTATATATATAATTTTTTTTTTTTATCATCTTCACAAAGCGAAAACATCGGTAGCTTTTACTGCTGCTTCCCTGATCTCCCTCCTCTGGAACAAAAACACCCAAATCCACAAATAGTACATACATAAATTATCAACAGAAGTTACTTTTATTTGAAAAATATACTTTATTAATTCATCATGTGGGCTTCTGGAACGCTCTCTCTGGTGGGATGATTATGGACCCCAGGCCACGTGTTTAACACCCCTGCACTAGTGCAACGCTGCAAGACCACATATCAGCCTGCAGCATGTGGATTCACTTGATTCCTGATGGTCATTTGTTTCTCAAGACGTTCTCTGTATTTTATCTGAACCTAAAATGAGATGGCTGTGTTGTGAATACCGGTGTTATAAGCAACTGAATTGAATTTGAATGTAAAATAACCCCTTCACAATGATGAATGATGCTGAACGGACCATTTCAACAACGTGACCAGGAAACAATATGCACCTAGTGTTCAAAACCCATTTCTCAGCTTGTCGCTACGATACCTGTAAGACACTGAACGTCGGTGCTGCTGGGTTCCAACATGAGCTGACACTTTCCAACTGTTTCGCAGCAGACAACAATTGATGATTTTTTGTCCATGATTTCATGAATCAAACCACTTACAATTTCCCATTATTGTGTAGTCAGCATTGAGAAGGAAAAAGAAGAGAATAGAAGAATAGACTTCTGATTGTCATTGTTTCAGGAAAAGATTAAAGGAAAAACCAAAGCCGGGTGATTAAAAATGATCTAGTTCACCATTATGTTTTTTAATGTCTTATAATCGATTAAAATGTAATAAATAACTGAACATTCCCCTTTAGAACACGTTTGTTACCAGTATTTGACCATAAGAGGGGACTCTGCCTCTGGCGTCCCTGAAAGATCCTCTACCTACAAACTGTCGGATGCCGTCGTCAAACAGAGGAAACACAGGACACATTTTTGTACAAACAAACAACATGCACAAGCTTTAAAGGGTTTCTGACATGTATTATTATGCTACTTATGTTTAGTTCAAAGTATTATTATACATTGACTTTAAATTCTCTTAAAAATGTCAGTGAGTTTAAAACAAGTTGTTAAAAAAGTAAACATGATGTCAGAGTGGGGATATGACGTGAATAAATGAGATGCCGATATTTTTGAGAGGAGATAGAAACACGGCTTTAAGCAAAGTGTGAATGGACACACCTGGAACTGAGGGTCAGTGTCGGTCTCTCCGATGTGAGACAGCAGCTCCCCGCTGGCCTGGCCCACGTTTCCTGCAGCCTGCAGCAGGTTCTGGCGAGGCTGAGACGGCGACACAAAGACTGGGGCGTCAGACAGCGGAGGACGAAGCGTTTGACACACAGCGTCCAGCAGAGAGCGCGGCCGGGTACCTCCGTGTTCGCAGGCTGGGCCGTCTTCAGCATGTCGGAGACGGCACAGGCCAGGTTCTTGGCGGCACCCAGCAGCTGCTGCCCGTTTCCTCCTTCGTCCTCCATGAGAGCCGCCAGCAGCTTGACCCCCTTGGACATCTCCGTCAGGTTGGAGGAGATGGTGGTGACGGCGCAGCCCACGGCTGTGTAGTCCGTCTCTGCTGGGTCACCTGAGGACAGGCGACGGAAACGCTTTCATTCAAACGGTAAAACCTCAACTTCACTTCACTCAACTTATTTCTCAGTTAAGTTGCATGACCCGACCAACCAGCTGCTGCCACAACAAGACTGCTTCTCAGCAAGACAGGAGCTACACAACCAGTCTACACTCAAGTGGAAAAAACAATTGTTAAAGGCTCATGTGAAAGAAAACAACTATAATATCACAGTTGATTGACAGCTTTCTTAGTTTTATGGACAACAATCAAAGTGTTTATCGATCACATAACTAAATAAATAGCGGGTATCCATCAATCTGTTATACGCTCTCCTGAAGACAAGAGGAGAGTGTATTTTCAGAAGAGAGTCCTGGTGCTTCTTCTAAATCCAGAGACACCACGAGTGGACCATGTGCAGGTCTGACCTGCCGTCAGTAGAAGTGGACAGACCACTGCAGTCCTCATTTATGGGCTGCTAGTCTGCTTTCACTGCTGACAAGTTGGAGCTGCTGTCAGTGAACAACTGTGTCATGTCATTTAGTGTGAGTTCCTCCAGCAGACCGGACAGGAGCACCTGGCGGGCCTCTCGGTGCCCCCAGGCCAGGTGTTGGACACCACTGTGTACGTGCAGGAATGTGCTGTTCTTGGAATAGTGGGGACTGTCTGTCTGTCTGTCTGGGACTGCTGCCGTGCTGGCGCCACTGATCTTTCAACGCCTGCTTTCTTTGGACTACTTTTTGAGGAAACGGCCTCCTGATTTATGGATAAACTTTATTTCACTTCCATGGAAACTGAGGTTCGTCACAGAAATGACAATAAGCTCGAATTGTGCTCTGAAATCACTTGTCAGACGGAGCCCACCGTCCCTACCGCCAAGAATTCTTTCTATTTTTTAGGAGTGGCCGCCACACAGCGTCAGTGAGGGGTTAGATTGGACTGTCACTGTTCCCCAAGGTTGTGATGGGTTAGCCTCACCTGCAGTGAGGTTGACCATGGAGGCTGTGCCTGCTGTGATGGCATCCACCTGGGAGTGGATCTCGTGCTTGGACTCGTCCATTTTGTTTTTGCGCCAGGCTTGGGATGCCTTCAAAAAAGAGAAAGAAAGAAAAAACGAAAAGAGTGCTCTCAAAGATCTGAAATGGTCAGCTGAACAGATATTTGTCCATGCGGAGGTCAGGCTGAATCTCACTGCATCTGTTCCCAGAGGAGGCAGAGTGTCGAAGTCGTCCAGAGAGGCCTGAGCAGCCTGGACCGCCTGCATGCTGGAGTTGATGGTTCCTGTCAGGGCCTGTTGTGCTGAAGTCTGAGGACACACAAATCCACACAATGCAATTAACGCCAACTCCCCCAAATGTGTGTGACTGAACCAGTGTTGTTCTTCCTGCTCTTTCTGCATTTCTTCCTGTTCCACTCAGTGCTGCTGCTTCGTCATACAAAGGGCACTTTAAGCACAAAAAACGGAATAAATAATAGAACTGAGGTGAAGTGTTTTACAAAATCCCATGAATAATATATTTTCCAATTTACATAATGTTTAAGGTTCAAAAATGTTTTTAGACAAGTTTATTTAAAGTGGATTTAAAGAAAATTGTCCCCATAATTTATTACAAACAGTGAGACACATATTTTAGACTGAAGGCACGCAAACACAAATTATATTACTTTTTTTTTTTGTTTTATTCTAAAAATTATCAGGCAAGATGTTCTTGTTTAAATCTTTTCGTTTGCCTGAGTCAATATTAATAACAGAAAATGTGAAAACAAAGCGCTCTGGTCGATGTGAGGACTGTAGAGAGAACTGACTGTCCAGTGCTGAGCTGTGTCTGTTCTGTCACGGGAGCAGTGCTGGCAGCTTTCTGCCGGGTGTTAGTGGGCGTTACCAGGGGGGGCATGTGTCCTCGGTGCATCTGCCCGGTGGTGATGTGCTGCTTGGCCTGGGGCATGGAGCCCATCTGGAAGCTCTCGGGGCCCCCGGCTCCGGACCGCATGATGGCTGGCAGGGCCACCGAGCCCGTCTCCACTCTGCCCACCTTGTTAAACTGCTGCTGCAGCACCGTCGACCTGCAAGGCGCCAAGACAAGCAAATGGTAAATGTACTAAAAAAGAAAAAAAAACAAAAACAAAAAACAGATTTTCTGAAGCGGCCAGGTCCTTCAAGTAATCCTGTGAATGTGGTATTTCATAA
The DNA here is from genome assembly GCF_963422515.1 of Blennius ocellaris. Lineage (NCBI taxonomy): Eukaryota > Metazoa > Chordata > Actinopteri > Blenniiformes > Blenniidae > Blennius > Blennius ocellaris. The sequence continues at coordinate 23,004,077 of NC_137664.1, read as the reverse complement.
CAGTTATCTGACATTCTACTGCTGCACATGTTATCTGATATCGTTAAACATTGCACATAATAAACTGGGATTGGCTCCAAAGCCCCGCGACCAGACACAAGATAGAACGGGAGACAAGATGGATTGATGGACAGTTAAAGTCCTAGTGAAATGAAAGTTCGACCTCCAAAACACTCTGGTGTCGCTTCTAGGGACATTTTTTATGCTAACTGGCTGAAGGGTAAAATGTTAAAACACGGCAATCTGCGAGAAAATAGCCCATAAACAGTTATTTCCTCTGCTGGGCGGAGCTTCTGACAATAATAGAGTGACATCACGAGTTGTGCACACGCCCAAGTTGTGTTTACATTATGGAGGATCAGAGTTTTGACCACGAAGAGGCTGAATTTAACCATATTTCATCATCATCGTCATTTCAAACCCAGTGATTGATGAAGAAGACACAGAAGGTGGTTCTGCCATCGGTGACCCCGTCTGGAACATGTTTGAGGAAGTAGAAGACGCTTCGTCCACCATTCGTCCTCGTCTCCTCGCCTCAGCAGCCGCCAGTTTTCACCTTTGAGGCTCCTGACTTTTGGCAGAACGACTTCCTGGATCATGTCGAAGCGTTTTTCTGACTGCGTGGAATCACCGAAGATGAGTCCAGGTATTATTTGATCGTCTACTAGCCGCCCGAGCTAGCGACTTGCCGCTAGCCGCTAGTGGCTCGAGCTAGCCGCCTGAGCTAGCCGCGAGCTGCTCCCGCCGCCCGTGCTCCTTTTCTCCTCTCTCGGTCTCTTCCAGGCTCAATCTTTCATCAAGGCTCATAAAACGCCGACTATAACTTCAAAACACTGTTAAAACTTGGATATTTAAGAGGAAACCAGCCGATATAAACACAACAGATGGAGATCTGCACAACTCTTGACGTCACGAAGAAGGATTCCCCCGACTTCCTCGGCTGGAGATTCAAAATTCAAATAACTTTGTTATGTGACAACAGTGGTGGGGCAGAGTCGGAGGAACCTTACAAGTAGAACCCCAACTATCGTTTTTTGCAAAGCAGTGTTTTACATTTCACTAGGACTTTAAACATGCAAAGTTATATGTAATATTTACTATCATAATAGACAACCGTTTAAATAAATGATGTTGATACCTTTGAACAACTGTGGCCCATCATCCAGTTGTTGTTGTTTTTTTTTTTTACACAATCACATGTTATAAAAACAATGTAAAATAATGTAAATAATGTTGAAACTGGCAAGCTAACATAGTGGAACCAAACAAACACTAGACGGGGGAGGAGATGAGAACTGAATGATTGAGACTGAACGACAGCAGGATCAGTATTGTGTCATGGCGTGCTTCACCTTGCGCGAGTGGACTGACCTCTTCTCGTCGTTCTTGAGTTAAAATGACCTGAAGTACAAGGAGTTCACACAAGATGCCAAACTACCAAAACACACGTTGCTTCCTGCAACTTCTGTCCAGAGATCCAGACACACTCTTACTTTTTCGGCGACACGGAGTCTTCCAGCATTGTTGACTCTTCGTCTCCCTCCAGGCCAAAATGGTCTTTGCTTTTTTTCTATTGTCAGACAGAAATAAAGTCAAGCAGTGGTCAGTTGTCCTGTTCTTTTCTCTTTGTGCTACTCTCTAATCTTTAGCCAGCGGCGCCTCACCAGGGGTCTGGGACTGCCGTCAGAGGTGTGCCACACTTCACTAAAGCAGCTGATGCTTACATGTGCACATATCAAAGAAAATCATGTCACAATGTCTTCTAGAACAGTGTTTTTCAAACTTTTTGAGCCAAGGCACACTTTTTTGTTTGGAAAACTCTGGAGGCACACCACCACCTGAAAATGTTAAAATGTGAAACTCTGTAGCCTCTATTAACAATATAAAGTCTTTCTCAAAGTTTTATCAACAGGAATCAAGTAAATACAGAAACAAAGTCCTTTTTTTAATAGTGCCTCCCTCAGTGTGAAACCTGGACCTGATGGATGAAGAGCTGAGATCCTGGTTCACATTCTTCCTTTTCAAAAACTTCTCCATCACTGTCATTGACACAGTACTTTGATACAAGATGGTAGCAGGAGGTGGAGATTAACCACACTGACGGCTGTCACTTTACATTTCACCAGCAAAGTTCTGTGCTGCCCTCTAGTGGTGAAGAGTATTTATACATGATTACTCTTCACACTGCTCTCACAGCTGACAGCGGCTGTGAGAGCAAATGATTTTTAGAAAAAAAATGTGAAATTGGATAATTTCCCACGATACACCTGACTAGATCTCGCGGAAACACCAGTGTGCCGCGGCACAGTGGTTGAAAAACACTGATCTAGAGCAGACGTGGGGGCCACATGCAGTCTATGAAGGCTCAATAAGATATTGGTAATAAAATATAAAACAATTTACACGATGCATGAAATACCACAGATTTGGGTGAAATGGCATGGACGTCTATCCATTTACTATGAAGAATTAGTTCTCTACCCTGATCTCAACCACTGTCTGAGGCTTTTATTTGCTCTAAGTCTGTGCTTGCTGGTTTCACTGTGACGTTGAGTTAAAAAGCCCTGAGGATCAGCGGTTTATGGGCTCCTGGCTCCATTTCACATTCTAAAACTTCAACTCTTCTTTCTTCTCAAAACTCTGACTCAAGAGACTTATTTCCTCTCTCATGTCATTCTCTGGCGCCCCCAAGAAGGGTCGTAGTTAAAAAAAACCCAAAAGAATCTTCCTTGTGCCACGAGGAGCAGACAAACTAACTGGACTAACGTAGAATTGATGTTTGCACCGGAGAGTTTCGGTTGATAATAATGGACCTTTTTGAGGATGATGTCGATGTATCCAGCGATGAGCTGAGCGATCTGCTCCCCCTCGGTGGTCTGCACTGAGTAGTAGCCATCCTGGTAATCTCCAAAGTCCTGCAAACAAAGCAGAGGAGACCTCACATGTGAAACGGCGACACAGATGTGCCCATTAATTTAAACTGTGCTTGGTATGTAGATTGTGAATCATTTGATCTGGTCCATTTCCACATCTGAAGCTGCATTTCCTCATCCATAGAAATAAATCCTCGTCTAATCCAGGCTGGATCTGTTCCTGCAATGAAATCTGGGAGTGAAACATGAATTTCACAGTACAAATGTGTGTGTGTGTGTGTGTGTGTGCGTGTGTGTACACGTTCTTAAATTTGTGTGTATGAAAAAGGCTAAAATGACTAATGTGTTGTGTGTGTGCCGAGTCTTTAATGACCTCCAAATGTTTCTGCCTTCACTCTATTGGGAATGTGACTATATTTGGTTATTTCAGCATTTATTCCTGTTTCTTTCGAAATGAATGTGGTAAATTGATGAAAGTCGCTGAATAGATGAAAAATTGTGCTAAACTTGGAGATAAGTGTTCCTTCTGAAGGACTGGAAATACACACTTTGGCTTCACCCTTCTGAAAATAGCAGTAAAGTTGCTGCTGTAGTGTTTTTCTCCTACTTCCTACAGTCAAGCACCCGCCCTTTAGTCATATTTATCCTCTATCCAAGTCTGTCAAACCAAGGGAACCTTTTCTTTACTCATACCACATCATGTTAGAGGACAGTAATATCTAAACGTGTGTTGGATGGGGAACAAACAGAAAAACAACTGAAGAAATGTATTCTACTTGAAGAAAGCCAGAAAGTGTCTATAAAGTCTTTTTTTCTAAATAAAAATTCCAGTCCAGCATCAAAATCCAGACTCCACATCAATGTGGGGCTCGTCTGCGATCTAAATACAACATAAACAACGGAAGCGCATGTGTTTTCTTGTCAATGTCTAATTAAACATGGGTGCCTCACCCATGAGGATGTGAGACGAGAGTAAAAGAATAATTTCTTAGTTGAATGGAATTTGTTAAACATTAAGCAAATTGCTCCATGATACATGTTAATTGATAAACAAGAATAGCCAAATTGACAATTACATTATTGACCATTAAATGTGAGGTCAATTATTAATAATTGCCAATCAAATGTAATTATCATATTAAATTAAACGATGGGAATTCAAATTCACATTTAGAACAGAGGTTCCGATTGTTCTTAGAGTCCAGTAGAGTCCCTGAAGCCACCCGGCTTTCTCTTGGACTGGTTCAGAGGAAGACGATTCACAGTGTGACAGAGTTATTTGGAATCAAGATGAAGGTCAAGGTGACTTTATTATTACCCGGGAAGATTATTTGTGCAACAGGAGAAGGCACCCAGCAATAGATGCACTTAATAAACACAGGACAGTAACAACAGCATGAGCACAGGCGTGGACGAGCCCCCAGGCTCACTGACAGGACCAGAAAGAGATTTAATAACCACAAGAGACCTGTTAAAATGACGGTTAGAAAACGAGGGAGGACAATAGGTCATGTCAGGTCCAGTGTTTTTAGTCAGTCACACCTATTTTTAAGCAAAAGGGTCATGAAGCCTTCAACAACATACTCGTGATCAAATGCTTAAAGTTACTAATATTTCAATGAGAGCCCCATAATACAAGTTGACTTCCCTCCTCTGCAGTTACACAGATTTTGTTGTATTATTTGGGGCTTAATTGCCTCACGTCCTGTACCGTTCACTGCATGGTGCTTCAGAGGGTCGGGGGCTTAAGTCACAAAGCGAACAAGACCCACCAAAAGGAGACTGAGCCCGTCAGAAGAAAACAAGTAAAGACATTTACAAGCCCGTCAGCTCACACACCTTACTCAACCATTCAACACATGTACAGTTAATTATTCACAAATACATTGTTATGAACACACACACACACACACACACACACACACACACACACACACACACACACACACACACACACACACACACACACACACACACACACACACACACACACACACACACACACACACACACACACACTCCTCATTGATGAGATTCACTGCTGATATTTCATGTTTTCTGCTATTATTCTTTCAATTATCAAAATCATGTTTTTTTTAAAGAACGTTTTTTTTAAGAAAGGGTGTTGTTTCTGTGAAAAAGTGTTTTCACATCACAGAAGTGAGAGAACTGCATGCCTCCTTCATCAACCACCAAACAGAAGTCTGTCTCCAACAACACAATTAGAAACATACATTCACATGAGTGATGATTCCAGCGTGTGTGTTGAGCTGCCCAGGTACAACGTGTGTGAACGTGAAGAACTCACCAGGGTGAAGCTTTTGGGCGAGGCGGCCCAGCGCTTGATGTTGGTCAGGCTCCATTCCTGAATCACCTCTTTGGTCTTCTCGTCCACCCTCATCACACTTTCCTTGGTGATACCAAGCAGGCGAGGCACCAGTTTGTTCTTCCCCTTCATTTTCTCCTGCAAAGAGGCAACAACAAAATCTGAGTTTAGATATTGAAAGTTGGTTTAAAGGTTAAGCTGAAAAACCTCAACCCATTATTTGCAAAAAAAATTTTTTTATTTAATTATGAATAAATGTATCTTAATAAATCTCCCCCCTTATTTATTCTACTTTTCTTCATCATTTGTTTTAATGCATTTCTTCTAAAGCTTTAATGTGTTTCTTTTATTAAGTTTTATAAAGCAAAGTTTTTGTTCTGTATTGCTTTAATTTCTTTGTAAAGCACTGAATGTGTTTGAATGGTGCTCAATAAATACATTTGCCTTGCCAGAATGTTTTTTTTCTAAATATACTCATAAAAGGTCTCACTTCTGCACAGAGAATAAACCAATACAGGAAAACAAGACCATCATCACTCATTTCCAAACCGCAGTTGCCGAAATCGATCACACTAAAGTCGATATGTTTACAAACAAAACGGAAATTGTCGCTGTGAGAACTCTTTTTTTTGTTTTTGCTAACTGACGTCATCTTCAGAAACATGGCGCGTGGGTGTCTGGGACATGAAAGATGGCGTTGTGGCAGCCATCTTCGTCTTAAATGTTCACAGCCTGATAGAGATCTCGTGAGATCAAGTGTGCAAACGGGATCTTGCTTCAGGAATCCACCGGCATTTTTTGTGACGCTAAGATGTTGCAATGAGCTTCAGTCAACAACTAAAACCGCCTCCTACATTTTTCATTTTTCCCCCCGAGTGGAGGAACTTTACAGCTGCAAGAAGCGCTGGCGTCCTTGCTGGTCAGGGAATGGAAGCATGGACACCAGGTGGCGTTGTGACCGACGTCTGAGGCACATTGAAGCATGTGCAGGCTGGTTATGCAGCACTTCCTGTCGATCCACCAGGTGGTGCCGTCGCTGTGACTCTATATTGGTCTAATCTATGGAATTCATCAGGGTACAACACATTTAAAGTTTCAGTCAGATTGACACATTCAACAACTTCCTGTCTGATGGCGAAGAATGGACTATCAGAGGGCTGCTATGAACCACGCCCTTTGACTTTTGCAGAAGAATGTTGAGACCCTTTTCCTCGGGGAGGACTGGAGGTACAGGCTACATCGTGGGTCTCTTGGATTTACCCTGCAGGGGAAGTTCAACATGACACTTTGTGTGTCATGACATTTCTGCGTCTTGACGTGCTTCATATCCCCACCTATCTCAAGGATGACATCACAAAGTTTGGGGTCACGGTATGTGAAAATATAATTCCTTAATCTCCCTCTTACCAATAGGTGGTGCTCTGACTGTGAATGACGTATTGCCTCGCAGGATTATGTTTCACGCATAATGGCAAATGGAAAACTTCCTGTTGGGTTCAATGTGTTCAGTGACGGCTGTGCAGCTCCACGTGCTGGACATCTACCACGTTTCTTGGACACAAGCCAAATGTAGAGCTGCTCAATTAATCGAATTTTAATCGTGATTACGGGTTTGGCTCCGGACGATGGAAAAACCATGATGTTGTAGAGCCGATGAACGGGAGTCGGAGGCAAGGAGCTTTCTCTCTCTCTCTCTCTCTCTCTCTCTCTCTCCAACATGAGAGCGCAGCGCACAAGCTGTGCAACGCCAAAATACTACCGATGGGAAACACCACCTCGCTACAAAATAAAGTTCCCCACCGTCCCACAGTAACTGGGTGAATTATGACCTTAACTGATCACCACAGTGGGGAACTTTTTCTTGTGGAAGTAGTTTTGTTGCTACACTGTTGGAGAGAAAAATAGAAAAGTATTTATGTGGTACTTATTTATTGAACTATATCTATTTCTTATTGTATTTTATTTATTTCTTGTTTTCAAAAGATTGAGTGCAGTACAACAGTTTATTTTTTACTACTACATTACAAGATATTTTTATATATTTAACAGGAGTCTTTTATTTTTTTTTAAACAAGTTCAATAAATGCTGTTCCAAATTCAAAGACATAATCGTGTAAACAATCCTGATTTCAATATTGCCCAAAATAATCAAGGCTTCTCTTCAGGCCTAAAACATCTGAATCACAGACTGATAATTGATTATATTATGTCCAAGAATACTTTTTAAATAATTCCAAATGGTCAGTGCACTTCTTCTCAGAGCTTCTCCCCGGCTGCGCTGCTTCCAGACCCGTTCTTCCACATTAAAGCTTTTAACCAATCACATTTCAGACATCCCCTGTTGCCGGGTAAAAAAATCTGCCTGAGGCCTTCACGTTCGGTTCTGCAGGCGTCTGCAGTGTAAAACTAGTGTCGGTCACACTGCTGCTTCAACCAATCACATTTTGATATTGAGGACTCAGAGCCTTCTGGAAGACCCAGTGTGACATCAGTGTTTTCAAGCCCTCTGATTGGCTGCTCAGAGAGTTCACTCTCCAGCTAGCTAGCTGCATCTGTAGCAGCTGCACCAACAAAAATATAGTTGTGTTGATTTAATAGTGGTTTTGTCAACCTACAATGACTAAAGGAGAAGATAAAGACATTTGGTTGCAGATTTATTGTAAAAACAATTTTAAAGAGAGACTTTTCCAAGAGGTCGTTGAACGCACCGCAGCAATTCACTAACGCTCACTACAAACTCCATGGCAGGAATCAGGATTATATTATTTGCCATTATATTATTTTCAAGACCAGGAAAAGCTGACGTGTGTCTCCCTCCTCGACCTCCAGAAGTTTCTGGAAAAGAAGCTGCAGCAGCAGAGACGTGAACTTGGATTTCTTTCATTCTAAAGGTATTTATTCTGGCTCCACGAGTATCTATCTGTGATGTAAAGGCTTTTTATACTGCATTTCTGCAGTAACATGGTTTGTAGCCATAAAACGTTCTTGAGTTGTAGATTGACTCAGACCAGCAGTGAAGGTCTGGGTCTGAAATGTACAACCCAACACTGAATCGTGATGATGACTTTTTCCATAATCAAGCAGCCCTACTGAAACGTGCTAAACGTGTTGTTCGTAGTAGATGTGACCAATGTGACAATGTTGGCGGCGCTGTGGAGCTTTTAGGTAGTCAAAAATGCAACAGTTTGCGCGATAGACGAAGAAAGTAAAATAATGATAATTCCTTGCATTCCAATAGGGCCCTAGGGCTCAGACCCTCACCCACAACCTTTCCGTGAGTGTGTGTGCGTGTGTGTGTGTGTGTGTGTGTGTTCACTGTAATGTTTTGGCAAATGAAAGATAAGAGGTTTACAGCTTCTCCGACATGTAACTTGAGAGGGCTGGAGGGAACTGCTGTTCCACAACACCATAGCCATTTTAACAAAGCTAATTTTAACGAAGAGCATGTGATATTTGTTTGGTTGGATTGGATGGACTGAAATTCTGGCAGCCAAAGGCATCCCTCGAGACTCTTTGGAGATATTGTCCTCCAGACAGAACCTCTCAGCACGAGAGACAAGAAAAAAGATTGTTGAGCATAGATATTGTTTGTTGAGTTTTCCAAACAGGTTATTTTCCTCTCAACAGTGTGCAATCGCAGCTGTGCTGTGAGATATCCGACCGCAACGGCTGGGGACATGAAACGCACCATGTTTACAGAGCATCACAGCCACATAATGTCAGTGTGGACAAAGTATTACATGTGTGCAAAGTGCTAATTAGAATGTGTTAAGCACACATCATATGGTCGCTGATGATCAAAATCTAATGAGCTTCTCTTCACATGAAAGAGAAAATGTGGGCAAATGGAGAAATTCTTTCAGGGCCTTGGTAACATTTTGAATTAAAGAGGGACAGACGGTCTGAAAGTGGCATGTGAGCACAAAGAGACCATATGTGAGTGCAGCAGCACCACTCTCCAAATGTTTCCAGCCCATGTGGACACATCCAAAGAGACTAAGAGTAATTAAGTGGATATAAAAGTGAGAGCTCAGTCAAGTCCTGTACGGTATCATTTTTACACTAAGTGCCTCTGAGAAGTTTAACTGGTAAATTCTACAATCTGTCAAAGGCATCAGTACCACAAGGTAGATGAAAGAGGGATTAGTTCTCACCTTGACCAGAAAGAAGGACACGCCGTAGGTCTTCAGAGACCTGGCCAGCTTCACGTAGCTGACTTTGGCTTCAATTTCTGTCATGTTTTGGCAGTTTTTGTGAGCCTGTAGAAGTAAAAGAAAGCGCCTGAGGAAGAGCAGCTGCACTTAACAACAGCAGTAAACATGTCATTTTGTCAGATTTGCGTCATTTACTTTTGAAGGTTTCATATTTGTATTAAAGAAAAACATGGCATAGCAATGATAGTATGTGGGTTTTATTGTAGCAAAACTATGTGTCTATGCCTCTGAAGAGTCGTCTGTACTTCAATCTGTCTGAAGTTAGAGTTGTCAATGTGTAAAAGAATTTCTCAACGTGAACCTGAATCTGAAAAGTCTACACATGTGAATACAAGTGCTGAAAATACGTCTCTGCAGTTTCACAATAGGCTGTTTTTTTTTGCACGTAACCTTTGCTGCACTTCTGCCTTCTGAAGGGTTCGAAGCTGTAAAGCCTGGGTTTTACTGCCCTGAGCTCAGACTCACAGGCTCCTTCATCCTGCCCTGCGCCTCAGTAGTTAACGACGGCCAGCCATCAGGTGGCGCTATGCCCCAGGCCAGGGCAGTCCTGGTCCTGGAGGGCCACTGTCCTGCATGTTTTCAATGTTGCCTCAGATCAACACAGCTGACAACAATGACTGGCTCATTATCAAGCTTCCTGCAGAGCCTCATCATGAGAACTCAAGTGTGTTTGAGCAGGGAAACATTGAAAACATGCAGGACTTCGGCCCTCCAGGACCAGGACTGCCCTGCCCCTGCCCCAGGCTCATTGAGCGTATGCAACATAGGGGACGGGGTCAAATCCCGACCGCGTGATGCGAGTACATATCAAAAATTTTGCACTTTTTGTAATTAGTGAGGTGATTGCTGAGTCTTCTATAAAAATGTATGTTGTTTATTGCGCCGACAGTCGTTAACTACTGAGGCACAGGGCAGAAAGAAGGAACCTGTGAGTCTGAGCTCAGGGCATTCAAACCCAGGCTTTACAGCTGCGACTCCTTCAGAAGGCAGAAGTGTGGCAAAAGTCACGTTTATAAAAACAACCGATTGTGAAAATGCTCTCCTCGCAACTCGTGAGTTGTCTATATTTTCAGCACTTGTATTTAAATGTGTAGATTTTTTAGATTCAGGTTCACGTTGACAAATCTAACTTCAGACAGACATTTTGAAGTACAGACAGACAACTGACAGATAGTCTTGTTACAATAATACCCCCATGTGATAGAACATTGTACATTCATCAGTGGGACAGTGACGGGACATTTACCACCATAAATGTCAAGATAAAGATAGTGACCAGGATATAATTAATCCAAAGAACAGATGACATTGTCACAAAAAGTAAAGTAACACAAATATTATCCGCGATGAAGATGAAAGAATACACAGAGTAAGAAAATGAGAGTTCACGGGGGAGTGAAAAAACTAACAAAACAGAGATAGAGGAGAGTGGACTCATTCAGTCCAGAGAGGCACTAAATGGGCTCAAGAAGGACAAACATGGCTGCCAGTTATCATCTAACTTGTTGACATTTTCTCATAAAGAATATATGATCTTCACCAGTGTTACGAGGACATTACTTAGACTGATTTTAGTCAACGCTCCACTTAAGGAGGTGACAGTAACTTAAAAGTAAGGAAGTGAGAGCTTGCATTTCTATCTGAGTTAAATCTACTCCGCCTCATTGAGGGGCTTTCCCCCCGGAAAGAACCAGGTTCTAGTTCTGGTCCAGGGCCAGATGTAGCACCAGTTCTTTGTCTTTCCGCCGCCAAAGCTAAGCTAAGCTAATCAGGGGCTAAACCGGTGCACTATGTAATGCCCAAATGTTGAAAAATAAGCCCCAAGCTCATTCACAAGTTTTTATTTTCCCTCTCTGGCCACTAGGGGCTCTGGACTAAAACAAGACAGACGCAAAAAACCACCAATAGAGAGACGAGGAGACTCAATGTTTTCTGTCTCTTTGGTCTGAATCCGAGGTTCAGGACAGACTAGATGGAGAGACCTGGACTAAACCAGGAGTACAGTCTGTCTCCTTGTTCTTCTATGAGCACTGTCAGCGCTGATGGTGAGATCAGTGACCTATCACGTTTTGGAGTGACGCAATGACGTGGCTCTCACTTGACTCTGTTAAACTCAATCAGAACTCCATCCTGAACCAGAACCTGGTTCTTTCTGGAGGAAAAGCCCTGTGAGAGTGGCATTTAGGCCGAGAGGCCGACGGGAAAGCAGGTCAGAGGAATCCAACCTTTCATGATCCTGATTGCAAACACAAGTCCCTTCTTCTTACCTGGAAGATCCTTTTCTCCCCTTTGTGCTTTATGTACTCTTTGGGTAGGAACTCTTTTAAACTGAGGAGGAAACAAGTTGAACAGTAAATCACCAAACCAGCAGTGAGACGAGCAACTTCACATGCCAACGGGCCGCTGGCCGACGTACTCACTCTAAAAACCCAGGCTTGTGTTTGGCCTCGTTGTGGTCCCCAAACTGGATCTGACACTGATAACCTGCAAACTCACAGGCCTTGTCGAAGGAGACGGGATGGGATCCGTTGAGGATGTCGTCACGGGCCTGGACACAATCACCATCATTCATCACCACTGGGGCCGCGCAGCCTCACATATACATGCAGTGAAAAGGTCGTCTGATTACTAGTTACTCCCTTAAAAACTAACTTAGTAACTTTACTGATTACTTGTTTTTTTAAGTAACTCCGTTAGATTAGAAGTTACTTTTTAAGTTACTTTCAGCAGCTGCCGACAACGCCCCTCCCTTCTCAAAATAAAAATGACGACTGGTCAGAAACTGTGCTGATCAGCGCCTGGCCTCCTGCAGCAGGTTTATACATCTTTAACCTTTGACCTCCATTCTTTGTAGTATTTTTACCTGACTCACGCTTTTATTAACTCATTCTTACTGTTGCTGGTAATTTCTTACCCAGCAATGTAGTTTTAGTCTGTTGTTGCATTATTGATCTATTTCTTTATTTGCCCTACCTGCTCTATGCGACCTGTTAACTCCCCCCTCGGGGACAAACAAAGTCTTTGATTGGGCAAAAAGTCTTTGATTGATTAAAAAAAATTACAAAAACAATATAACCTCTCTGCAGTTGTGTTCTTGTTGCAATGATGTGGTTTGGTGTTGACATTTGTTTGTTCCGATTCACTTGTGTTACCTGAACGCACTGTTGGCCTGTGATTGGCTGAGGACGGCGAAGGGGGCGGGTCAGGTGAGGGTGAAGAGCATGAAGTGTGTGTCAGTTTGGAGGAGAACGGAGGAGCGGCTGGTTCTGTTTAATAATAAAGCGGCTTTGCAGACAAGACACTTGTCTTGTGAGACGCTACAACAGTAACACAGTGACTTGGACAAGTAACTTTAATCTGATTACTGGTTTGGAAATAGTAATGCCTTAGATTACTCATTACTGAAAAAAGTGGTCATACGAGAGTAACGCGTTACTAATTACCGGCTAGTTACCAGCATCACTGTATACATGAGTGTAATAACGATTTGCTTTGTGATAAACACTGAAATAGAAGATGTTAATGTGGTGTGGCTTTGAGATTTGTCCTTCCAGACAACGGTTGTCTTCTTCTTTTCTTGCCCCACACTGTAAAAACAGTCCCACGAGATCATCTGGGCTTAAAGCATCTCTTAAACTCCACTTGTTCCAACATGTTTTGGACACTAAACTGATGTTTGTTTGCCTTCACAATTTTAACTCATAGTTATTAGTCGTCTTGATTTTTGCTCAGGTTGTCAACTTGAATCTGACTCACGCCATTAATTTATAAAAAATAGAAATATGAAAGACAGCAAGCGAGGGGTGGTGTGACTCAGTGGGCGAGTTAATGGACATGGGTGCTGGTGAGCCACCCGTCAGGAGTGACTCACAGGTTCTGAACCATTCCTTCATGACTCACACAACACCCGGCGTGTGCGTGTGTGTGTGTGTGTCCAAAGGAAATTCAAAAATCTATATATTATGAGCTAAAATATTCCCACAAGAAAGGAAAACCACCGACCTGTCAGGACGACGACGAGGTGACGGATATATCCGGATATATTAGCAGTTGGGCACTTAATACCAATATAAATGGTGAGAGGAAACTCAAGCAAGAAAAATTATTATAACTATAATAACTAAAATTATTATTTGCTTCTTTGCAAGGTAATCTTAACTCCTGGGTTACCGTCTGACAGGTGAACCGCCCCACCTGCCACCGGGGGCCGGGCGCTTGTAATTGTAATCCAAATTCTAATTTATTTATTGTCCATTTTTTGACAGGTAACTTGTAATTGGTTGGATTCCAGTGTTCAAGTAACCTTCACAAGCCTGTCTTGTGCTGTCAGAGTCCCACACACACGAAGCTGAAGCGGTCCTATCAATGGATGCCGAAAAGGCTTTTGACCAAGTGGAGTGGGAATGTTTATTCTCAGTTCTCAACAGATTGGGTTTTGGTCTCAAATATATTCCATGGATTCAGCGGTTGTACAGCACACCTACTGCAAGTGTGACCACCGGCCTCGTCTTGTCCATGTCCCCGACGGTGTCCTCCTTCTCAGTGCAGTGAGACTAGTCTGGCCACTGGGGTTTGGTACCTGTACGTAGAGCAAGTTGAGCTGGACGGGGTCTCTGGAGTCCACGTTCTGGTCCGAGTAGAAGAACTTCCTCCTCAGCAGCAGCATCTCTGTCTCCTCCACACCCTGTTCCCTCAGAGTCCTGCCATGATCCAACCAGTTCACTGGGGAATGATCAAGCACACGCACACACACACACTCAGCGATCCACACGGCTCAACACAGTGTCATCTGTTAGCTTTAATATTATTATTATTATTGTTGATTTCATATGAGGCAGTAATAAACTCGTCTCTACAGTAAAGTAATAAATGTAGGAATGTTTGCATGTATTCTGTCAAAAGACAACTTGAGGTCAGTAGAAGGTGAGAAAAGGAAGCAGTACAAAGTATTTTATTCCATGTGGACAATGTGGGGGTCTGAGTGACGTCATCACCTCATAATAAACTAGTTCTATCTTTAAAACCTCACAATCACTTTATTAATTCCTGGAGACATTATTTATCAACGCAGCACAAACTGCAGTGTTTCCAGCTCTAATGCAACACAAACTATTGGGACTATTTTCAGTGAGTTTAGCGTGGAGGAGGACGCAGCTTCACGGAGGTGTGAATCACCTGCTACAGCCTGGAGGAGCTGCTGTTCATTGTTTTGAGGCCACGGTCAGTGCCGTTCTCCTCTCTGGCACGTCGCTGTACAACGGCTTCGCAAACATCCACACTGATGTGTTGCCTCGTGGAGTTTTGAGTGTAAAACACGTCCAAACAGCAACTTGTTGTCATGAAAAGTCAGATAGCATCGTGCTGCTACATTAGCCTGCTCGCTGGCCGCAAACTGAGAAATGGATTTTCTGACACATTACTCCGCGTCTCATTGAGACCCGCCTCTGATCAGGAAATCCAGTCCACGTTTTGCAGCCAGCGAGCAGAGCAGCAGCAGGGAAACACTGTGGAGTCGTTTCAGCAACAGTGAAGCAGACGAGGCTTCATGGATCGGAAATCTCTGCAGGTTGGAGCGGAAATGTCCGATACGTGAATTATGTTGGTATTGGAACCCGATAGCGACACTGGATTGGCCCGATCCCTAATAAAACGTATATTGTTATATTAAGTACAATTCAATGCACTTCTTTTGTAAATACAATATCACCAAGAATAACAGTAGTGATTAATTAAGCAATTTAGAAACGTTTTAAGCTAGAAACTTTATGTGTTTTGGTCCATATAATGCATTACAGCATATTTTCTCATGATTAAATGGCAGACGAGGGTGATTGATATTGACTTTGCAGTGCTGGAATATCCTTAGATCTCAGTCTGTGGTGTGGTATTTCAAAGAAGTCCCGACAAGGCATATAAATAAATAAACCTGTTCTCTGCCAATCATTGGTGACACTGCAGCCTGGTGAGGTCAAGAGGAGATGAGCGAGCCTGGAAGGTGACCTCAGTAAACCGTCCTCAATTTGTCACCAGGGGTTTTAGTACCAGCCCAGCGCTGATTTTAGAGAAGCACAGAGCCACTGAAACCCACCCACACATAACCTGGAAGCACATTTTCACATCACCAGACCCCCTTCTCAGCTCCCACGCCACGACCGTCGGACCAACGTTTCATCATTCACACTCTGTGAGACGATCATTGTCTTACGCTCATCGTCTGTGTGGAGCTTCTGCTTCAGCTTCTCCATCTTCTTGTCATCTCTCAGCAGCGTTTTGTCTCTCTTCAGGGTTCCCATTGTTTCCTCCTTCTTCTCTTCACCAATGTCTCGCACCAGTGAGTATTCATCATAGTTTGTGATGCCTGAAACAGGAAGCCGGCTGAGGACACTGCATACTCTTTTTTTCACTCATTTTACGAAGCGATGTATCCACACGTGGAGGACGACTGAGATCAGACGAGCTGCTGAGGTAAACTGTGAGCGGTGCGTGTCAGGACTCACCTATTCTAGCACAGATGGTCATGAGCATGTCGCTGACAATCTTGGAGTCGTCCACCATGACGGTCTTCACCGTGCCATCCAGCATGCGAATCTTCAGAGGCCTCTGCTTCTTCTTATACTCCAGGGTGTCCTGTCAACATGGCAAACATCAGCTGTCATGTTACAACAAGAACGGACCTTTTTGAATCATTTCATATCGAAAGAGGACAATCTGATTTTCTCGAAAAGCAGAACAGGCTTGTTCTAAGTTCGATCAGGGGTCTGCAACTATGTGCACAGGTGCCACTGCCGGCACAGACCAGCATCATAATCCTCACCTAGCTCACACCAAGCGTACATGGCTGACTGAGCTTGTGCGTGGATACGGATTTTCCTCCAGTTTGTCACAAACCAAACAATGTAAAAAAATGTGTTGTAAATTCAGCGCATTATTTTGTTGGTGCAAGGACCTCCTTCCTCAATAGGAGTGAACACACTGGAAGCCATAAGTGAGATTTTACTCACTTATGTCTGTGTTTGCAGCATTGACATTTTGTCAACATTCTGACCGACAATGTGAGCCTCAAGTTACATCTAGACAACAGAGTGCAGACGACACAGGGTGCTGTGCAACTGGTACCAGTGGAAAGAGTAGGAAAAAACAACGAAAATGGCACCAAAACCATCCAGATATCTTAATAAATAAGGAATTTATTGGCAAAAAAAGTTGACTAATTAGTGTAATTGTCTTAAAGGTAATTAGTACACAACTCTGTAATGTTTTACATAAAAACACTTGTAGTTTCTTCAATAATCAAGATATCGCAACTAAACTTTCATGGAAGGTGTGTCTCTTTACACTCTTCAATCTAAAGGAAAAATAATATATATATTCTAAGTTTGTTCTCGGTTGAAAATAAATGAATATAGAGAGTATCTGTATTGATAGTATTACTAGTGAATGTGCCCACCACTGGATGTAAAGATGGCGCCGCCCGAGTGGCCGCCTGTCACAGTGGCGCCGTGCCTTCTACTTTGTTGTGTGTTTTGTTGCTTTTTTTTAAATCTTGCACGAGTCGTACCAGTCTCTGCTTTTAAAGCTCTTAGCGGCCTTGCTCCACCTCCTGAGCATTTAACATTTGGGGACCAACAAAAGAGCTCAGAGGAATTCCGTTCTGCTGGAAGTACTGAGCCCAAAACACGAACGGGCTCTGGAACAAGCTCCCCCCTGATATGCAGAACCATCGCTGACCCACGTTTTGTTTTTTTAAAATAAAAGCTCAAAATATGAGCATGAATATGGCCATTAATGCCCAGCGGCATGGCGACATTTTATCTTATTTTACTGCTGACTCCAACAGTTTAATGTGTGTGCGTGCGTGTGTGTGTGTGTGTGTGTGTGTCTCACCCCATTCCTCAACATGTAGTAGTCCAGGGCCTTCCCGGCCTCCAGCCAGATTCCTTTCTTTGGGTCCTCATCAGATAGAAACAGCCCGTAGTCATTGGCTGCAAATGAAAACACACGTTCTGATGACTCATTGTGATTTTTGGTGTTGGAGTGGGTGGGGGGGGGGGGGGGGGGGGGGGGGTTGAGCTACTATTATCTCAGATCCTTTTACTGGATGTAACTTTACTTTCATGTGAACAAGGTACGTGGATCACAGCGTGAGCTGTACATCTGCTTCAAACACATCGGAGGACACGTGTAGAGAAAGTCCTGCCGGTCTTGTGAAGGACACTTTGAGGGGAACCGAAGCATTCATGAGCCGGAGCTCAGAGACAAACAGCTGATTGGAGGCAGGAAGGGTGGAGCTGTGAGTCTGACTGCTAAACCTCTCCAAAGCACAATGACTTACAAGTGTGAACAAGCAGAGCGGAGAGCTGCTGTCAACACAGCTAGCGTAATGAGACAGAAGAAGACGACTGAGTTACTCTGCTGTGCCGCTTGGATTGCCAAGTCAAATTGAACTTTGCACCATGTTTTGGATGAACATGAAAAAGCAATCTCATCTTTGTTTTGTCAAAATGTGCAACCTGGAGAAGGAAATGAAAATGCAGTTTGGAAGATTTATCATCACGTTTATTTATGGGTCACATAATGCACATAGTGCATTGTGTGTGTGGGTGTGTGTGTGTGTGTGTGTGTGTGTGTGTGTGTGTGTGTGTGTGTGTGTGTGTGTGTGTGTGTGTGTGTGCTCTCACGCTGGCCGAGCTGTGCCTCAGGAACCCTCTCCCTGATGATGCGGCAGGCGTCGTACACCATGGTGGAGGGCTCAAACTGCATGGTCTTCACCACGTTCCCCACTCCAATCTTCAACGACAGGGCCACCATGATTGCTGCTCTGCTGCTCCACCCAGCTCACACCTGCAACAAACCCCAAAGAGCATGCATTAAACGGTCAGATGGATCTGCAAACGCCACTGACAATTTTATTGAAGCATTCACAAGGGCGCAGGTCTGGAAAAGGCCACAATGTGTTGTCAATGCGATTATCAGTTTTGTTATGAAGGCATTGAAATTGTGTATTCCTATGTTGTTGGGGATCACTTTGTGGAACACTGCATTCCGTTCTGAAATGAGGAACACCACTTATGTTTAGAAGCATGTCGAAAAGAGCGTGGGAAACACAGTTCACACAAGAAACTCTGAGCACGACCAGTCGGGGAAATAAAAACAATTCCCGGGGTGGCCCTCTGTTTGTCCGGCCTGTGGCGGAGCCGGGGTAGCTGCTGGGGTTGGTGGGCCGGGCTCGGGGTGGGGGTTTGGGGTGGGTGGTCTTCCCGGGGGGCCTTTCTGGGCCCTCAACTCTTTGCCCCCCAGCTGTGCGCCTTGCTGGGGGGCTGATGGCCACACCTCCTTGCCCCGTTGTTCCCTGGTCACCCGGGCTGGACCCACACTTGCATCGCCTCCTGAACCACACAATTACCCCACACGCACACACCTCATACACACCTCATACACACCCCCAAGCCCCACGCCCGCACCACGTACACCCACAACTGGCATGAAAGAATCTGGTGGAACGGGGAGGGGTTTCCGGTGGGGAGGCCTACGAGCAGCAGTGCCTTGCCACCCTCTGCTGGAACCCTGCCTTGCCCATCCATGCACCCAATTGTAATGCACCACACAGCACCTTAGCCAACACAAAGTCACAGGGCTGGGGAATTTTCCTCATCAGGGATCGGGAAACATTAAAAGAGAAGGATGGCGACCATCACTTTTCTCATTTGTCATGGCTGGTGGGGCTGGCTGCTGCTCAGGGGGGCGGACCTGCTCGTAATGGGGCGGCCGGGAGAGGGGAGGAGGAGGGCGGTCGGAGGAACCCGGGGGAGACTGGGTCCGCCATAGCGCACTGCACTTGGGCGTGGCCCCAGCCGATCCCCACAGAGACCCCCCGCTGAGAGGGTCGGAGGGGGTCGGAGACAGGGGGGAGGGTTTAACGATCCTCCGGGTGCTCATTAAATGAGTCTTTAATTCTACAAAGCAAGACAAAGTATCTCCGATGCAAAACGCCATCTATGCAAACGACCCGGTGAAGCAGGCGACGCGATGATGTCACCGCGCTCGAGTGTCAATCAGAGTGTTTGCTGGACAAATAGCAAAAGTGACTGCGGTTCCGTGACCGGACAAACATACACCTGGAAAACCTAAATGATCCTTGTATTCAAGGTTGTGAGTGTACAACGCTGGAGGGGGGGTGTCACACCACACGGGTTTAACGGACCATTAATAGTGAGGCTGTGCCTCACTGGGACTGACAGCGCCTGCCACTGGGATGTGATGAAACCAAGCGCTAAGAATGAATATGATTTCTATATCACACTTGTCATTATGGCATGACTTGATATGACTCGTCGAGTCAAACAGGTCAAGTCAAGTCCAAGTCTGGAGTCACTGAGTCCAAGTTTCCCCATCTCCGTTTCACAGTCCTATAAATGCTTGGGTTAGGTTTTGATGAGGTGATCAGCAGCAATCCTCCACCAGTGTTCTGAATATTGTTATGGTGAGATGCTCTATCATGACCAGTGATTTTTATTTTCCAGTTCAGTTTTAAAATGTTTCACACAAGACATTCTGCATGTTAAGGAGCAGGAAGGAGACAGGCGAGGACGGCACAGGGCTGGAGGGGACGTCTTAATATGTCACTGTAAAGGTGAAGTTATGCTGTAAACAGAGTTAACGTTGTATGAGCCTGTATACATCTGCATATCAGTTGTTACAAGTCTTTATTCTGTAGGACAAAAACCTAAACACAGACTGTTTTTTAGCTTTCGTAAGTCAAATGCTGTTATTGTACATTAATATGTGTAATGTTGTCTGTTGTAAATACATGAATGTCATGCAGGGACATGAAGGGCTGGAGGCAGTGAATCAAAGTGAGGGAGGGGCTGGAGAAGAGCAACCAGGAAGAGAGAATAACATAAAAAAGCAGATGTTTTGTAAAAGTTCAGTAAAAAGTTTTAAAAAATTAGTTGCTTGCTCGTAGCAAGTTCAAACTTATTGGACTTTATTGGACAAGAAGTCCTCTGTGTGACACACACACGTGCACACGCACACGCACACGCACGCACACACACACACACACACACACACACACACACACACACACACACACACACACACGCACACGCGCGCACACACACACACACACACACACACACTCTAACATACAGATTATTGAAGGCCAGACTTTTACACTGAACCATGTTGTTGGAAAAGAACAAATCTTGTTTATTTATTAGACTTTATTTTGCTGTATTGAGTTTGAAACCGAGTAGATCTATTATACGATCTATTGTTTTACTTTAGGCTTTAGTAAGAGGCAAAACATTAAGAAGTATGATTATATCATGTTAAAACATATCATTTTAACATTTTAATCATCTGACATTCAAAAGTGAATCATTTATGTCACATTATTCGTCTTGTTTTTTTCATGTTAGAAAGTTGTTACTGAAAGAACCAGTTCAGTGGCCAGACAACCAGTAAATACATTTTTACCACAAATAAATCAATTTTGACCAATAAAACACATTAAAACGTGCACCTGTTTGTGCGACTAAATTTGTCTTTGTGCTACTGAAATAGTTAGCTTGTCAGTTAGAGAGAGAGAGAGAGAGAGAGAGAGAGAGAGAGAGAGAGAGAGAGAGAGAGAGAGAGAAAAGGGACTAATCAATAAATATAGGCAAAGCAGTGCAGTGAATGCACACTTTGCTATTCAATATATACCATATAGTTCCTAATAGAAGAGCACCCTGTCCTTTCTCAAAGATGCCAAGATGAAGCATGCAAAAAAAGAACCAACTTGATCAAATATTATATTTTGCAGTGGGTGTAGAACTGCAGAAACAACAGTCGATCAGTTTTTATATATTCTAAACACCGCTCCGCCGGGGGCTGGGCTCGACCAATGATGCTTCATTATACCAAGCATTGCTATCGTATGCAATAAAACTATAAATTGTATTTAAATGTTGACATTTATCAGCTTCTCTGTACGCATGTAAAACGATGATTAGAAATGAATTGCCAACAAATAGTTGTATAACTGAATAAATAACATATCTGCTGTTCAAATCCCAATGACTCAAAGCCATTGGATCTTTGATCTACGAGTTTGCATCAATCAGAACGGTTGGGATATTTGAAGTTAATTTTGGAGGATGATCCTAAACAGAATGCGTGAGTAAGAGCAAGAGTAAGAGCAAGAGTAAGAGAAAGAGAAAGAGAAAGAGTGACAGGAGCTTCCTTTAAGGCTGCTGACAAGCGAGGTCTTCATCTGAGAGTGACAACATGTGCTGGACGACAGATTGGATGTCACTTCCTTCCTTCCGACGCCGACCTCCCTGATGGCATGTGGACGATGTGGGGGAAGCAGGCGGGGACCAGATCCACAGATACAGGCACATGGATGCTGGGTGGCGGAGTTACTCCAGGAGGGGAGTAGCATGAGGACCTTGCAGTGGGACCATACGGTGTAGGACACGTATAGGATGAAGAGGAGGAGCACGGTGGTATGTGTGTGGGTGTGTTGTGGAGGCGGAGTTTCACCTGGGAGTAGGTGTGTTTACATGCGTGTGTGTGTGCGTGTACCGTATTTTCTGCCCTATAAGGCGCACCGGACTATAAGACGCATGGAATAGACCAGTGGTCAGCAACCTTGACAGCTCAAAGCTATTAGGTTATGTTTTCCACTGATTCTAACACCCAGAGAGGTGCACGCACTTTATTTTGATAGTCCTACCTGCAGCCTATGCCAGGAGGACACTACACACAAAACCTTCTTCACTACTGGTTGACAACTTACAACTACCGGTAATAATAATGATAATAAACTAAACTACGTGAACTAAGCAACAAAAACACAACACAACACAATTATTACCGACACCACAAACCAAATATAACCCCCAATAATTGCATTTAAAACACCACAAACAGCTGCAATGAATTATGGGAGTTTCTATCGGCTGCACTGAGGAGCTCAGGATGTCCCATCATGCCTTGCAGCGACAAATTTTGTGTTGTTGGAGGTTATTGTGGGTTTTTGTTGGGCTTGTGTGTGTGTTGATTGTGTTTATGTGTTTTTGTTCCCCAGTTTAGGGAGTAATTATTTCATCTAGTTTATTTTGGTTTGTTAGAATGTTGGTGTGCAACCATGAGTGATGAAGGTGTTGTGTGGAGTGTCGTCCGCTCTGAAGCTCCGGTAGCGAAGTTAGAGTTGTCAAAATAAAAGCTTCTAGGTGTTCAGCTGGCAAATAGCAGTCTCAAGTAGCGCAATTCTTCCATATATAAGGCGCACCGGGTGATAAGGCGCACTGGCAGCTTTGGAGAAAATTTGAGGTATTTAGGTGCGCCTTATAGGGCGGAAAATACGGTATATAAAGGTGTGCACTCGCCTGTCACAGATGAGAGTCAGGGTTGGGTAGTGGCCGTAATTTGTGTTGACCGCTAAAGCTACGCTACCCATTCGTCCATCTGCACTGCACCGTCACCACTCTTTGGTAATAATACAGTAAATGTACCAGAAGCATCAGAATCCCAGAGGATCTGTCACCACAGCCTCCACAGCGCAAAACAAATCTAGGAACCCGATGAGCTGACCTCATACTGCCAGAGGCTAAAAGGTTGGATAAAGGAAGCCGCACCATTCGGAATAATGTTCATCATCACGTCCACCGACACCAGTGCTCAGTGTAAAAACATTCTCTCCAACCATCTCTGGTGTTCTACTAAAACTAACCAACTAAACTAGTGATCCCCTTGGGGAAACTCCTTTTCCCTGCAGTAACCGGTGCAGTGGTGTGACCACTCAGGGCTCCACGGTGTTCACTACTGT
Organism: Blennius ocellaris; assembly: GCF_963422515.1. NCBI lineage: Eukaryota > Metazoa > Chordata > Actinopteri > Blenniiformes > Blenniidae > Blennius > Blennius ocellaris. Next base: position 22,980,848 of record NC_137664.1, on the reverse strand, counting down.
CCACTGTGGCCTTCACCTGTCCACTTCTGATCCCAAGTCCCTCTCCATCCTCAAGACAACCACTGCCCACAGGATCACAATCATCAGTTAACCTTGAAATGGCAGTAACCTTTAGCCTGAGCAGGTTGAGATGATGAGCAAAATACTGCTCTAGTCTTTACAGACAAGTCTGTATACAGTCGCACCTTTTCATCTAAACATGGTAATATAATAGTTGTTATGCTCACCAGTTTGTTTTTTATCTCCACTTCTTTTGAAATATTCAAAGATGACAAATATGCAGTATTTTCAGTCCCTAGAAATAAAATCTTTCAATTGATTTAAATTGACTCCTGCGACTGGCGGACTACTGGACTCCTTCAGGGACTTTACTGTTCCCTGACCAAAACGCTGTAGAACATATTTACTATGACACTTCAGATCCGGTATTCTTTTAAAACGTCCTTAACTTAGAAGGACAGCAAAGAAAATGAACAGAGATAAAGAAACACGTGAAAGTAATGTATACTCTGCAATACTCGGAGGCATGCTTTGTGATTGGGGTAATGAATGAAAAAAAAGAAGTCAGCAGAATGAACATTCAGGTTGATTTAACTGATGGAACTGTACCTGATGTAAACCAGCGTTTGAGTGACGTCCCTGCTGCCCACTCAGGTGAGGAAGTCTGTGTTTCTCCTCCCTGGGAAAAAAAAAACAAAACAAACAAAAATCCAGTTGTGATGATATTCAAGTAGTATATTCATTATCTCCCTTGCATTTTTAAAGACAACAGATATAGAAAATAACAGAATATCTCCAACAATCCTGGAATCAGTTCCTTCCACAAAGGGCCACTAATCCTCTCACCATGTCTCATAATTGCACATTAAAAAGTAGAAAAATTCAAATCAATTCCAGATGAGGAGACAGCCGCGACTGTCGGAAGGAAGAAATCCTCCAAAGAGGAACTTATCACTGACTTTAAAATATAAACCTCCACCTATCAGTGACTGTCAACGATAAGATGAAACTTTATTCATGCCACATTAGTAAAACCCAGTTAGAACGTTGCACAAATCATATATAATGAGAATGTTCAGCGACATCCACGACAACGTCTCCTTCCCCATGAGCAGCGGCTCCCCCAGGGCTGAGGGCTGTACCCCCCCCCCCCCCCCCCCCCCAACAGACCACTGCTCTGCCAAACACCTGGGCTCTTATGAAGTGAAGCTTGCAGACGACACAGCAGTGGTGGGGTGCGTCACCCATCACATGGAGAGAGTTGGTGCAGAGAAAACAATCGGAGACAAAAGCAAGACGATTGTGGATTTCAGGGGGGGGCAGACACACCTCCACCCCCCCCATCCACTGATGCTCCTGCACCGCGGTGTGGAACATCAAGAGCAGGACCAGCAGGCCGAGGAACAGCTCCTTTCCACAAGCTGTTTGCTATGTCAACACTGGAAATGTAGTCTTTTTTATTGTGTCCCTCTTGCATTTTTCCTACTTTATATCAAATTCCTCATTTCTTACCGTTTGTCTTCGGCGTCGGCCAGGCCTCCTCACAGAAGTTCATACCAGGACGTGTAGAAACATGTGATGGTATGACAAGAAAATTCCTTCAATCCCTATTATATCGGTATGACTACTTAAAAAGATGATGATTGCAATAAAATCAGCATTTTTACAGTATTTAGAGTGGATTTAAGGGGGGAAAGTGCCTTAATATGTCAGACCAGCTGTGTTTGTTCAGGTTTATTGTCGAGGTCATGAAAGACATTAATCAATGTAGAATAATTGAGAAAGTCTGGTGTTGGACTTGGTATTGCACACAAATCCTGTCTGCAATACGAGTGTGAGATTACGTTAAAGTGTTGCCTCTTGAATGAAGCAGATTTATGAAATAATGAGAAGATACCGACATGCAGAGAGAAGCTCTTACAGACAGAACCAGTTTACAGTTAAGGAAGAAGCCTCAGCCAGTAAACAGGAGTTCAGTAAAATAGTAAACCACAAGCAAGTGGTGCCTCATAGAAAAGGTTTGCTCTGTGAGAAGATGTGCAGCTTGACAACCAGTTTCATCCTAAACCTTCACAACTTTACTGGTATGAGATGATTTAGTGTGATCAGTTCCCAACAGGAAGGATTCATGAAGATCAGAGATACTGAACATATGAAAAGTCTCCATCCATCCATCTTCTATACGGTTTTATCTAGTTTAGGGTCACGTTAGCTGATAATGGCTCGCTGTGGCTAAAGGCACGCCGAAATTACAATCAACTTCAAAGTATTTGATATTATTCACGATAATTAACTGAGTACTATAAAAGTTTCCTGCAATTGCTGGTTGTGGCCAAGTTTCATGGTAAATCTTTAAATCAAGATTTCAGATCCAACCGCTTTTTCTTGAATGTGTTTTTTGTCTCAGAATCATAATAAAAAATATTAAAAAGCTAAAAAAAATACAATTCAAACACTGTAATTCAGACACATTTTTCTGAACTTGTTCCATCACTATTTATCACCATTTTTCTTTTCTTTTTTTTTTAATATCTCCAATTTCTCCGTGTATTTATTACATAACTAATATACTACTGCAATACGTTTATTTAGCCGTTTCTTTAACTACATTTCCTCAGACGGAACACACACTCATTCACACAGTGCTGGTGGCTTCTTATCCGTGTGTGTGTGTGTGTGTGTGTGTGTGTGTGTGTGTGTGTGTGTGTGTGTGTGTGTGTGTGTGTGTGTGTGTGTGTGTGTGTGTGTGTGTTGGGGGGGGGTGGGGGGGTCTTCAGGTGTCTGTGGTTTCATCTCAAGACTGACTTGGATCTTCCTCTTCTCTGGAACAAGCGAGTTCCTCTCAGGTCTCACTCGGACACCGTGATGTCATTTCCTGTTTTAAAAAGCCCCACAACGCCATAAAAGGGCATTTCAGCCCTCTGCCTGCTCCCAGCTCTGATTCAGAGTCTTGACTGCAGCGAGAGGAGGGTCACTCTGCCTGGCTGACAGGAAGATAAAACCGCTGACTCATCTGATGCTCCACAAAACTATTCCTGATATTAGAGACACTTCACAGCTTTTAGAAGCAGAAGGCTGCGTGGTTTCGTTTCATTTCGTTTCACAAATGACACTATGAATACTTCCCACTCCACCCTGAAAGAGGAAGTGCCCTGTCACAACAGTAATTACTGAGAAATGTGAGCGTACTACAACAGCTCAGAGGACATGTTGAATGTAAAAATAGTCCCGCGCTCCGCAGAAACGACAGCTCGTGTCACAATGTCTTCCCAACGCCTCCAAAGTGAAAAACAAAATGGCAAATGACCACAGTGAAGCAGACCTGAATCCTCCCTGCCTTGATTGGGGAACTTGTGTCTCTATGGACGTGCTTCCTCTTAAGGCTGCTGCACTGCGGGCGTCAAGACGAAACCATAACAGTGGTGGAGACAGATCTGGTCCCACGTCGCTTCAACGGCAGCTTTTGTAGTCTTGCACCCAAAAACAACCCGTGATCACGTTCAGACAAGCTAACCAACCAAAAGTAACGTAGCGTGAAATGATGTGGTGATCAGTGTGACACTGGCGCTACACCCAACGGCAAAAGGCTTCAACACCAGTATGTGGGATGTGAACCAAAAGGTTTGAGGAGATTCTCTCCAAACACATAAAGGCCGTGAGGGCGAGGGCGAGGGCTGCCTTCATAGTTCACCAGATTCTTCTCGTGGATGGACGGCACACATGACCACAGTAGTTAACGCTCTCACCTCACAACGAGAGGGTCATGAGTTCAAACACCGCTCAGTCTTTCTGTGTGGACTTTGCATGTTCTTCTCATGTGTTCAAAAGCATGCATGTGAGGTTAATTACTGACACTAAATTGCCACTAGATGTGGCACACAGTGTGTGTGTGTGTGTGTGTGTGTGTGTGTGTGTGTGTGTGTGTGTGTGTGTGTGTGTTGGCCCTGTGATAGACTGACAAACAGGGATGGGGCCGATCTGATCCAGTGTCAGTAGGGAAGCACTGATCCAGGTTTTTTCACTTCCGATCTGAACCCAATACCTGAATTTGAATATCTGCTGATACCGATACCAGAGCCCAGAGTTTGCTTTAATATTATTATTATTATTGTTGTTGTTGATTTTATACGAGGCAGTAATAAACTCCTCTCTACAGGAAAGTAATAAATGTATGAATGTTTGCATGTTTTCTCTCACAGAAACTCACGTGGACTCATTTCAGCAGAAGCACAGGCGAAGCTTCACGGATCGGAAATTTCCGATCCGTGAATTACGTTCATATCGGAACCCGATACCGATACTGGATCAGATCAGCCCCATCCCTACGTATCAGCATCGGGTTCCGATATCAACGTATTTCACATATCGGAAATTTCCATTCCAACATGCGGAGACTTCTGATCCATGAAGCCTCGTCTGTGTTTTACTGTTGCTGAAATGACTCCACTAGTGTTTCTCTGCCGCTGGCTGCAAAATGTGGGATGGATTTCCTGAACGGAGGCGGGTTTTAATGAGACGCACAGTAACGAGTCAGGAAATCTATTCCACAGTTTGTAGCTCGGGAAGTAGCATTATGCTATCTGACTTTTCATGACATGTTGCTGTTTGGACGTATTTTACACTCAAACCACTGCAAAGCAAACATCAACGTGGATGTTTGTAAAGCCGTTGTACCGCGAGGCAGACGCTCTGCCGCCAGACGTCACGGTTTTAAAACGCCAGCTCGCTGAGGAGAACTTCACTGAAGGCTGCATCACAACAATGATGAGCTCGCTCCTCTACAGGTGATTCACACCTCCGTGAAGCTGCGTCCTCCTCCACGCTAAACTCACTGAAAATAGTCCCAATAGTTTGTGTTGCATTAGAGCTGGAAACACTGCAGTTTGTGCTGCGTTGATAAATAACGTCTCCAGGAATTAATAAAGTGATTGTGAGGTTTTAAAGATAGAACTAGTTGATTATGAGGTGATGACGTCACTCAGACCCCCACATTGTCCACATGGAATAAAATACTTTGTACTGCTTCCTTTTCTCACCTTCTACTGACCTCAAGTTGTCTTTTTAGAGAAAACGTGCAAACATTCCTACATTTATTACTTTACTGTACAGACGAGAGTTTATTACTGCCTCATATGAAATCAACAATCATAATAATAATATTAAAGCAAACAGAGCTCTAGTTTTGGAATAGTATCGTATTGGCAGATATCCAAATTCAGGATCAGATTGGAAGTGAAAAAACGTGGACCGATGCTTCCTCCTAGCAGCCTATCCCGGGTGTATCCTGCTCAAAATACGCTGAGATGGGCTCCAGCACCCCGGAGGCTGAATAGGGTCACGTGGTGCAGAAGATGGAAGGCTGCATGGCACACCTTTGAGCTTTTCTTGATCAATCACATTGACTTGTGTACATCGTCGGCAGCCATTCAGCTGCAGTGGTCATCATGCAATCAACACACATCGTTCAATCTGCAAACACCTTCCAGGTGTGCCCAAAGTTTATTAGAGTCATGTCGTACAGTGTAGTGAGCTGTGAATCTAGAAGATTGTTTACAGTCGGCGAGACCCACATCATAGAGCTCTGCAGTGTTTCCTTTGATTGCATGCACGCACACGCACACGCACACACACACACACACACACACACACACACACACACACACACACGCACGCACGCACACACGCAGCCCCTCAGTGTTTATACTCTGTAAAGTGTAAACAGACATAATAACATCTACTGGCTCTTCTAGGATTTCAATGATCACCTTTAAAGCCGGAGTCTGTTTTCAGTCACATGTGGAAATTGTACAGCACAAAAACATGTTATCGTATTAAATCAGTTGATAATATTGCACTTTGTTGTCATTGTGCAGACGAAGACATCCTTACATGACCATTATTATCTACACTAGGGACAGTCAAGGTTTGACAGACTGGGGTCGACTGATAGAGGTACAGCTCTTCCTTCTGGATTCTGCTCCGACTGGACTTCCTGCCCATCACACAGTGACCTCAGCAGAACGTGTCCATCACCCTGTCAACAGTCTTCAAGCAGACGCCGCTGCTGCTTTCATCCACCAACAACCAGAGAAAGTACCAGTACTGCCACAAAACCCCTTTTCCCTTATAGGCGGGCTGAAGGGAGTGTGATGGGGGTGGTGTGATGTGGAGCCAACGTCTGAAACTCCAGGCTAACAGTTTCCCAACAGTCAGGGGAAAAAAACAACCTTCTGCTCTGAAAAGCAGCATCAGCAAAGTCTAAGAAGCAGAGGAATCACCTGCTCAGGTACTACCTGCTCTATAAAAATGTATGTTATTGAAAATAAAACAATATCTAATACATGAGAAAGAAAGTATCCACAGTAATGTGCTACAACGAAACACCTGCTATATTGAATGTAATAAAGCCAGTAATGTAACATGTAGTTTTCTGATCAAGCAGTCACATGTTGAAATGTGTACAGTTTAACTGAGCATCAATGTACAATGCAGTGAAACACTCTTTTGCAACATGTAAAATAATAAAATGCTGCACGCAATCATTAGACATGTTTGTATTATTTTGCAGCCATACTGGTAAGAGAAGAAACAATATGTGACACTCATCGGAGCGTCCCAGTACAAGTAAATAAGTACAGCCTGTGAAGCAGAGTGACCGATGTGACTGTGGTCATGAAGAGGTGACAGAGTTCACACAGCTCTGCGTCTATTTCTGCCTCCAAAGTAGTAGAAAAACACACATTTGTGCTTGTAAATAACACACAGGCTTGGTCCCCGAGCCATATTTCATACCTGAGCCACTCCGATCTACATGAAGAACAGGCGCCGGGAGCAGAAGTGCCCTCTGATTGGCCAGCAATGTTGCACGAGTGCAGATCAGTCCGCGTTTGACCATTCGTATGCTGCATTGGTGGATTTGGCAACGGCAATAGCGAGTGCTGCTGCTTCTTGCACCATAGTTTCCTGAGCTGCTGCTTCAGTCTGCATGAGCGTTTTGTCCATATCTGTGCTTCTGCAGCCTGCAACTGTTGTCGCCAGCATTTTGGACGGCCGAGAGCTGCAACATCGTGACAAACGCACAACACAGACTGCAGTGTAAGCACAGTCTGCACTGCAATCAACACTCCCACATTAGAAAACATGAGCGTTTGTCTAATGAGTGACAGTGATATTAGCGATATGTGCCGTGTGGTTAGTGACTGGGCCACGCCGTGCTGCTGGAGGGCGTCTCCTCACTGAGCGGTCACTGCAGAGAGGAAACAGCTGCTGCTCATAACATCAACGTGATGAACCCGGGCACAGAGACTGATCTACTTGGCACTCCGAAACCAAACCGTCATCTCGCTGTCACGGGGAGAATGTGTGTCAGAGTAATAGATTGGTCCCCTACAACCACCCTCTTTTCTTTTTTCTTTTTGTTTCCTACTGTAAACGTCCCTGTAATCCCCGCTTGTCTCAATGTCCTGGAGGAGCATGGCAGGATGAGGGCTTGGAGTAAACAGGAAACCGAGGATGGAATTCACCCCCAAATAATTCAAAGTACAGGGAAATGAGGCTAATTATTACCGTTTAGGGCAGGAGCATAGATATCAGCTTTGTTTTAATCATCATGGGCGTGTAGTTCAAGGGTGGCACGTCTCCAAAGACAACGGGGAATTTGAGGGGGAAAACAAATTCCTAAAAAACAAATGCTCTCGTTTGATCTCTTTTCAGAGAGATTCACCTTATGAGTGAAGAACCGCTCACATTTCCTGCCACTGGACACACGCCTGCCCTGCGTATGGCCGCATTAATAGAGTGATCCTAGAAAGCAGCAGTGACAAGTTCTCCAGTCTTCACAAGTTCACACATGGTTGTGCCACGGAACCATGAAAACCAAGAGAAAAGTTTCATAAACTCTTCCAAATATGAAGGATCCTTCAACAAAAAATATTACATTAATCGATCGTAAAGATGCTGCACAAGGTTGGAAATCCATTTTTTTTTCATTACAGACTGTAATATGGATCAAAACCATGTGTGACTATCAACCAGCGAGATCATTTCCTTGACTGTTTGAAAAACGACCAGCTGAGGTGAGGGAAAACTGTATTTCACTGGAAACTAATCACTTGATTCCGAAATCCTGACGTCTGCATTAATTCAATTCAATTCATCTTTGTTGATACAGCACCAAATACGACAGTCATCTCTCAGTGCTTTTAACAGAGAAAAACCCAACGGAGCCTCGAGAGCATTATAAGTGTGGGAAACAGACAAACAGGTTCATATAGAGCAGTCTGACAGGAACCAAGACTTTCAAAGGGAGAACATCAGTTGCAGAAACTTAAAAGGCTTTACGTGCAGAATACTCATCCTATGTCACAGTGACTGACCAAACTATTTTTTTGTTACTCCGTTTTATCACTTTAACACACATAAGTTAGCCAAAGAGAACTGAATGTGATGTGAAGTATCTGAATTGATCATTTATTGGAATTATTTCAAGACCAGGCCACACATTGATGAAAAAGCCCAAAGAGAAGAGTAGCAGTGAACTGTGCAACGTATCGGGAACACTCGCCTGCTTTTGGATTTAGAGTATTTCCCAGAGTAATCTGGCACGAGTCTCCACAGCTCCAATTCACAGAGGGTGCCTCTGAATGATTTCTCCACATTTTCCCTTTTTCATGAAAATAAACCTGATCAATAATTAGACCAAGCATCCCTCTGGGAGTCCGGCAGGCACATGTTAATGTCTCTCATTTCAGCTCGGTCAGCGCACAACAGTAAGGATCTAAATCAACCATACTAACAAAAGAAATACCAGAACAAATGTTGCGCAAGCACCTTAATGATCTACAACATCATGACCTATATATCTGTTCATGCAAACGTCCATGCTTTGACACTTTCTCTTATTATTGGTACATTTTGGGGCAAAACGTCAACATGTCAAATATGCACTCATCTGAATAAAGCCGCCCTACTTCACCAGTTTGTTTTTTTTCCCAATCTACTTAGCATGGGAACATCATTTATTACAGTTCAGTCTTTTTCCACAAATATTTGCATGTCAATGTCCCGGTGATGATAAAGTGGAGAATTCGCGAAGCCGTAACAGAGCACAGCTGACAGGCGCTCGCAAGGAAACATGCTTCAACTTTTCCAGTGAGCGCCGGCGGTTTATTCTGGAGCTCTTACTCTGCAGGACCCGACAGCCGAGGCTCCAGGTAGATTGTGCGAACCCGGAATTAGCCACTGGGACACATTTAGCAGCTTCCACACGGGTGTAAAGCTTCTGCGTTACCTCCAGCCCAGCAGAGGAATTCCTCTGTGCATTCCTGCAGCAAAACCCGGGGCGAAGGGAGAGAAGGACGAGGAGAGGCTTTATTTGGCCTTGTGTCACTGGCAGCCAGCAGTGGAGCTATAAATGCAGCCAATCCTGGTGGAGGACAGGAATGTGAGGATGGAGAGCCTCTGTGGCAAAGGAGGAGATAACATCTGAAAATGGAGCCTCGGGGAGGACAGCATACAACAAGGCCGTTCAGAACAGACGCTACCGTCTCCTGTTTTCTCCACTTCCTTCACCCGGTGGAAACACATTTCAAATCCTTTCAGCAGCTGAGAATTAAGAGCTGTGTTTGTTAAATAAGCAATGATGCACTGTGTCAACTCCTATCACTGGGGTGTGAAACTATTTGCAACACGGCGCAGAAATACATCGAAATAAACTCAGAAATAATACCAAAGTGTATATATGCAAGCAAATATCTATTCAAAAATCTGCAAAAGTTCACTTTTTAAAGAAAATCTTGTACTATTTCAACAGAATATAATTTCCTATTTTTGCAAAATGCAAAAAAAATGTCACTGTAATAATTCAAGCATGCAATGTTTCCTACAAATCCAATTAAACCCTTTGGCTTTGCTAAGTGTCGTTAGCAGAAAGGTAGCGGGCTTCCACAGCTGTATCGCTGAGCCACCGTCCAGTCAGGAGCTCACTCCAGCCTCACAAGACTGCATTTTTATCTCGTTTTTGTCTAGTCACATAAAGCACAATTGCCTTGTGTCTACAAATAAGTGGGCCTCATTTTTAAGTTGCAGATCTCAGCATAAAAAGCCATAAAAGCCCAATTTTACAAAAACACATAACGACACAACCAAGTCCAGCTAACGCATCAATTTCATTGTAAAAAAAAAAAAAAGAAAATCACAAATACTTGACACAATATGCTTACATGCACTACCAGTAAAACGTTTAAGCTAACCCTGTCATTCAATGCTTTTTTCTTTATTTGAGGACACGTTCAAATTGTTTGCAATTTTCCAGACTGACTGACCTTCAGTTCTTAAAGTAATGATGGACTGTTGATTCTCTTTACTGAGCTGATTGGTTCTTGACATGATGTGACGGCTGTCAGCAGTGTACCAACTGATGGTCCCGAACCCATTATGAAGGCCAGAAATCCCACTGAGACAGGAAGCTCTGAGATTCCAGTTCCAGAACAGCTGATCTGAATTAGTTCAATTAACTCAGAGTATGTGTGCACACCCGGCCCCCGCCAGCTCCCCCCGAACACTGCTCGGGTTGCTACCAACTGATCAATTCAGGAAGGAATTTTCACCATTAGGGAATGAAACAGTACAAAAACTTAAAAAAAAAAAAAAAAATGTTTTTAAAATTTCGTCTGACTCTCTTGCAATGCAATTTATCTCAAATGATCGAAGCTTGATGTCGTTCACGTTTCGAAATGACAGACAAGCTGCTTCCGGTGGGAGGAGAGAGCTGGAAACTCTCACCGAGTCTGTTGCCGTGGTGACTTACTCAGAGTTTATTAATAATAACGACATAATGGTTTTATATAGCGCTTTTCTTTATGGACGCTTATCTCTTTCTTTCATTCCATACTCGACGTCACACTGCATGCACACAGGCAGTCTGGGGTTCAATGTCTTGCCCAAGGACACTTCGGAATGTGGGCAGGCAAAGAGGAGAATCGAACCTGCAACCTTCGGATTGGGAGACGGCCGCTCAGCCCCGTCTACATACAAGAGAATTGCAGCCAACAAGAAAACTTTTTGTCCAACTTCTTAATATTTGTGACTATTTTCAGATTGACAGGCAACAAAAAGCAGAACTTCTGTGCGGCTGGATATTTGCCTGGAATTTGAAATAAGTGGCATGTCTTCATATAATGTTTTGTCAGAACTTCACACTGAAGCAGCCTGGAGGCTAACGCGGGGGCTTCAATACTGCAAACAGTAGGGGCCTGATTAAAGTTTTGCAATAAGCTAATAAAACATTTATAAGACAATTCGACACGATTCAGGTCAGCCATCTAATAGTTCTCACAAACACCAAGAAAAACCAAGTGCGCTTAGAGAACAGTACCGTTAAAGGTTTAGGGTTATGTCTTATGGTTATGCAGCACATTAGGAGAGATCGTTTAGTAACAGCAGCGACATGCAGACGACTCCACCCCTACAACTGCTCTGTTTAAAATGACTCGCAAAGCTTTATGGGAAATATTAACATTCAGAAAGAAAGTGTCCGTAGCAGCCGTTTCCCTCACGCCATTAAAGTCAGAAGGAGGATTTCGACTTTAAACTCGACGACGAAGCAGGTGTGGCGCTGCAGGCCCAGCAGGAGAAGTGTGAGCCGTTGCAGACGCCGGCACTGTCTGACTGAACTCCCCAGGCATGTGCCACAGACCTGGGAATTGGCTCCCGGCTAAAACAAATGATTTCTTGTGCCGAGTGGCGGCGGCACATGATGTCTTGACCAAATATGGCCGAGCAACAACACTACGGTCCAATCGCAGCAGTAACGCTGGAGTAAGACGCGGGTTTCCTTAAGTGGTGTGAGCGTGAGCCCCGGAGCAACACGCCGGCACCGAGGCAGGCAGGCGGCGAGCGCACGGGCTCCACATGAGCTGGGTGAGCCGTGGTGACTGAAACCTCCACCACCACCGGCACGCAGCTGCAGTGTCCACACGCTTTCACATTTTCACAACCTTAAGCAGTCTCTAGGTGCTTAGAAGTTTTAGTCTCACACACACACACACACACACACACACACACACACACACACACACACACACACACACACACACACACACACACACACACACACACACACACACTGCTGCTGACAGCGGCCATGCAGGATGCTCCAATCCTGAAAAGGCTGGAAACTCCAAATCACACAAAGTAAAGTACTTGATATTGAAAGTCATCTTGGAAAAAGGACCAGAAGCACTCGTTCATCAGATTTTTCTTTTTTCAATTCAACATCGAAAAAAAAGAAACCCAGGTGAGCTGGAAACAATCGTAGATGTAAGAGAGTGAGGAAGACGTCTCCACACCATCTGGCCAGCTCACCTAAACCAGCTGTTTTTGTCCCGTCGTCCACATGAGGCGGTTTTAGAAGCGTGAAAACTGGATTTTTTTTTTTTTATTTATTTATTTTTTTTTTTTAAACACGGGTCCCAGGGTGGGGAAATTCTAAAACCCCGGCTCATGCCATTCAAATATTAGGATCAGCCATTTTGACATGTGTTTCAATGCTCTCTCAGCTTGATATGATCAATGCGACCTGGGTGGAGACAGGAACAATGGTCTCTCCACACCTGAGAGCTTCTGCAGGAGCGAAGGGCGTATTCACATTCCCCCGGTTGATCCAGACCACAGTTGTCTTCAGGGAAAAAAACTGTTTGACGTGAACACTCCCACCAACTCTAAACTGGAACTATCAAGCAATCCCTGGTCCTCTTGACATGCTGGGTCTCTTGTTTGTTTCCAAACAATCTTCCGAGTGGGCGGGGTGAGAGGACGTGACATTGTGGGCAATGCATTCCGGGTATTAAACGAACAAGGCTAACTGTGCAAATCAGAAGAAGCAGGCGCAGAGAGAAAAAGCTGGAAACTGTCTCGCTAGCAGCCATGGAGTAGTGAGGAAGACGTAGTGAGGAAGACGTAGTGAGGAAGACGTAGGGAGGAAGACGTAGTGAGGAAGACGTAGCGAGGAAGAAGTAGCGAGGAAGAAGTAGTGAGGAAGACGCAGTGAGGAAGAAGTAGTGAGGAAGAAGTAGTGAGGAAGAAGTAGTGAGGAAGAAGTAGAGAGGAAGAAGTAGAGAGGAAGAAGTAGTGAGGAAGAAGTAGTGAGGAAGACGCAGTGAGGAAGAAGTAGTGAGGAAAAAGTAGTGAGGAAGACGTAGTGAGGAAGACGCAGTGAGGAAGACGTAGTGAGGAAGACGTAGTGAGGAAGACGCAGCGAGGAAGACGTAGTGAGGAAGACATAGTGAGGAAGACGCAGTGAGGAAGACGTAGTGAGGAAGACATAGTGAGGAAGACGCAGTGAGGAAGACGCAGTGAGGAAGACGTAGCGAGGAAGACGCAGCGAGGAAGACGTAGTGAGGAAGACGCAGCGAGGAAGACGTAGTGAGGAAGACGCAGTGAGGAAGACGTAGCGAGGAAGACGTAGCGAGGAAGACGTAGCGAGGAAGACGCAGCGAGGAAGACGTAGTGAGGAAGACGCAGTGAGGAAGACGCAGTGAGGAAGACGTAGCGAGGAAGACGTAGTGGCAAAGGCCCTTATTGAGATCTGGTCTGAAGACGACGTATCACAGTTTTTTGTGGCTACTCATTAGCCACGAGCTAACCAGCCTAGCCATCAGGGGCTAAAGCAGCTGGACGTCTGGTTTCTGTCCAAACCAATCAATAAGCCATGTTCCTTCTTTACTTCCTCTCTTGCCAGTGTTTTTCTTGGGCGACAGAACCCCCAGAATTCCATGACATTTTCCAGGCGGAGTGGTCCGGTCTGAAAAGTGAGTGTGAACACCACCCGAACCAAGTGAAGGTGTGAAGCGGCCGTTCAGGCAGCTGGACCACAGACAAGTGTTTTAAACACAACGAAGGCTGGGTGAGAGGCCTCGTTGGTGTTTGGTGTGGTAAGGCCACTTCCCGGAACAGGATGATGAAGTAAACAAAGCAGACAAACAGCAATTTGTGGTCATGATCTACCCATTAATCATCCCCCGGAATATCAGCAGGACAAGCCAAACAAATAATTTCATTGGATTTTTACAATCATACAGGTACAAAACATAACATGCTTCAATTATGGCGCAGACAGATTGATTTGATCCATCTGTTATGGCTGCTCTTTCATTCTAAATATCTAAATAGTAAGAGTTTCCCTCTGAGCAGGAGATCTTCGACTTACAGAAGGAAAAAAGCACTTGAGACTCACAGATTTTCAATTAAAAGTCCACAACTTATTTAAACAAACACTAAACATTCTCCTGATGAGGAGGAGAGATCCAGACGACAAGCAGGATCAATTCATCAAGAAAAACAAGAATACTTCAAATAATATGCATCGTTCTATCAATTTGTGCCAATTTCACAAAGAAAATGTATTATCTCAATTCTTTAGAGATGGTTTATCTAAAGGATGTAAGTGTGTGTGGTGAAGTTGATCCTGGCTCATTGTTTCAACCTGGACAAAACCTTCGCCATCACATCGCAAACAAAGGGAGATTTTTAGACCATTTAAAGTCGCCAATTAACCCCAAATACCCAGAATACCTGTAAAAAAAACGTGCAGACATAATTTTATTTAAAGTCTGTAAATCGACCCATTCTGGAACTACTGATGGTGCATTACAAATCCATTAAGACAAAAGCACCTGAGGTTTAAAAGTCTTCATCTAGAAAGGCTGGGAGAGTCAATTCAGCTAACTGCTCTTTAGAAGTCCTCTATCGTGGATGTGGCTGTTATGAAGGACTAAATGTGCCAAAATGTAATAAATACACTGATAAATAATTAATTGAATGTGTAATTAACTGAATAAAATTGGAATTAAGTATATAAATTAGTGCTGTCAATCGATTTTAAAAAAACTTTACTAATTCATTGCACAAATTTCTGAAATCAATTGCAATAAATTGCATTGTTTTTGTACTTAAGATTGAAGCTTGTCATGGATATTTATTCAAGGAAAACCACAGAATTAAGGTCGACTCAACACACAGAGACTATTTTTAAAATCAAAACTATTTGTATAACGTCCTTTTAGCTTTGCTTGAAACCGTTTCCCTCCAAGATCAGCAAAATAATAAAAACCAATTCATTCATTCATAAACGTCTGGGTTTAGTGAGAGTGCAGCTCCACCACTTTAAGAATTTAAATATTTCGAGAAACAAACTTATGACATGAACAAAGTGGCAATAATATACTGTAATAGACACACACACACACACACACACACACACACACACACACACACACACACACACACACACACACACACACACACACACACACACACACACACACACACACACACACACACACACACACACACACACACACACACACACACACACAGACTACAGCAGAGTCAAGTTTTACCTGCAGGTCTTTCCTCCAGTGTTAGCAGTCAGCCAACATGGCAACCAGAATATACTTCTGCCCTTGTTAAATTTAGCTTTTCAAAGTAAAGCTAATGACTTTCACTTTCTCAATCAGCCTTCGGGGAACTTTTAATAAGTGAATATTGAGAATAAGTTGATATCATTCCACGAGGCACTGTGCTGCTCTGGAGCCACAGTGCTGCATCCAGAGACGCTGCTCATGCTGCTGCTCCGGGAAAGGAGGGGGGGGAAAGAAAAACCGGAACAAAACTATGTTAATTAGCACGTTGTTTTTGACAGCATTGGTATTTATTAATTTTATTTTGGCACATTTAGTCCCCCACAGGGAGGAGCCTCTTCCAGGTGACACTGGGCACAGTGGAAGGTTCACTGGGACATGGCACCAGGGCATCATGGGACCGTAGAGTGGAACCACGACAAATGTGACGAAAACATTTCAATCATAATCATCAGTAATATAGAAATCATGTCAAGTTTTGTACTTGAAGAAAAAAACCTTTTTTGAGAATTTCTTTTTAATGTAGTTGTTTAACTTTATCATGTAGTGTATCTATTCTGGAAATAAAAACAGCTGCAAAAAGCAGATATATAATTTTTTTTTTAAAAGGAAGGCATGAGCTGCTGCGTAGCTCACACACAGGAAGGAAAGGACAGTGTCCCCAGGCCAGTTTTAGACAGCAAAGTCCCCAGATGCTGCAGTGGGTGTGTGGGAGATAAACACACCAGCAGTAAAGTGCACAACATGTGAGTGACAGTTACTGTGACACTAAATAACAAGCATTCCTTCACCAACACTGCAAACGGAGGGAAACGGCTCACGGCAGCAACACAACTCTGTCAGTGTGTAGGAAGAAAACACGCCGCCTCTGAACACAGCGTCACAGTTTCTCCTCATAGACACACGCTATCCAGTCACACGATAAATATGCTCGTTCACTCTGGAGCATCCGTTTATAACTGCATGTTTCACAAATCAATCAATCGACCAGCTCCTTCATTAAGCGATGCGAACATTTCCTCCTATTACCGTATATTTTCCTTAAATGAAATGAGGTGGCGTGATTTAATGCACCACCTTGTGGTACAAAGTGGTACTACATTCATAGGTACACAACCTTGATGCCTCGCCGTCTGCCATCTTGGGAAGGTACTCGCAAGCCAAGGCAAGTTTTGGTGAGAAATGACGTAATGCAGCAACGTTTGGTGCAGCTGATTGTGTCATTAAGTTTATTATAGTCTCATATAAAATCAACAATAATGATAATATTATTAAAGCAAACAACAGCTCTGGTATCGGAATAATATCGGCAGATATCCAAACTCGGGTATCGAGATCAGATGTGAAAAAACCTGGATCAGTGCTTCCCTACATGAAGTTATAAGTAATAAATGTCATTGTTTACACACAGCCTGTGTCATTTCTTGACTCACTGCGTCTCTCAATGTAAAAAAAAGTAACTCGTTATGTAATATTGGTAATTTTTCATACAACCAAGACCAGACCATCATTGATAAGATATGATTATATGATTATAAAAGTTTAATTGTTTTGTTGTACCAGATTAATTAATTTCAGGTTGTATTACTTTGGTCATTGTCGTCCCTGAGGTCTGCAGCAATGAAATCGCCACAAGACATGAAAGTCTTATTGGAGCCACAGAGTTAAAGAATGATTTTACCTGCAACTCTTTCCTCCTGGTCAGCCAACATGGCAACCTGCTGTTTTGCTGCAGAATTACTTCTGTGGTCCTTAAATTTGGCTTTTCAAAGTAAAGCTAATGACTTTCACTTTCTCAACATTTTAAAGTGAAACTTTCTACCTTAATATTATTCCACTCAGTATTGTGCTGCTCTGTAGCCACTGTAGCTCATGAGGCTGAGAGAGAGCAAAAACAAACAAACAACAACAAATAACAGAAGTAAACAAAACTACATTACGTTCATTTTTTAACGAATTAAATGTTTTAAATCAATTAATTAACGCGTTATTTTGACAGCACACACACACATATATATATATACATACACACACAATATTTGAACATCTTATGTAGATGTTTCTTGAGAACTCATGGCGTACTGCAAACTCCATACCATGTTAAATCACAATAATTACAAAATATGAATTCTAAGTATTAAGGAGGAGCCCACACAATTATGAATGATGAAGTTTTCACACAAGTGGCATTGTTAAGTAATGGTCACCAGCTCAAAGACTTTGTTTTATTTTATTTTTAAAAAGGGGCTGTATTTCATCTCGCTCACCTTTTTCAGACAGTAAATGAAAGAGTATTGGAATTTAACTCATTTGGAGGTATAACTGAGGTTTACTGATTTGTTGTTGTTTTAATTGTCCATTTGTAATCTTGTTGACTTATATTGAGGGATATGGTCAGGCCGGGATGAGGCAACCCACCATGTCTCCACACTGCTTCCACATGAGTTTTGTGACTCATCTCAATCATGTTTGTGCCTGAAACTCACTCAGTGTGCATTCTTTAATGGTTAAACAGTAGCTCTGGCCAGCTGGGTAATCTGGGGCTTTTGACATGCAAACTGTAATTATAACACATTATTATGTACTTTAAATACTCTAAAGATTCAGGTTTTTGCTGTTTTTACGCCTTTTGATGTCAGCCCTGCACAAAATACCAAACAGTCAGTAATTGTGAGGATTTTAACTAAATAAATATGATAACTTGTTTTTTTAATAGCTGAGGGACTTAAATTATTACATAAATTATTACTTTTGATGCATTATTAGTGTTTGTAGCACCAAATATTAGAATTAATTATACAAATATCAAGGCTACACAATAAATCAACATGTGCAACATACATATCATTAAAAAACTCAATGCGATCAGTTATGTTTCCATGACCAACACATTCATGAGCTGCAAAATCAAAATTAGAATGTCTTTAGTTGGATGAAATTATAATCCATCAGACAATGTGAGATTAAGCAATAACAAAATCAACTCTCCTGACAACCCCGATCATTTCACAGCAGTCAGAAACACACAAAGGAAGAAAAAAACAAAGATCCTGAAAACTGTCAGCAGCTGGTGAACATGACTGTCAAGACAAAGACTGTGACAGTGAAGCAGACATGAACTAAATGTACTCTAGTTCCTGTGCTCATCACAATCACAGTGACATCCAGGAATCCCACCGGCATTTCTATTGTCAAAATACTTTCATGGTTAGTCATTTTGAGCAGACCTGACATTGTTGAAAAGATTTATGCAGAAAGAAAAGCTGAAAAATATTCTTCTGTAAAGTTTGGAGGGGAGAAATGTAAACTGCCACTTGGGAGTGTAGTGACTGTGTTGTATGTACAAACACTGAGGAATGTGCCCAAATGTGTCCATGGTGAGGCTGCAGGGGCTGCAAATAAGCACATGATGCAACTCGCCAGCAGCCGAGGAGAAACATGTTGGTGTCCAGTGTTCAGACCTCAGCCATCACCTCACAGAGGACATGAGGGACTCACACCAGCAGCAGAGCAGCTGAGAACATCCCTGTCCTCAAACCTGTGTCCCAGTGAAACTAAACTATCAACCAAGGCTTTTTAGGTTGTTGTTTTAAAAGCATCTCAGCGTTTTAATTCCACACAAACCCGATAAGAAGAGAGCCAGTGGTCGTGCACGCTGCTGGTATTACTATTATTCTTATTATTGTGACTATTGTGAACACAGTGAACGTCTCCCAGGTGACAGAGCGCGAGCAGCAGCAGGTCGCGCCTCCACAGAGACTCCTCCACCCCAGTGTGCACAACTCGCACCCGGAGGCCATGTTTTCTGCAACACGCCCAGTGCGGAGCCACGAGAGCGGACTGCGCCTGGAAACTAGTCCCGGGAAGAGGGCTGGAGGTCAGGGTGGAGGAGCTCCCAGGAGGGCTCCACGTCCTCTGTGAAGACCTCCGCCTTCCATGACGACCCCGCAGCACGTAGGCTCGCTGCACGGCCTCCGGACCCCTTCAGGGACTGTGGGAAACTTGAACGCTATACCTTGTGCTGTGCTGTGTGTTCTGTGCGTGTGTGTGTGTGTGTGTGTGTGTCTCCTCCGTTTCCTGCCCACTGGTCGCTAACTTTACACCGTCTCCACACCGCACAGGCCTCCTCCTCCTCCACCACTTCTCCTCTGCCGACGTCACGGAGACGTTTGGCTTGAAATCCTGAAAACTTTTGAAACTTTCCCCCCCGCAGAGTTACAAACTTTTAAAAACGCCGACCTGAAAGCGTTGGGTCCCCGGTGTGTCTCTGCGCGTTCCTCCCGGCGGGACGGTGACAGCCACAGCCCGTAAACTCCCCGACGCGACCGAAGGTTTTCCTCGCGGGGAAGAAAGAGGCCAGAAAGCGACTATTTTCTCTCGACTCCCTCTCTGTCCGCTCTCGGCTGCGGCGCGGCTGAAACTCCACCCAGGCGGCGAGGGGCGGTGTCGCCCCGCCGGAGCTCCGGAGGAGAAAGAAAAAAAAAAAAAAAACTTGGACAGCGTCTACAATAGAGACAAGTTCTAATAAACACACACACACGTTTTATTAGTGATGCAGCGTAGACGAATCAACTTTGCACAACTTCTCCAAGTTGAGGCTGGACTTTTTAACGTGTTACAGCACGAGACGAAGCGCGTCTTCTGCGGGTCTCTGGAGGTCACGTGAAGCGGAGGGCGCCCCCTGCTGGCTGGACCGTATAGCACCTTTAAGAACGGGGATAGCGACATGAGGTCCGTGGGCCAAAACTGGGCCGCAACCGGCTCCGACCCGGTCCACCAACCACCAAGCAAATGGAAAAATTCTACGAAAATAAATGTGTTATACTGCCGCAGTGTTGACGTAGAGGAAACAGTCAGCCAGACGCTCATGAGAGCAGCCTGGCTCCTTTAATGACTCGGTCCTGGTAAGTCCCTGACAATCAAAGAGAGTGAAACCAAAGAAAACACACAAAATCTCTGTTACAAAGACACAAAACTGGTAAACATGAAGATGAACATGGCTAAACTAGCACATAACTACTAGCCAGGGCCGCCCCTGGCCAAGTGGGGGCCCTAAGCAGGACTTTATTTTGGGGCCCCCCTTCCGATAAAATAATAATAATAATAATAATAATAAATTACAATTACGAACGAATCAAATGAACAGCCTCTATCAACAGTGGAACAAGAACTTTACAGATGCACACATCTGAACAAATTTTGTGGCATAAACAGTTTATGCCACAAAATTTTTTCTTTTTTATTTCAACATCATCCCACCTTCAAGTGAAGCACGAGCCTCTGACTGTTTGGACTTTTTCTTTCTTTTGCTAGCTCCCGAATCGTATTGACGTTTGGAAGCCATCTCTCTCTCTCTCTCTCTCTCTCTCTCTCTCTCTCTCTCTCTCTCTCTCTCTCTCTCTCTCTCTCTCTCGACTCTCTACCTGTAAACAACTGCCTGCCGGCCCATCTGACCGCTGATTGGTCAGATGGTGACGCTTCGCGCTTTCCATCATTGCGTCTCTTTCTCTCTCTCTCTCTCTCTTCTGCCTCGGATGACTTGGTGGCGGTGTTCTACGCGCCTCTCGGCAAAATGCAGCGCATCCTTTGCGCATGTGCAGAGTATGATGATACTTTATTGATCCCGAGGGAAATTCAATTCACTTGCGCAAAATGTGGCCCCCCATGGATCGCGGGGCCCTACGCACAGCGCGTGTTCTGCGTGTAGGGAGGGGCGGGCCTGCTACTAGCTCATATAACCTGTCATAACATCAACTGCCTACCCAGTACTTACGCTAATTAGCGCAAATGCTAATTCATAGCTAATCCTGACAAGTCACTGCCAGAGTTCGAATTACGGGGGAGCTAAGGGGAGCTGGGCTCCCCTGAAAGGGACCTGAGCTCCCCTGAAAGCCTAATTTGAAAAATTTAGGGGGAGCTCTGAAAACGCTGATCGGAAAATAGGGCTCCCCAGAAAGCCACGTTGTAATTCGAACCCTGGTCACTGCCATACGAGGCCGTCACACAAATCACCGTCTCTGCTTTCTGATGAATTGGTCTGAAGAAAGACCGTGTGGGAAGGAATCATACAACTGTCCCTGAAGCTAAGTTGTTACCTCCAGTGAATCACTTCCTGTGTCAAAATAGAAGCGCCAAGGCAAAGCTGAACAATAAACAGCGTAAAATACATTCTGAAGAACAGGAAATCTGAACCGAGCAATTTATAATCTAATTATTGAACATTTATTAGTGAGGGCAGAACTTCTTTTTTATTATTTCTTAACAGTAGCAGACACAACACTTTTAAAGTTTATGAATATGGATCAAAACTTAATTTGAAATGTATTTACAGAAATGTCCAATTTTGAAATAAATCATCATTTTTTTGAGTGAGCGAGAAAGAAATGTAAATAAAATAAACGTTTGATTTTGTTTGTTTTTTTGAGAAACAGCCGAATCATTGACAAAGGTTACAGCAGCGTGCTCCCGAACATTCTGCACGTTTTGATGTGTTTTCTGTGTCCATGTTCCCAAGTGCAGGACTAATTACTCACAGAAAAAAAGTCATACAATTAAAAAATACATTAAATAATAATAATAATAATAATAATAATACAATTATATGCCGCCCAGGATAGTAATCCTTGTGCCTTGCCACTAAGGCAGGCACTTACCAGTTGTTTTTGGTATACATTTCCTGGCAGGCTCAGTCAAGCCAGCTGAGATAATGTGAATCTCTATATAACTTTAGCTTGATTAAACTAGTCCTCTCTCGCAAGTTTTGCTATGCATGATGAGAAATATCTATAGAATAAGCCACAACACCATCGCTTACCAAAAACAACTGGTAAATGATTGCCTTAAACAGGGAACTGGCCCCACCTGGTGTCATCAGAAAGAACTGCATGCAAAGTATGGTATCAATTCTTTAAGATTATCGACAACATTTTCTTGTCTGTGATACAATGATTATTTACTATGTAAATAATCATTGTATGAGGACTGTACTCCCTGGTTATTGGTTACCTCTTGCTGTTTCAGGCCGTATTTACTCCTGATCCACACAGATGGTGCATTAGTGTAGCTCGCCCCTCTCTCACCATGCAGTGTGTATTACATTAGTGTAGCTCGCCCCTCTCTCACCATGCAGTGTGTATTACATTAGTGTAGCTCGCCCCTCTCTCACCATGCAGTGTGTATTACATTAGTGTAGCTCGCCCCTCTCTCACCATGCAGTGTGTATTACATTAGTGTAGCTCGCCCCTCTCTCACCATGCAGTGTGTATTACATTAGTGTAGCTCGCCCCTCTCTCACCATGCAGTGTGTATTACATTAGTGTAGCTCGCCCCTCTCTCACCATGCAGTGTGTATTACATTAGTGTAGCTCGCCCCTCTCTCACCATGCAGTGTGTATTACATTAGTGTAGCTCGCCCCTTTCTCACCATGCAGTGTATTACATTAGTGTAGCTCGCCCCTCTCTCACCATGCAGTGTGTATTACATTAGTGTAGCTCGCCCCTCTCTCACCATGCAGTGTGTATTACATTAGTGTAGCTCGCCCCTCTCTCACCATGCAGTGTGTATTACATTAGTGTCGCTCGCCCCTCTCTCACCATGCAGTGTGTATTACATTGGTGTAGCTCGCCCCTCTCTCACCATGCAGTGTGTATTACATTGGTGTAGCTCGCCCCTCTCTCACCATGCAGTGTGTATTACATTCATGCAGCTCGCCCCTCTCTCACCATGCAGTGTGTATTACATTAGTGTAGCTCGCCCCTCTCTCACCATGCAGTGTGTATTACATTAGTGTAGCTCGCCCCTCTCTCACCATGCAGTGTGTATTACATTAGTGTCGCTCGCCCCTCTCTCACCATGCAGTGTGTATTACATTAGTGTCGCTCGCCCCTCTCTCACCATGCAGTGTGTATTACATTAGTGTCGCTCGCCCCTCTCTCACCATGCAGTGTGTATTACATTAGTGTCGCTCGCCCCTCTCTCACCATGCAGTGTGTATTACATTGGTGTAGCTCGCCCCTCTCTCACCATGCAGTGTGTATTACATTGGTGTAGCTCGCCCCTCTCTCACCATGCAGTGTGTATTACATTCATGCAGCTCGCCCCTCTCTCACCATGCAGTGTGTATTACATTAGTGTAGCTCGCCCCTCTCTCACCATGCAGTGTGTATTACATTAGTGTAGCTCGCCCCTTTCTCACCATGCAGTGTATTACATTAGTGTAGCTCGCCCCTCTCTCACCATGCAGTGTGTATTACATTAGTGTAGCTCGCCCCTTTCTCACCATGCAGTGTATTACATTAGTGTAGCTCGCCCCTTTCTCACCATGCAGTGTATTACATTAGTGTAGCTCGCCCCTCTCTCACCATGCAGTGTGTATTACATTAGTGCAGCTCGCCCCTCTCTCACCATGCAGTGTGTATTACATTAGTGTAGCTCGCCCCTCTCTCACCATGCAGTGTGTATAACATTAGTGTAGCTCGCCCCTCTCTCACCATGCAGTGTGTATTACATTAGTGTAGCTCGCCCCTCTCTCACCATGCAGTGTGTATTACATTAGTGTAGCTCGCCCCTCTCTCACCATGCAGTGTGTATTACATTAGTGTAGCTCGCCCCTCTCTCACCATGCAGTGTATTACATTAGTGCAGCTCGCCCCTCTCTCACCATGCAGTGTGTATTACATTAGTGTAGCTCGCCCCTCTCTCACCATGCAGTGTGTATTACATTAGTGTAGCTCGCCCCTCTCTCACCATGCAGTGTGTATTACATTAGTGTAGCTCGTCCCTCTCTCACCATGCAGTGTGTATTACATTAGTGTAGCTCGCCCCTCTCTCACCATGCAGTGTGTATTACATTAGTGTAGCTCGCCCCTCTCTCACCATGCAGTGTGTATTACATTAGTGTAGCTCGCCCCTCTCTCACCATGCAGTGTGTATTACATTAGTGCAGCTCGCCCCTCTCTCACCATGCAGTGTGTATTACATTGGTGTAGCTCGCCCCTCTCTCACCATGCAGTGTGTATTACATTGGTGTAGCTCGCCCCTCTCTCACCATTCAGTGTGTATTACATTAGTGTAGCTCGCCCCTCTCTCACCATGCAGTGTGTATTACATTCATGCAGCTCGCCCCTCTCTCACCATGCAGTGTGTATTACATTAGTGTAGCTCGCCCCTCTCTCACCATGCAGTGTGTATTACATTAGTGTAGCTCGCCCCTCTCTCACCATGCAGTGTGTATTACATTAGTGTCGCTCGCCCCTGTCTCACCATGCAGTGTGTATTACATTAGTGTCGCTCGCCCCTCTCTCACCATGCAGTGTGTATTACATTAGTGTCGCTCGCCCCTCTCTCACCATGCAGTGTGTATTACATTAGTGTCGCTCGCCCCTCTCTCACCATGCAGTGTGTATTACATTAGTGTCGCTCGCCCCTCTCTCACCATGCAGTGTGTATTACATTGGTGTAGCTCGCCCCTCTCTCACCATGCAGTGTGTATTACATTGGTGTAGCTCGCCCCTCTCTCACCATGCAGTGTGTATTACATTCATGCAGCTCGCCCCTCTCTCACCATGCAGTGTGTATTACATTAGTGTAGCTCGCCCCTCTCTCACCATGCAGTGTGTATTACATTAGTGTAGCTCGCCCCTCTCTCACCATGCAGTGTGTATTACATTAGTGTAGCTCGCCCCTCTCTCACCATGCAGTGTGTATTACATTAGTGTAGCTCGCCCCTCTCTCACCATGCAGTGTGTATTACATTAGTGTCGCTCGCCCCTCTCTCACCATGCAGTGTGTATTACATTAGTGTCGCTCGCCCCTCTCTCACCATGCAGTGTGTATTACATTAGTGTCGCTCGCCCCTCTCTCACCATGCAGTGTGTATTACATTAGTGTAGCTCGCCCCTCTCTCACCATGCAGTGTGTATTACATTAGTGTCGCTCGCCCCTCTCTCACCATGCAGTGTGTATTACATTAGTGTCGCTCGCCCCTCTCTCACCATGCAGTGTGTATTACATTGGTGTAGCTCGCCCCTCTCTCACCATGCAGTGTGTATTACATTGGTGTAGCTCGCCCCTCTCTCACCATGCAGTGTGTATTACATTCATGCAGCTCGCCCCTCTCTCACCATGCAGTGTGTATTACATTAGTGTAGCTCGCCCCTCTCTCACCATGCAGTGTGTATTACATTAGTGTAGCTCGCCCCTCTCTCACCATGCAGTGTGTATTACATTAGTGTAGCTCGCCCCTCTCTCACCATGCAGTGTGTATTACATTAGTGTAGCTCGCCCCTCTCTCACCATGCAGTGTGTATTACATTAGTGTCGCTCGCCCCTCTCTCACCATGCAGTGTGTATTACATTAGTGTCGCTCGCCCCTCTCTCACCATGCAGTGTGTATTACATTAGTGTCGCTCGCCCCTCTCTCACCATGCAGTGTGTATTACATTAGTGTAGCTCGCCCCTCTCTCACCATGCAGTGTGTATTACATTAGTGTCGCTCGCCCCTCTCTCACCATGCAGTGTGTATTACATTAGTGTCGCTCGCCCCTCTCTCACCATGCAGTGTGTATTACATTGGTGTAGCTCGCCCCTCTCTCACCATGCAGTGTGTATTACATTGGTGTAGCTCGCCCCTCTCTCACCATGCAGTGTGTATTACATTCATGCAGCTCGCCCCTCTCTCACCATGCAGTGTGTATTACATTAGTGTAGCTCGCCCCTCTCTCACCATGCAGTGTGTATTACATTAGTGTAGCTCGCCCCTCTCTCACCATGCAGTGTGTATTACATTAGTGTAGCTCGCCCCTCTCTCACCATGCAGTGTGTATTACATTAGTGTAGCTCGCCCCTCTCTCACCATGCAGTGTGTATTACATTAGTGTCGCTCGCCCCTCTCTCACCATGCAGTGTGTATTACATTAGTGTCGCTCGCCCCTCTCTCACCATGCAGTGTGTATTACATTAGTGTCGCTCGCCCCTCTCTCACCATGCAGTGTGTATTACATTAGTGTAGCTCGCCCCTCTCTCACCATGCAGTGTGTATTACATTAGTGTCGCTCGCCCCTCTCTCACCATGCAGTGTGTATTACATTAGTGTCGCTCGCCCCTCTCTCACCATGCAGTGTGTATTACATTGGTGTAGCTCGCCCCTCTCTCACCATGCAGTGTGTATTACATTGGTGTAGCTCGCCCCTCTCTCACCATGCAGTGTGTATTACATTCATGCAGCTCGCCCCTCTCTCACCATGCAGTGTGTATTACATTAGTGTAGCTCGCCCCTCTCTCACCATGCAGTGTGTATTACATTAGTGTAGCTCGCCCCTCTCTCACCATGCAGTGTGTATTACATTAGTGTAGCTCGCCCCTCTCTCACCATGCAGTGTGTATTACATTAGTGTAGCTCGCCCCTCTCTCACCATGCAGTGTGTATTACATTAGTGTCGCTCGCCCCTCTCTCACCATGCAGTGTGTATTACATTAGTGTCGCTCGCCCCTCTCTCACCATGCAGTGTGTATTACATTAGTGTCGCTCGCCCCTCTCTCACCATGCAGTGTGTATTACATTAGTGTAGCTCGCCCCTCTCTCACCATGCAGTGTGTATTACATTAGTGTAGCTCGCCTCATTCAGATCACATGATTTTCATGCCCAGTGGGTCTTGAAGCCTGAAGCTCCACTATCAACGTCATTAAAGTAGCGGTTCCACTGGACGCCACAGGGCAGGATGGGTT
This sequence comes from Blennius ocellaris, assembly GCF_963422515.1. Taxonomy (NCBI): domain Eukaryota; kingdom Metazoa; phylum Chordata; class Actinopteri; order Blenniiformes; family Blenniidae; genus Blennius; species Blennius ocellaris. Next base: position 22,953,703 of record NC_137664.1, on the reverse strand, counting down.
TTTGTGGTTCCACTGGACACCACAGGGCAGGATGGGTTTTTGTGGTTCCACTGGACGCTACAGGGCAGGATGGGTTTTTGCGTGGTCCAACTGAAAAAGTTGTTGATGGTATGGAAAGAAACCATGACCACGATTTTTCACTACCCCACTGTACTTTGTGTGGTGGAACCGCGCAACAGAGTTGAGTCTGGGTGCGCCTTGCTGTACCGTACCCTCCTGCTCCAGCATGCACTGCGTGGTAGAACCATGCTTTAGATCAGGAGTCTCAAACTCAATTCCCCTGGGGGGCCGCTGGAGGCAGAGTCTGGGTGGGGCTGGGTCGCATCATGGATTACACAAAAAAAGAGGTACAACAAAAATCCTCTCACGTTATTATTAACAGTTTTAATGATTTCTTGTGAACATGAAGCGTCCTGAACATGAATGAACGGCTCTTCTGATCATGGTTTCTCTTGCCTACTCTTTGCTGTCAGAGACTTGGCAGTGCACCTTCTCACATATCTGAGACATTTGGCTTGAGAGAGGAAACAGTTGAGACCCGGAGAATGTCTTGAACAGGGATCGACAACTTCCCTGAACCTCAGCTGAACCTCGGCCCTACTGCGGGTACGGTAAGGGCCCATCACAGAGCGTGCAGTAAAATGTATTCATGATGAGACAGACTCACTCAATAGATTGAGAGTTTCCTTTATACCCACTGTAAGCAGCAGGAGCTTTTAATCTGACATAAAGACTCAAGGGAACACCATGGCAGGGGGAGACGACACACAAAACCCTCTTCACTCCCGGTTCCCAACTTACACCGAATAAACTAAGCTAGGAAACAAAAAACACAACACAACACAATCATCACTACAAACCTAATATAACCCCTAATAATTACATTTAGAACACAACGAACAGAACAGAAACTGCCACAGTGTAAGTATGTGACAAACAATTGTAAGCTCTTTGAAAAGGTTTTGGATCAGTACAACAATGTAGTGTAGAAAAAGCAATATAGTGACATCAAGATTTTTTAAACTGTTGTGAGAAACAAAACAGTTGTGGCAATGTTACCATCACTTTCCATGGTGATTATTTTCCATTGTTTTTCTTTGAAAACTGTGATCGCAGCTCAAATGATAGAAAATGTATCATAACTTCTTTGTTTCTCAAGATATTCAAGTGAAATGTTCAGGATATTGAGAATACAGTACCATCATATAAAAACTAACGGGAAAAAAAAATGATCTGAACTCGTTAGATTAACTAATTAGCATAATAAACATCAACCCGTTACTCAGTGATCTATGATCATATGTGCTCCAGTTGCTCAGTGATCGGCCCTACGGGGGAAACGTTTTACCAGGAATACATTTATGCCATCTTAAGATGTTTTAAAACTCATTAGAAGTAGTATCATCACTTTTAAACGTGAGTGTAATAGTGTTTATCCACCAAGACTGGGAGCTTCATTTCATCAATCA
>NC_137664.1:22757234-22947234 GCF_963422515.1 Blennius ocellaris | reverse complement strand
ACAGAAAAGACTAAAAACGTGTTTTAAAAAAATTAATTATATATATATATTTATATATATATATTTATATATATGCAGCACGCTCATTGTCTACATCCATTAATACAGAATGATATGATTACTGGTGCAGTTCAATGTCGGCACATTCGTCTCTTAACACACCAAAAGTTACTGGAGAAAGTTTTCACAAGGCAAGAAGTGACACTTAATACCCCAAAACAAGGAAGGAGGATGGAAAGAGCATTACATGAAAAACGGGAGACGAGCTGTCTCCTGTATACGACACTTCATCACAAAAAGCAGAAGGATGAGACATTACCAGGCGCTGCTATGGACACTATTAACTTGGGAAACACGTAACGTCCAAAATAGCAAAAGCATTTATTTTAATAGAAATGTCATGTGTTACATTAGCAAATATCTTTGACAATTTCCGTATGATAGTAACAATCTACATTTTATGACCTACATGGAGTTGTAACTTGCTTCCTCTAGTCCAGCGTCACTGCTGTTACATGTTACAACACATTGAATTTGGATGATGCTTATTTCATACTGTTAACCCATAGACTTATATAATCAGAAGACAAAGGACAGGTTTTAATCAGGCGGAGCGGCTGGGTTCCACGAGCTTTACAAACTGCAATGTGAGAGGATTCGGTGGACCTCTTAGAACAGCCAGAGTTTTACATCTTAAACATCTAGTTTCAGAAGTCGTTTTCTTCAGGAAACCCACATACAGTAAGTGTACGTGACCACAGCAGGTGTCTCTTGGTCACCCACTGCAAATAAACCAGAGGCCGTTGTTTTTTGGTCAGATTTGAAAGGTGTTCCTGTAGCAAGCTCCGCCTTGAGGCCAGACTGGACCTGCTGTAGAAGCTGTGGTCAGTCACGTCTGGCCTGCTGAGCGTCTGGGTGACTCCCTACCTTTCAGTCTGCAGATGGAACGGCTCATACGCAGCATCCGAAAGTGTATAAATGCAGCTTTCACTCACAAAGATGAACTGACCACTGACCTCTGCAGGTCAATCAAATATTGTAGATAAAATAAAGATTAATATATTCATGCAAAACAACAATTTCCCCTATTTTCTTTCATTACTAAAGGTTTGTATTCTAGAAAATTGGTTCAGTTGTCACTGATCTACTACACACTCCACGGCTTTGGAGAATTGTACGAAAAAAGCACAACATTTTCACCAATACAGGTAAAAACTGGAGCATAAAGGTACAGATCAGTATTTATTTACTGAACTCAAGAGTAAAAAGTCAGTTTGGTATATAAAACATGCTGAGGAAGCAGAAAAGTGCCTTTTAACAACAAATATATATTTCTGTTTCACAGTACATTTCGGTGCTGTGAAATAGTTGTGCCACATCAACCAATCCTACATTTCCTCTGGAGAAATAATGTAGTTGATGGAAGGACCCTAAATATACTCAAATCCATCCTACACAGTTTACTTTGTTTCTAATTTCTTCACTGACTTATAGCTTGATAACTTTTTGAATTAGGCACACAATTTCACCATATATGTATGTATGTATGTAATGTTTTTTCCGTTAAATCCTTTTCTTTTCTTTCTATTACGATACTGTTGGGAATCACCTCCCTTATAAAAGAAGTTCAAAACTTCTAACTACACAACAACTTGAAGAAAGTGAAACAGCCCTGATGGCCTCCTCTCAGACTACGTTGACTCCAAGTCACAGACAGGAGAATTTGTACATTCCTCATCGTTCACTATGCTGAATCACAGCCTCACATAAAGATATGAAGGTAACGGGACCAACTCTGTGTCTCCGGTGTTGACTGAGACGACCATATTGAGTGGAACGATGACAACAAGGCAGAGACACAGTGAAAATGTACAGTTCACATAGAGTTTGCTGTAATAATAATAAAAAACCACCCCTTCCCAGAGCTCCGAGGTGAGTTTGTTCTCAACAAGCTTCACTGTCAAAACGTGAAGCCACAAACTATTCCTTCTGACGACAGAGCCAGGTTGGGAATGAAAATGATGAATTTCTATCACCGGTTTACTTTGAAACCGAGTATTACTGTAATTTCAATTAGTATCTGTTTTTAATGAGCCTCGTCCTGCCGTTACCTGTGAAACCAAATCATCTTGGTCTGGGGACCCCTGGACCACCACCGACCATTTCTGCTTTAAACCAAACAACACCAAGGAGAGAGAGAGAGAGAGAGAGAGAGAGAGAGAGAGAGAGAGAGGGAGAGAGAGAGAGTGAGAGAGAGAGAGAGAGAGAGAGAGAGAGAGAGAGAGGGAGAGAGAGAGAGTAGAGAGAGAGAGAGAGAGAGAGAGAGAGCGAGAGAGAGAGAGAGAGAGAGGGGGAGAGAGAGGGAGAGAGAGAGAGAGAGAGAGAGCGAGAGAGAGAGAGAGAACGAGAGCGAGAGAGCGAGAGAAGAGGAGAGCGAGAGAGAGAGAGAGAGAGAGAGAGAGAGAGAGAGAGAGAGAGAGAGAGAGTAGAGAGAGAGAGAGAGAGAGAGAGAGAGTAGAGAGAGAGAGAGAGAGAGAGAGAGAGAGAGAGTAGAGAGAGAGAGAGAGAGAGTGAGAGAGAGAGAGAGAGAGAGAGAGAGAGAGAGAGAGAGAGAGAGAGAGATGCTTCCCAATCGGTCTGATGTCATGTTCTGCACACGAGACCATTCATATCACCTCGTTTGTCCAACACAGGGTCACAGGACACCAGAGCCCAGACAGACTCACATCTGATGGACCACAACCAAGATCCAGACCAGGACCAGGACCAGGACCAGGACCAGGACCAGGACCAGGACCAGGACCAGGACCAGGGCCAGGACCAGGACCAGGACCAGGACCAGGACCAGGGCCAGGACCAGGACCAGGACCAGGACCAGTTCCAGAACCAGGATTGCAGTGTTCAGTGTGGACAGCAAAGTAAGAATGTCATTGTACAGGTAAACTGGTTTCTTTATTGTACGTATGACAATGAACACTTTGAATGTGTGTCCAGTGGAGAGGCAGCTGCTTCAACCAGGACAAACGTACATGTCCATGTCTTTTGGGTCCAAACGAGGCAGTTTTATTCAAGGCGGTGGACAGAAATGTGCTTGATGCCTTAATCATGTCGAACAACTGAGCGATGAAAGTATGAATGCGTTGATGAACCAGTGTAAATGATCAAAAAGGACCAAAAGCAGCTCTCTTATGTGACGTTGCAGAGAGAGATCAGCAACAACAACAACCTTCAGATTACTTCCAACCTCAGCAACATCTAACAAATACCAGATTTCCGGTCCAGGACGTTGTCTTTGAAGGAGCCTTTCATCTCATCCCAGCCTGAGGCTCAGGCTCTGTCTGAAAGGCCCAATCACTTCTCCCCCTGTTCCTCCAGGCTCCTTACAAAACTGACTGTCACATAGAAGACAGGAGAGAATGTTTATGCTTAACTTTGAGTCTGGTTGTTCTAAAATATGTGATTTTATCACTACACTCACATTGTGTTTTGCTGCCCAACATGAAACAATAGCACCATGAACATATGCACTCTATAAATAAAACTCATGTAACCTAATGAGTTCAGTATGAATAGTTTACCAAAGGTTTTTAAACAGTCTTTATACAGTTTGTGAATGTTGACCTTATATAAAAGCTTGTTTCAGCATTTATTTGACACTTGGGTGTGCTTCAATCTAAAATGCCTTAAAGGTGATTAAAAGAGAAGCTTCCTTTTGTTTTACAGCCTCAACCTGCTTTTGTGGTCCCCAAACCTCGGCACAGAGTTTTGACCCGCTCACAAGTTTTCTCACAGTCCAAAGAAATGCCAGGTGTGGAACTGGGTCAACTCATACCCTCGTCATTACTCCTGCTAATGATTCATTTCAGAGAATCGTTCTGGTCACAGCCTTTCTCACTGGTATTCCCTCCAGAGTGAGAACCAGACTGAAATCCCCTCAAGTCAAGACGTTTGTCACATCTTGTCATGCTCCTTGATGTTGTTTAGCTCACTGACCCTCTCGGACAGGCCAGGGTGCGTTCTACAGTTCTAGGTCTATGCCATCACCAGTTTAGGTAGCACTGGTCAACAATGGAGGCGGAGCTTCTAAACGAAGTGCCAATATCCCTCCAGCAGCCACAGATCAGTCAATCACAACAGCAGATAATGGGAAATAGATACGTCACCAAAAATATTTCATTTATTGTTACAGTCATTTGGCTCCAACAGTGATAAACATATATTAAGATCATCTTAGTGGTGACGTTGTTCATCTCGTAAACATTCTGTCTGGTAATCTGAAGTTCTCTTATGAAGGAAATGGTAAACAAGGTGAAGAAGAACAAGACACAATGCAGGTTTGCTTTTCATTTATTCAGAATCTAGATGTTTATACAAACGGAGATCAATTCATCTGATGAGACAATACACTCCTATCTGCAGAGCAGAAATAATCTTACACTTTGTACTGCACATGAGCATGGAGCTGGGAGACGGACAACACACACACACACACACACACACACCTCACAGCTTGGCAGTTCAAACATGCTTGTAAGGCGTCTGAAGCCTCAAGTCCCCATGGTGTGGACCACCGCCCCTCCTGTGACTCCCGGCGGGCCCACGGCTACGTTAAGGCTCCTGGTCTCACCTCAACCGTGTCAGAAACCTGATGTGTCCAGTTGTGTCGGTCACCCTGTAACACCACGGAGGAAAGCCCTCTGACCTTAAGGCTTCAGGATGAATGAATAAAGGCTGCGGCTGGGAGACACACAGACGAGAACAGGCCGCCGTTCTCCACGGCGAGCGGGAAGAACGCTTCCGCTTGTTGGGTGACGACGTCCTTGCATAGAAGTCACTCCTGGTTTTGATACGGATCCAGAGGAAAGGTGTGTGAACGCTTCCCAGCAGACCCAGATTCAAGTTGCTGCACGTACACGACTGAAGTGACTCAAGTCCACACCAGAGGACGTTATGATCCATGTAGGTTCTCCAGTCAGCACATCAAGGAGTTCCTTTACACTGCAGCGGCGGACACAGAGACAACGATGTAGTTAGTCTGCCGGGCCATGGGGGGGCGCTGTTCCTTATTTTCTGTAACGACACCACACCGACACTTGTCCGGAGAACAGTCCACTGTAAAGGTGAAGAAAACTGAAAGAACCTCACTTCCGTATGGACTGGTGACACAGTGGCTGCTCAACTATAAAGCTAGAGTAAGGACCGCGAGTCGTACCACGACAGGTCCGCCATGTTTGTGAGCAGAAGGAACTATTTTCCATCGGGGAGGGATACAGGCAGTGAAAGGGCTCCGGTACCTGCGCTAGCCTGCGCAGGAGGGAATGTGAAAGCCGGTGTAGAAACACTGAGGCTACAGTGGCTGTGCACACCGGTGTGGTGTCAACGAACCCCCGAGAGGGAAGAACGCTTTGCAGACACTGGTTAGTCGTGGTCGTCGTCGTGGCAACGGGGCCTGTGACCTCAGCCGTCTCAGTGACTTGGTCAACGCTGTTCACACTTTGTCTCACACTCATCAACAGGCTGCTTCTCTCTACTGCTCGTACCTTTAACACTCCACTTTCCTCATATTTAAAACAAAACAAAAAAAAACAAAAAAACACTTTAGTTATGGACAGCAACTGGAAAACATTTCCAAAACATCTTCTGCTGCTTTTTTCGGATATCGTCACCTTTTTTTCCCCTCTCCATTATTTGAAAAATCATTTGCGGTAATTGTGGAGTAAAAGAGGAATTATAAAAGCTTCCCAATGTTTGACACCAAGCCCCCTTCAGGGTCCAGGTGGGATTTTAAAGCCAAATCAAATATGTGGTCATAAAGTTATGGCTCATTGTGTGAGCAGTGAAAGGAGCAAATCACCTTGCATTTGTATTTAACTGGAAGGAATAACCGTCTCCTGATAGTAGGTGTGATGCAGTTTGTACTTTTATTTGCTTTGTAAACTTATTCCAAACATGTCATTTCAAGCTCAACACTGTTCTCTTCACAACTCTCTCTCTGAAACGCTGAGGTGGGGTGTTCTGTGTCGTACTGTTCAGCAACATTACAGCAAGGCGAGCTCAGAGGAGGTTTACCTGTTCTGCTAATACAAAGTAAATATAGTGCTGGGTTTGATATTGACTTATTTTTCTTTTACAATGAAGAAACAAACGCCAGAGAAATTACAGTCATTCTGATTGAGGGAGCTCTTGAAATGATAAAACCTGATCTTTTTTTTTTTTTAAAGTCATGAAACTAATGAAGAAAATGTGTTCCTTTCACGTGATAGCTTGATGTTAGATGACAGCAGGGCGGACTCTGAAGCACACCTCGGGGTTGACACATTCAAATGGCTCCAGCGGGGGAGAAAAGGTGGGAGTCCGTCCATCCGGCCACATCCTAGAGACCCCACCACATGTTCTCAGAGAACCAGCTCCGGCACATGCTGTGGAAATCAGGATCCCAGTTTCTGAGGTCCGGCCACATCCACCTGCTGCTGCAGCTGCTTCTCCACAACACTCAGTGCTGATGTCTGCCTGCAGCCCTCCACAGGACTGAACCATAGGAAAGTGTGAACTTCAAAATGAACCGCGAAATGACTGAGAAGAGGCTGATGGCGGGAGGGGAGGGGGGTGGGGGGGTGAGGGGGGTGAGGGGGGGGGGGGCCTGTCCACTCCGCTCCCATGTTGGACTGGATGATTTTGGAGGGAGGCCGTCTTCGTCCTCACCGTGTGACCTCTAGTGTTGTGTACTCCTGACAGTTCCCACAATGCTGCACTTGGATGGCGCCGTGAGCCGCCTGTCTGGCTGCTCTCAGTTGCTGACTGCGGCCTCGGGGCCGGCGGCGGCGGCGGCTGCAGGGATGCGAGGCATCTTCTTGGCTGGACTGGGGATGTGCTGCAGGGAGGAAACAACAACAACAACATGAGATATAAAGCTCTTGTGAAGTACGGTAGTTCAAATAAGAAGTCAACGACTGCAACGACCACCGGGGGAACAAAGTGGCAAAAACTATGAAAACTGCAGGGACGTTTGCAGAGAAGTGCAATACCATGCCTTAACACAAGGCGGTGTAGTGAGTCACTTGAGTACCCAGTCCATCAGGAGAAGAAGCATCATGTGCTCATAGATGGAGCAATAATTCTCTTTCTGGAACTAAAGTAACCGGAGCACAACTGTCCTCCATTGCACAATGGTGGCACTGCTTTACTTCAACCTTCCTGCTAAAGACATGACACTTTACTCACGACACCTTTAACCATTCAGACATCAGCTCATGTGGAATTAATGCCCCAGAGGATTGAGATCAACAGGCATTCAGGACAACATATGGAGACGACAGTGTGGGATCAAGTGGATCACATACCACCTGATGTTCACGGTTTTAGAAATGGGACACCAACGTTTTCCTGTTTTCTAACCAGCTCGACATGCAGGGTGACATTTTTGTGTGCGCATGAAAACGTGTCATCATACTTTTGGTGTGCACACGCCAAAATGAGCTGGAAATGTGTGTTCTAGCCTCTCGGCGGCAGGTTCAGCTGCTTCCATCCACTTCCTCTATTGATGTGAATGAAGTCTCTCACACACACACACACACAGCGTTCAATGTGTTTGCAAAAAAAAAAAGTCTCAATTAAAAAATGTGCTGGTGACTGGTTGTTGTTTGCGAGGCTGCACTTCTGGGAAAGCTCCACGCTGCGTTGGAGGTTTCTGCAGCACGCAGAACCTGAAGAACTGCAACGCGGCGACTTCAAGCAGTCATCAACCGCCGGCGAATGAAAGAGAAACTGAGCAGCATATTGTAGTCAGAATAAAATTTATTATAACACTTTGACAAAAGGGTGGAGGAAATGTTTAGCATCTCTAAGTGGCGGCGCAGCCTCAATAAAAATGTATAAATAAGTGCAAATCTGTGGTGAGGGATTGTGGGAATTATTGCACAGAGTGTCTTTCTCCTCCCAGCAGCAGCAGCAGCAGCAGGTGTCCAGGGCGGGGGGGGGGTCCTTTAAGTGACCGACGGCCTTCTTTTGTAGTCGGCCATCTTCACCACCCGCTGCGGGTCATTGTACAGACAGAATTAGTTGTGCTACCAGGTCACCTGTGGACCATCACAGTGTGAGTCTGCTCCTGTGTGGCTCCCAACTCCACGAGACTCGGCAGCTGCTCAAAACAACGGAACTCACAGAAGCGAACCCTGTGGAGGAGAACCCTCCCCCAGCGGGAGTGTCTTAAAGCAGGACAGATTAAGGGCGTACCTCGGCAGCTGAGGCGGCGCGGGCGCGGTCCGGCTCGGGAACCAGGTCGTCCTCCAGGGGTCTGCGGGCGTACTCCCTGCGGTGTTGGTCGTCCACTCGGGTCAAATACCACGTCCCGGGGAACAGGTCCTCCACCGAGCTCTGGGGGACGTAGCTGGCTGTCGGGACCACAGGTCATGAAAACCACGTTCTACACGTTCTGCTGAATGTGAACATGAGGAGTCCAATCCTGCTTTCTATGCAGTTCATTTCAAAAACTATTCTCTATTTTAATAAGCCACAACATTATGACCGCTAACAAGTAAAGTGGATTACTTGCCATGGTTATGACTTGAAAATTAGAGCAGACGTAGATGATAATGGTCATTATCTTAGCACCCGTTAGTGGGTAAATGAGGCTGCGGGTTAGAATCTTGTCCTTGTGGAGGTGCAGGGTTGGGGTTGGACCTGTTCAATACTAAACTAATCACAAGAACGTTTTTGATGTGTTAAATACGGTAGTTTGGTTTGGTACAGTGAGACTGGTGTCATCACCTGGTGTTCAAACAACTCATTTAAAGAGGAGATGTGTTTCTGTCAGGGGGGTTCAGCTGGGAAAGCGTCTGGATGGAGCTTCAAAATGTTCCTGTTCACATATTTACAAAAATCTTGAAGAATAATGTCACAGAAAGATATTTTGCTCGAGAATAAACACCAGGAATATTAATAATATGAGCAATTATGGTAATAATAACAAAATCTAAATAGAAAAAGTAAGTATTATAATATTAATAGTGTCTAAATACTAATGGGAAATGCAAGTGTAATTACTGGTGCTTCATCGACTGTATATCTACTCGTACAGCTATAATATCATGTTATGTGTTTACATGTGTATTAATAATATATTGTGTATACTTGTATAAATGAAATGTATTATGTTTTTTGACTTTATATATGATTTATTAACAGGGTTTGGTGTAATACGTGTGTGACTTTCAGCTTGTAAAATTGTTAATATCTCTTGGAAGAAAATAGATTTTGTTCATTTTATTTCATTTTCCTTGACCGAAGAAATAATGAATAAAAAAAGGGGGGGGTGGGGGGGTCACCGATGGCTGTCGTGAAGGCCTTGCAACCAAATTCTCAGTTGTTATTCCAGCAAAGTTCCACATGTAAACAGCATCTCTACACAGGAATACTGCACATTTGAAAACACTGTATTTTGCATACCAGGCCACTGGTTCATGATGTGTTTGTAACATGTAGAAATGAACGGATGCTGTTTTTGATCGATTCTCTGTCATCTGCAGGAGTTGAATACGTTTCTATTCGTCAACATGGTCAGATTTGTCCGTCATGAGCTGATCGTGTTGAGGCACACGTTGGTTTCAAATGGATCCAACTCATGAAATGTGAACATTTTCAGTGGCTTCGGTTGCTCATCAGAGACAGTTAGTTAAGTTTGTGACGGCGGACCACAAAACGTGACAATGTGAGAGTGAAGGCAGGGTCATACCTAAGTGGTGAGTCTCCTCTCTCAGCTTCATGGCCTCGGAGAAGACGGCCGGAGAAACCTTGGTCCTGGAGTCCAGTCTCTCCTTCAGGTCACTCAAACTGGACACCAGCTTGTCCAGGCTGGATCCTAACAAGGCCACATATTCAGCTTATTTATTTCAAAAATATCTAATAAAATAGAATAATCAATTCTCATATTTATTTGTTTTCGTTCCCTCACAAAAAAACTGAAATATTTCCACTCTTTGGTTTAATTGATAGACTTTTAACCAACAGAATATGGCATAAAATCACATAATGTCCTTATTTTTAAAACGTATTTAGTTATTGGGAAATTAAAATTGAACTTTATTCATAATGCATTTGATAAACAATCACAGCTGAGCCAAAGGGCTGTAAATAAATAGAAATAAAAAAGGAGCAGAGTGTCAAGCTGGCTTCACAGCCGAGGAAGAACAATGATTGTTATTAGTTACAAAAAAAGGACAGTGGGGTTTATATAGTTTATATCTTGTGAGTGACGAGATCACTGAAATATTTCACTTTTAAGTGCTACTGTGCTCCCTGTGAGAACATGGTGCTCAGTGTGTGTGTGTGTGTGTGTGTGTGTGTGTGTGTGTGTGTGTGTGTGTGTGTGTGTGTGTGTGTGTGTGTGTGTGTGTGTGTGTGTGTGTGTGTGACCCACCAGGTGTGTGGTCCTGTGTGACTCTAAAAGAGTACAGCGTCGCAGCAAAGCCTGAACCGTAGGAGAAAACTCCGATCCTCTGTCCAGCAATCTGTGAAGGAGTGTGTCTGCAAACACACAGTCTCATTACAGCCACAACCTCCAAACCTCACCGGAGAACAGATTTACCACGGCTACATCCTCTCGCTGCCCAAACTCACATGGCGATGACCGAGGCCAGGCAGCCGTACACAGACGGGGTGTACATGTTCCCGTTCTGATTGGAGACGAGCAGAGACGGCTTGGTCTTCCTGTCAAACAGGTCTGCACTGGCCTTCATGAAGGCCTTCTCCACGTCACGGTCAAAGTAGGTGTCCTCCGGCCGCACCTCTCTGTCACACACAACCACACAAATGGTTTAACTTTTGTACTCCAGTCATACGTTTATTAACCTCTGCCTAAGTGAATTATTTGATGGTGGAATTAATCAAACGTAATCTAATCTAAAAGAGTAGGAAGACGTATTCAATCCCACATACTGCCAACAATCAATGAATAAACCTGGAAACAAGTGAAGTGAAGACCCCCTGCTGCCTCCTCGCCACAGCACATGGTATCACCAGGGTCTCAGACTGCACCTTTAAAACCGCCATTCTCTTGTCTCAGAATGCTCAGAAACATTTAAGGCAAACTAAACAGCCACTTTGTTAATGACCCACAATAAGCCAATAGATAATTAAGACCCACGTTCTCGCCCAATAAAATGGCCTTAAAGGTGTACAGGAGGCTTTTCAGGAATTTTAGGAAAGAACCGCCCTCTCCACCGTTTGAAAAAAATGCGCATGCGCAACGCTGTACCTGCTCCCGAGATGGAACGCCTACTAAAACGCGTGTGAGAGACGTGCACGAGCCCAGTTCTCCTCGTGCACGCTCTGTTTACAAGTCACAAGTCGGCATCGCTCACATAACCTCACTTTACAAGAAGATTTGCACCAGAGGGGGTGAAACTGTGTAAAAATGTCCGAGAATAATGCGTCGGGTCGGCCACCGGCATGATGAGGACCGTGTGGAGTGAGCTGCGCGCAGGGACGAGCACGTACGACGGGCTTACGTCATATATCACCACAATGATTGACAATTGGGAGGACCAGTTATTTTGATGATCCACCCGGAAATAGAAGATCCTCTACTATACCTTTAATATTCAGTTTACTGGATAGTTTGTCAAGTCTTTCCAGGCTTGATGCCTTGGTGATGACAGATAAAACAAACTTGCTCCAAGTGGTGGCAGAGCGAGGAGAGTACCTGAAGGAGTCGAGGCCAGCGAAGGGTCCGGTCTCAGTGTCGGGGTTGGGGTGGCTCAGAAAATCATTCAGCATCAGTCTGGCCAGGGACTTCTGGACCAGCTTGCAGTACGGAGAGTGGAAAACTAAGAAGCCAAAGTCCTCGAGGCTGAAACACTTCTCTATGGCCTCTGTCGGAAGGAGGGTTTAATGACGTTAGAAGACAAAACACTGGAATATTTCCTCCCGCCTCTAAAACACAGACTGAAAGTTAAAAAGCTCATGAAAATAATCTGTGATAACAAAAAAAATAGAGGTGCTATGTAGAGTCTCTCTTGACACAAGTTCTGTAAATGTGGACATGTCCCATCTCATTAAATGACTTTATGGTGACTGAACCTGAGTAAACTTCTTAGCACAGCAAACAGGTAATGACTTAAACCCTCTTAACTAATTAGATCATTAGTTCGTGGGGAACTCTCTCCTCCACCAGCACTGACAGTGAAAGCAGCTCAGGGACTCCAGCACTGCCTCACTGAGCAACACGTGTGCAAGTGTAGAGCTTTCAAAGTTCATTTCAATAGAACTCATTATCTTAAGCAATTGGACATTCTAGTTGATTTTAATCCTTAATATACAGAACAGAGAGGTGACTATAATGTACTGCTTGATGCATTTTGCATGCAGACTGACACTGTGAGCGCAGACCCCCCCCCCCCACATAGCAAAGGGTCTATATGGAGTGGAAACACTGGGCTCCAGTGAGTTGCCCTCACGCACCTCGTTGCCACTGTGCATGGATCTTGTTGCGATACAGAGAGTAGCAGCGGTCCAGGGCGCTCAGGTAGCACTCGATGGACAGCTTGCCGTCCACCACCGGGTACTCCGACACCATGTCCGGCTTGTAGAAGTCATAGGCATGCTGCATGTGGGTTCCCCGCAGACCTGAGGCGTGACACACGGTTCAAAACAAACCACAATTTAACATCCAACACGCAAGAAAAATTCATTTCTCTCCATACGAGACATGATGCACTCCCTGTTGTTGTGCAGCATCAATTTCAATATCATGGCTTCATTTCAGGACAAGAATGTCACATTAAGTATCATTAAACAACACTTTTTATTTCCATTAGAAAATACAATCGTGTATTCTACAATGCTAGGATTCACTTTTTGAGAATAACAGTTAAAATGTCATTTTTAACAACTAAAAATCTGTTCTTTCCTCATTATATGCTTAAACAGAACAGGATCATCTCTTCAATGTGAAACTCCTGCACTTCTCCTCTGAAACGTCTTTAAATGATGAGATTCATCTTTTACACACACAGGGCTGGACATTAGGGCTTGTCTGAACATCCAGGGCTAGTAAAAGCTTTGCTCCGGCAACTGAATCCTCTACCCAGCTTGCCCAAACGGACTCGTGGTTTTTTGGGGCGATATAGTGTCGTTTTTCCAGCAAACATCACCTGGTATCGCCGTCCACCATTTTGGATTTTTCAGTTAGATCAACATTCAGATCGTCACCGGAACGAAAATGAAAAACTCACTCCACTTCAACACATAAGAACAACTTCAACAGATTAAGTGATGCCTTTGAAAGGTAAAACGACGTATTTTTGATTATTTTCACTTTCTAATCCCGAAGTTTCATAACTTTTTATGGTTCAGAAAATAAGTTGACTGAGCAGGAAGAGAAGGAGGAACAGGGACAGGATTTGGTTTGTTATTGACAATATAATAAAAATACATGACACACATAGTAGGTAGTATGTAGTAGTATGTGGCAGCTCCAATCTTAATACTATCAAATGTATCAAAAGACCAAGAAAAAGGAAAAATATAGATTATTATTCCTTCAGATTGAAGAGTATAAAGAGATATGCCTTCCCTGAAAGTCTCATTGAGATATTGTGATTCTTAAAGAAACTACAAGTGTTTTAATGTAAAAAGTTATGTTGGTAGAATTCATACATTACCCAAGATTATACATTTACATTAAACTTCGGTCAAGTCAACATTTGTCCAGGCAAGTAAGAAGTTGTGAGCACCTGCCCAAAGGGCAATGTATTGAAGGAATCACTGTACATGACATTCCCTGAGGCAGATCCAGGTTTCTACCATGTTGATACTGTGGAACTAAAAAACTCATTATGTAACTAGTAAAAAAGTAAAAACAAACAAAGTGAGCCACCTCACCATTATCTCAGTAGTGATTAGATAAGAGAATCAACTGTGAGCAGAGGTGTTGCAGATAAGAAGAGGTCAATGCTCGAGGAACGCTGCCTGACACACTGAGCACAAAGGAAACAAGTTAAAGCTCCGCTGACCTCGCTCAAACGCCAACGGAGCGTTAGGTCCGACCAGCATGGCCACAGCACCAGCGCCTCCTGTAGGCCGGGCACTTCCTGTGGCATACACTGCGATGTCTCCTGCCACCACCAAAGCGTATCGCCCTGCGGGGAACAAACACAGCATGGTAAATGAGTTACAGGTCACACAAAGTACATGCTTGAGTGGTGAGACCGTCTCCTTAAGCTTTGAATAGAATTGTCACAATAATGACACAAACGAACACTAAAACAAAGTTTTCTTTTCTCACCGTCCCATGAGCTGGACTCCACCCAGTTGACAGCATTGAAGAGCGCAGCCGTCCCACCATAGCAAGCGTTGGTCGTGTCAATGCCCTCCACGTCGCCATTGCCAGAGTCCTCAAACAGCTGCATGATGACAGTCTTGACTGACTTGGACTTATCAATGACCGTCTCCGTGCCGACCTCCAGTCGTCCAATGCTGTCGTACGAGAGGCTGTTCCTCTCCATCAGCCGCTGCACCACGGTCAGACACAGAGAGTTGATGTCCTCGCGGTCGGAGCAGAAGCCCATGCGAGCCTGGCCCAGGCCCACGGTGTATTTACCCGCCGACACGCCATCAAACTGCTCCAGCTCAGCCTGGTCCACATACTGGGAGGGGAAGTACATCTCCAGGGCGATGACCCCGACATCTTTGGGCCATGGTCCCAAACAACTAACGGGGGCTGAGCCAGGCATCCTGCACAAGGACAGAAGGTTCAGTCATCTTGACATCCATTCATTGGAAGTAATGTCACGGCCACGCCTGCAGACACGGTCAGGACAGGTTAGCAAGGAGGACTACAGCTCTGAGCTGCATGTACGTCATCCACTACTTTTGTCATAGAAACAGCAATGTCACAGAGCAGCAGCCGCAAGAGGACAAAATAAACACAACCACATCAATAACACTCGACATGACATAATCTCAATTATGCTTCTCAGTCTAAAACAGAGCTCTTCTCTGACCCTGGTACTACATACCCCCCCTCCTCCATGCTTTACTTCTCTCCCTGCTGAAATATCAGTTTCCAACCAGGGCTTATTATACAAGCTTAGTGGTAACAAGATCATTATATTCAGACGAGTTGAAGCAGGGAAACATCTAATACATCCAGGGCAGGAGCCCTCCAGGAACACTGTTAGAGACTCTGTGGGCTTAAAGCTAAAGTTATTTAGCTCAAATGACAATGCCATTTAGCTGAAACAAGCTAGCAGATTAGGAAACACCCTGACACGGTTACTTCTTACAGCTATTAACGCTGTGAATGCGTCTGCTAAGTGTGTGTTTGTGTGTGATATTACACTGAGGTAATAACACGTTAATGTCACTGAGTGCATACAAATCACAGTTTTGACGGGAGACAGACGCTAGCTCGGTTAGCTTCGTTTTCTAAAGTGAAGTTTTATTTGTTTTCCCAGTTGTAGTAGCAGCACATGCAGGTACAAACAGCGGGTCGTTTGAGTGTCAGCGGCCGATAAGGACAGAGCAGGAGAAACTGGGGGAAAGGGCGACGGGCTTTCCTGGAGCTTAAGCAGTTTACGACCGCGAACGTAAAGCCGTCGCCTGTCACTCTTAACAGGTCACATCTGTGTGGAAGCATCGATTCTCACACGAAAAGACAGCCTCGGTTTATAGACGTACTGCCAGTTGGATAGTATGAACCTCAGCATGGAGCAGAGAGTTTTACAATTTTACATTAGGTGTGTTCGCAATTTTCTGCCCGGACCAAAATAGCAGACGCACCGCGTCTCGCGGAACGATGGAGCTGCAGTCACTGCAGTGACATTTTAACATACAGGGTCATCAGAATGTCCATTGTCCCAGACCGATAACTTCTATGACCTACTATTGAGGCGCCACAGATTCCCAAATAAAACCAAACTAAGAAAAAAGAAAAGAAAACCGGAGTGAGGGAACACTTTCTGCCCACTCAGAGTACGCTACATGACGCGGACAGCGACAGAGGCTGTTTGTGACTTTCTGTTCCGGGGAGACACGCGCAAAGAATATAAACCAACCTCCTCACCTGAGTGTGAAGTGAAGTCCGCTGCAGCGACAGTCTGAGGTCTTTCTGCGGCCTGTTTATGTTCTGTTTAGTGGTTCCTGCCACCGGCGGCGTTTACGTGTATTTATGCCGGACGATGACGGCGCAGCGGAGTTCCTGGCATCCTGTCCAATCACCGCGCACAAACACCGTGCGGCGCCACTCCGCTGCGAGTCGTGGCCAATCAAAAGCCAGGACAGACCAACACGCGCCGGGGCTGTATTGTCTGTCCAATCAGGTGACATGTACGATGTCTGGTGAGAGAGATTGGGCCAATCGGATTGTGGGAACAATTCCTGGCGCGGGGGACACCTTACTGGGCGGTGCCCGTCGTACCCGTAGTAGTACAGGACAGTCCGTCGGCCAGTCGGCTTCTGTGTGCACGTGGTCCTCGAGGTCCACCTGGTCCTCCCGCTGCGGGCGGGCAGGTCTACACAGCCTGCTTGTGTGCAGGTGGGTAAAGGGTCTACATTAAATCCATAAACTTCATTAAAAAAATGAAGAAAACAATTCCAAGGTTGAAAGCTTGCACTCGCTTTACGTGTGTTGATTTATTGCCTTTGCCAACAAACAGGGTGAAGCAGCTGTGAACTATGGGGGCCAGGGTGGGCTCACCCCCCCCCCCCCCCCTTAAAACATGACTTGTGAAACTTTGGTGTCTAAAATATTGGTAAAATTCATTTCCCCCCCTATGCATTTCCTTTATGTTTTGTTTTTTTGTTTGTTTTCAGGTCTGTCACGACCATGTGTAAAATTATGCTATTTTTATTTGTGCATGAGGGTGACTCCTCACTCTTTCACTTTAACAGTTAAAAGTTGCTGGGCGCCATGCAGTTCTTGTCCTCGCCATTGAAGTGTGTTGGCGCTTGTCTTAAACTTCACTTTAAACCAGAGGTCTCCAACCCTGGTCCTGGAGGACCCCTGTCCTGCAGGGTTTAGTTCTCTCCCTGTTCAACACACCTGATTGCAATGAGGGGCTCCTTATTGGGCTTTTTCACCACCTTGGTGATGACATCATCATTAGATTCAGGTCTGATGAAGCAGGGTGCTGCATGTTTTAGTTCCACTAAAACATGGAGGACAGGGGTCCTTGAGGACTGTAGTTGGAGACCCCTGCTTGAAATCACACAGCCGCTCAAGTTCAAACAGGGAAACTTCGGATTTCCTAATAAGAAAGAAAAGCTGGAGGACTCTGAGGAGCAGCAACAAGAAGCTGATCCAGGTCTGTGGTGCTTCTGTCTGAAGGTACAGTCTCTAAACTGTATTATTAATATTCAGCACTGTGTGGTGTATGATGGTGCTGAGGACTGGAGCTCTGCTAGTCTGGACCATTTTGTTTCTAATTCTGATGGTCCATTATTGGTTTCTTGATGCATGTTAACGTATTTTCGAGGTTATTTTGTGTATGTTTATATGGATTGGATTCCCGGCGGTGTCACACCTTTTTTTTTTTTAATTGACATTTTTCATATGACTTCCAGAGAAGACATTCATGCAATGTCCAGGAAATTCATACAAAAAAAACTTTAATCGTGGCTTTTTGTGTCCAACTGTGGCCCTGAAGCCACAATTGGACACCAGTTTTGGGTCACTGGTATAGTTCGTGGTATAGTCCACACACTGGGGTGAAGGTTCTATTTTTGTCCACATGTATCCATGTACACGTTTATTTATTGGTCTGTATGGATCTATCTTACCAACTTTTTACAAAAACTATTCACCCTAATCGCATGACAACTTTAAGAATGATTTGTCATCATCCAAGGACCAATTGATTAGATTGTGGGATCTAATAAGCCCAGAGAGGTAAGATATTTACTTTGCTGTGGACAGTGGAGCTCTGCAGCGAGCCATCAGTCAGGCCTGCAGGTAGGGTTGCCAACCGGCCCTTGAAAAACGGAATTGTACCATACAAACAAAACTGTGTTCAGTTGAGAAGGGACACACTTTGGCCTGTATTACCGTGAGAATCAAAAATAGTCTGTAAAACGTTAATAGAATTTATGACAAACAGGCCGCTTTATATCAAAACTTACGGTAAAGTTATTCCGCCTCCTCTCCTGCTCTGTGACCAATGAGCTGACAGCATACTCACACACGATTATGACGACACAGAATCCCACTTATCTCATTGGTTGAGTCGCTCATGATCCAGATACTGGAAGACTACAGAAGTGCTGGGAGCGACTTATAAAACTTTGGAAAGTCTTGTTGTAGATTCCCATTAAAAATAAAATAATCCACTGGATCCTCACGGGCTCAGACCAAGTCAGTAAAAATCCCCTCCTCTGCTCCTTGATGTAATTAATAGCGGTGCTTCTGGAGTGTTTAGCTCGTATCTGCGCTCGTATCGTCCTACGCTGCAGGTAAACACCTGCTGCTTGTGGGCGGGGCAATGGGAGGAGCTACCTGGATTGGGGGTTTGGCTAAAAACTTTGGTGAGGATGCCGAGGGTTTGTTTTCAGATTCACTCTTTGGAGCAACACACGTTAGAAAGAATTAAACAAGCCAGAGAACGAGACTTTCTTCACTTCTGGAGTGACATTCCAGGTATGGGGACGGTTATTACTGCAGGAAAACCTTTAGGAAGAGAATTTTACTTGATATGTCCCCTTTTAAATGATGAAATGAGTTTTACTCTGGAACACTGAAAGACAAACAACTCGTCACTGCAGCAAGAGCTCAACAGAAATACAGATGGAAACAATAGACGTCTTTACATGATGTAGCATTGAGCTTTTCAGTTCAAGAGTTCAATCTTTTATCTTTTTGACTTCAACTGTAGCCGACTGTCATTCACTTGGAGGAACAAAGATTTGATGTTTAGAACTTTTCCACAGACTTTCTGTTTGGACTTTTCTTATTGCACTAAATGTGCATTATTACAGTAATTATTGTTCTCTATTCATTTGTTGTGTTCTATTCATTTATACAATTTTAAGTATTCTGTTGTAATTTGAGCCAGACAGAGTTCTTGTTGAAATGTGGATTTTTATTCATGAAGCAAGACAGGTTTCTATTTAAAGGTATACAGGAGGGTTTTCAGGAATTTTAGGAAAGAACCGCCCTCTCCACCGTTTGAAAAAAATGCGCATGCGCAACGCTGTACCTGCTCCCGAGACGGAACGCCTACTAAAACGCGTGCGAGAGACGTGCACGAGCCCAGTTCTCCTCGTGCACGCTCTGTTTACAAGTCACAAGTCGGCATCGCTCACATAAGCTCACTTTACAAGAAGATTTGCACCAGAGGAGGTGAAACTGTGTAAAAATGTCAGAGAATAATGCGTCGGGTCGGCCACCGGCTTGATGAGAACCGTGTGGAGTGAGCTGCGTGCAGGGACGAGCACGTACGACGGGCTTACGTCATATATCACCAGAATGATTGACAATTGGGAGGACCAGTTATTTTGATGATCCACCCGGAAGAAGAAAATCCTCTACTATACCTTTAAGAAAAATACAGATTTTATTTTCTGTTAATTTTCGTATTTTGTGTTCATATCACAAATAATATGCAGCTACTAAAATTCAGGTTCAAGCAAAAAAAATTGTTTCACACACAGATAAAAAAGAGCTATAAAAGAATTTCACGGTACCAGGAACGGTGAACGCAACTGGGTCTGCCAGCGAGGCGTCCCTTGTTTTGTTTTTGTTTTTATCAGGGAGTTGGCAGCCCTACCTGCAGCAAGGTCAGGTAAGCCATTAGCCGCCTACTACACATTGCTAACTCCACTCCGGGTATCCAATTTTGGCAAGTATCCAGAACCACCGTAGTGAGCGCACTGACTGGAGAGTTCTTGTCGCTCTGTGTTTCACACGGTGACGCTGCTACCTGACAGGCTAGCTTCCATCAACATGAGCTAATGGCGAAGATGCTAGCGATGCTAACTCCGCAAACAAATGTGGCGTTGGAGAAGGTCTGCACTCTCCCGAGTGAATGTTCTAGTTAACAATGTGGGTTTTTTTCATATTTTACTGTAAATAAAAATTAAATTGTTTGAAGGAAAACGTGCTTTTCCAGATAAAACAAGAGCATGGATATCAAATATTGAGCATATACATTTAATAATCATGTATTATGATTTTTATCAATGCTCAGTTAATTGATAGTTGCAATTATTAGACCTGAAAACGGATGTTTAAAAACAAATAGAATGCACACATTGTATTTAAAAATCTTACAACTTCATTATATGATATGAAATAGTAAAATAAACAAATTAAAAACAACCAAAAAAGCTGCATTCACACTATATATAACTGCTTTTTTGATGGCGCAGCACTATATTGAATCAATTTAAAGACACATGAATTAAAAAGGACTAAGGGGAGGGAGGTAAATAGAAAATACAGGTAATACCTTTAATCATAATATTATTATGCCTTTTTGGTGTGATTATGATAAAATATACAAAGTGACACAGGTTTGGTGTGTTAAAAAGGTTCTATTGAGGCATTTCTTTTCTCTACAGACTGTAAGAAAGTCAATTATGACGGTAAAACCATAGAAAAACAATGTCAGACATAAAAAGAGCAGGTATGTGATTTTATTTCTATAGTTAGTAATTATTATTATATCATTCATAACCAGTTTTGCCACAGTTGCCCTGAAAAAGTAATCCAACTACTGATTACTAGTTACACCTTTAAAAAGTAACTTTGTTACATTACTGATTTTTAAAAGTAACTAAGTTATATTACAAGTAACTTTTTAGTTACTTTCAGCAGCTGCCGACAACACCCCCCCCCCCCCCCGCTGATCAGCGCCTGGCCTCCTGCTGATACACATTTAACCTTTGACCTTCATTCTTTCTTGTATTTATATCGGACTCACGCTTTTATTATCACATTTGTACTATTACTGCTATTTATTTACCCAGAGATGTATGTGTAGTTTGTTGTTGCACTACTTATATCTTGATTTATTTGCACAACCTGCTCTGTGACCTTTTACCTGCCTCCGTCTGGAGGAGCGGCAGGTTCTGTTCGATAACAAAGCAGCTTTACAGACGAGAAACTTGTCCTGCAAGACGCTACAATAGTAACACAATGACTTGGAGAAGTAACTTTAATCTGATTACTGGATTGGAAATAGTAGTGTGTTCGATTATTGGTTACTGAAAAAAGTGGTGATAACCGAGTAAAGCTTGACTGGCATCACTGTTCATAACCTAGTTAAAACATTTTAAATCGTCGTGGACAACAGTGGTATGAAGGACAGTTGAAGAGAAGTCCTGTTTCACATGTGGACAAACTTGTGTGAAGGTCGTCTCCACTGGTTCAGAACAAAGTAACACCCAATGAGCAACATGAGCATTGGAACTGAGCCGTGCTGCAGGACGTCCAGGACGTCCCCAGAGCTCCCTACACTATCCTCAGGTCTGTTCTATGGTCTGTCCCAGGGTCAGTCCCACAGTCTGTCTCGCGGTCTGTCCCACGGTCTGTCTCATGGTCTGTCCAACGGTCTGTCCCACAGTCCGTCTCACGGTCTGTCCCACGGTCTGTCCCACAGTCTGTCTCACGGTCTGTTCCACAGTCTGTCTCACGGTCTGTTCCACAGTCTGTTCCACAGTCTGTCCCACAGTCTGTTCTACGGTCTGTTCCACAGTCTGTCCCACAGTCTGTCTCACGGTCTGTTCCACAGTCTGTTCTACGGTCTGTTCCACAGTCTGTCCCACAGTCTGTCCCACAGTCTGTTCCACAGTCTGTCTCACGGTCTGTTCCACAGTCTGTTCCACAGTCTGTCCCACAGTCTGTTCTACGGTCTGTTCCACAGTCTGTCCCACAGTCTGTCTCACGGTCTGTTCCACAGTCTGTTCTACGGTCTGTTCCACAGTCTGTCCCACAGTCTGTCCCACGGTCTGTCTCACGGTCTGTCCCACAGTCTGTTCTACGGTCTGTTCCACAGTCTGTCCCACAGTCTGTTCTATGGTCTGTTCCACAGTCTGTCCCACAGTCTGTTCTACGGTCTGTTCCACAGTCTGTCCCACAGTCTGTTCTACGGTCTGTCCCACAGTCTGTGCCAGGGTCTGTTCCAGTTATGTATTTTATTTCAAAACGTCCTGATAGACCTTTCTTTTTCTATTTGTTCTGTTGTGTGTTGGTCGTTCCCAGCATGTTCAAAGATTTCTAATCTAACCACATTTGACTTTCTGTATTTTGTTTCATGATTTGTAAAAAACAAAAATTGAAATAAAAATCAACTGCTCTGAAAAAGGAAATAGGTGGAGCAGCCTAACTGAATTGTTTCAACTGGTAACATCAAGACGAATCAAGTTCTTTCAAGGTAATCTAATTCAATAACTTAAGTTAATGAAGTCCAAAGTGTCTCCAGAGACCCTCTGGGTTTGTCCTGGTCTAGTCGCCCATCGTTAAGGAGATTACAGTGCAGCGCCCTGTCACCCTGAGGAGGATTAACTCAGAGGTGGACCTGGCTCTTCTACCCCCGAGCTGACGACTGACCACGTCTCTTCTTGCTCTCAACCAAGGCACACGATGTTTCTCTCCCTCTCCTTCACCTTCGTCTGTCCTGCTTGCTGCTCCTTGTCTTGTCTTGTCTTGGTCAGAATCCAGTAGGAGCCTCTCTACACCTCCGTCCAACCCGGAATTATGGAATGGATCAGCTGCTCTCTCTCAACGCAATAAACCACATTATTGTTCGACAAAAAGAGTGTGCAGAGGAGAACCCGCCTGTCCTGACGGACCGTTAGTGGCCAGATGCAGGCTGGACTCCTGGGGGAGCTGGAGGATCGTGTGCTTGTCTGTCCAGAGGTGGCGCCAGGGGGGAGCATGGGTGTGCTGCAGCACCCCCAAGATATGGGATTCTTTTTTTTTCTTCAGTGGGTAATTTAGATAAATTTTTTATGTGTGAAGGTTATAATTTGTTGCCTGGTTAATTAATAAACACACCAATAAAACATGTATTTATTTAGGTTTTAAACTAAACAGCCATGTGATGTGATTCAGCCAATCACTGCAGTGCATGCATTTGTCCTGGTGACTGCATAATGTATTCATAGTAATGAAACATGGAGCCCCCCCCCCCCCCCCAAAAAAAAAAAAAGGGAAACCAATCACTGAAGCTTTTGCTGTGAACCACAACAAACAACGTGACATTTTATTCTGGTGATGAGTGATGGTTATTGTCTATTTGGTGTTTTTTAAATCTGATCTCTGGCTCCAGGTTCTCTCTATGACGTGTTTATTAATAGAATGAAATCCATTGAAGAGAATGTTTCTTCCAGTGGAGGTTTTGGTGTCTGGCAGCAGGAGTCACTGTCTTTCTGTTTGAGGCCCAAATAAAAACTTAGTGTGTTTTGCTTCCTGCTGCAGTCGAGGCTCCAGCAGTGACATTCTGCTGTTCAGCTTTCTTTTCAGTGGTGACTTTAAGTGGCAGCTTGTAAACCTTTCATCTTTATCACTCTGGATAAATATCTTGTTTTGTGTCGCATCATATTGTTTTAAATAGCGGAGCTTTTACTGTATGTGAGTGAATATTACGTGCATGGTGAGGCGTGTGTATGTTAGTCGGTGTTACAGGAGAAAATAAACTAGAGATCGTTAAACTCCCCAGAACCGTCACTGAAAGATCAAGCTCCACTGAAGCACCTGCTAAAAACCATATCTGGGTCTATTCTTTCCGTTGAGGACGAGGAAGACGTCTACATAATTGGAATTATGCTAACAGGTATGCTGCTGATTGGAGCTGGTAGTTTTCCGATCTATCAAAAAGTTGGGATTGCGTTAGCAGCTGTTTTGGGAAGGCTGCCAGGCCTCACTGAGGGACTGTCCAGAGCTCTTAACACTCAGACTCGTGCCACTTTGAACGTCTACGCAGGATGGAATCCAACTTGGAGAAGTTGACATGTCGGCTTGAAAGCGAAAGGGCCACCATATTGGATCTACTGCGGAGAGACCAGGTACTTGAAGGCAGAGAGAAATTGTGCTCCACCTGACCTAAAATAATGGTTCTGGACATTGACTCCCCCCAGACAGCCAGTCGTCTGAGGCTGGAAGCTCTCTCTCTGTCTCCAGACTGTCCCTCCTCCTTATCGTCTCACCCCCGCTCCACCTGGAACTTTGTTTCTGAATCAGAAGTATCCAAGGTCTTTTCACCAGAGAGTAAACTGCCACATTCAGCACCTGAAGGCAAGGAATCACACATTACTCTACGCCCGGGAGCATCTAGACCTGGTGTGGACCATACACAATGTATAAGAACACGCAACTAAGAAAAGAAATTTGAAGAAATTAGGAAAACGCACACAAAAAAGAACCCATTAAACGCTGCATAACACAAATCGACAAGACCAGCTTAAAATGCTAGTGACCCCACGGCCCCGGCACGGCCCTTGACCAGGCAGCACTCTCCTGCACCGGGTCCAGACCCAGTCCAGCTCAGGTACTGGACACATGGAAGTAACACAGAAAACCAAACCAATGACAGGATGGAATCAATGAATCAAACTAATCGATGGAAATATTCAAAATAACAGAAATCAGAATTGAACCATTGAATATATATAAATAATTAAATGGTTCATGACATCCAGCAGCTCAGAAGAACCAACACAGCAGCAGGTTTGACACTAACCTGACCCGCTACACAACACAAACATAAAGTTAAGGAAAACCTACCCGTGTGGTCATACGAGAGCAACACGTTACCGACATCGCTGGTTACTGGTTATGTGGTGCCACATACGTCATGTGACTAGAGGGGTCTTCTGCAGGCCCTGCGGGGGTGGGATGTCCCACGGTAAATTAATTTCACTTGCATAGAGCTTTATCGCTGTGTGAGCAGCCCCAAAGCACTTTACATCTCATCACATCCACCCACTCACACCACTGGAGGCTGCAGCCATGCAAGGCCCTGTCACTCCAACCGGAGCGGTTTGGGGTTCAGTGTCTTGCCCAAAGACACATCGGTGTGTAAGCAGGCAGAGATGGCAGAGATGGGAACCTGCAACTTCCTGATTGGGAGACAAGGCCTCTACCAACCGAGCTCCATACAATATAGTGGCGCCGCACAGTCCATGCCGGAGTGGGGCGGGGCAGGAGGGTACGGTACGGCACACTGCATCCAGGTCCAACTCTGTCATGTGGTCCCACAGGAGACAGTATGGTTAAGATCTAGGGGGGGCTCCAGCTCCAGCTCCAGCTCTAGCCCCTGCTCCAGCTCCTGCTCCTGCTCCAGCTCCAGCTCCTGCTCCTGCTCCTGCTCCAGCTCCAGCTCCAGCCCCTGCTCCAGCTCCAGCTCCAGCCCCTGCTCCAGCTCCAGCTCCAGCTCCAGCTCCTGCTCCAGCTCCAGCCCCAGCCCCTGCTCCAGCTCCAGCTCCAGCTCCAGCTCCAGCTCCTGCTCCAGCCCCAGCCCCTGCTCCAGCTCCAGCTCCAGCCCCGGCTCCAGCTCCAGCCCCGGCTCCAGCTCCAGCTCCAGCTCCAGCTCCAGCCCCAGCTCCAGCTCCAGCTCCTGCTCCAGCTCCAGCTCCAGGCCTCAGGCTGCATGGCCTCGCCTCCGCCTGATTGTTCCAGTGTGCCGATTGACAGGAGGTTCCCTCGCCACTTCCTCCTCCCCCTGTCCTGGTGTGGAGCCCTCTGATTGGAGGACGACTGCTGATTGGCTCAGCTCCGCCCACCAGCTGAGGCCATTTAAACAGCTGCAGCAGAAGTCAGGGAGGCGTCTGTCCAGAGAACCTTGGTGTGTGACCTCTTGAACTCGGCTCCACTCTAATACTTGCATGTCGAGCCCGGATCACTGGACGGGGTAATCAGGCTGATTTTGGCCCCGATTCTCTCCTTCCGACACTCTTAAGGACGCTCAGATCACCGTAAGATAATCTTATCAGATATTCCTGCAGTGTTCAGATGCTCCCGTCTGCTGGGAAGGAAGTCAGGACCGCTCTGATCTGAGATCTGAGATCATCAACATGTTGGATTGTTTTGTCCTGAGTTCTCACTGTGTGGTTTCCTCCGAGGGGAAGACGCTACCAGCCTGTTGACTGTGACGCGTTGCCAATCAGAAAGCCAGGTGACGTAGTGGCGCCGGACCGGAAGTGGGCGGGGAATCCCAAAATCAAAACCGTTGTCATGGCGAACCAACGCCTCTTTATAAAACGTGTTTTTTCGGGGGGGAAATCGTCTTCGTCCTCCAGGTTTGTTGAGTCTGGAATAATATGTGATCTCACGAGGTTTTAAGAGATTTCCCGTCTGCTCTGGGGACGTTTGCTAGAGAAATCAGTTGGTGTGTTGACGTTGCAGAGTGGCTGCGTATGGAAGTAAAACTGCCATCAGATTCTGAATTCGAATTTCTAAGTCTGAATTTTTTTACCATCGAAATCAGACTTTGAATTTTAAAAGCTGTCAAATTTCAAGTACGTATGTTTTTTTTGCTTCTGATTTTTTTTTTCCAACATCTAAAAATATTTAGTGTGTAAAAATTCAGCTGCAAAACAGCCAGGATCTCTGCGCCAGCAGGACGATGCAGTCCATACCTGTCTCATTCACCCAACATCCAATCAAGGGACGCTTTGTTGGTCACGTGACCAGTGCAACACTGAGTGTATTTGCCATTTATGTCTGTAAATTCTGCATGTGACATTAAACCACACATTGCAAATCACCAGAAGTTATGAAACAACATATGTGGCGAACTTTTAATGATGTGTGAAAAGGTTTTCTAAGAAATTAATTTACTGTATGCAAAGTTTTACATGCAGAAAATAGTTCAATTGTCTCCTGTTTGATTTTTTTTTTACGTTCATTGAATACTCTGCGCAGTGCTTGTTATGGCTAAAGCAAATTTTAATAAACATAAGCAGGTCATTGACGGTGGCGCTAGAAGCACTATTGCAGGGGTAGATTAAAATGTGTTGGGTGAACGAGACGGGTATGGATTGCATCGTCCTGATGGCACAGAGATTCTGGCTGTTTTGCAGATACATTTTTCGCAGCTGAGTTTTTTTTGCGGTTGAATTTTTAGACACTGAATATTTTGAGATGTTGGGAAAAAAAATCAGAAGCAAAAAAAGATACGTACTTGAAATTCGCCAGCTTTTAAAATTCAAAGTCGGATTTCGATGGTAAAAATATTCAGTTAGAAATTAGAATTCAGATTTTGATGGCAGTTTTACTTCCATAACTGCACACCACACTGTACCACCAAAACTGTTAAACCTGGGATTATTTCTCACCGTGTGTGTGTGTTTCCATTTTGCCGCTCTCTCTCTTGATCAGTAAATGTGTTAGTTGAAACTTTAGTTCCGGCCTTCTAGAGAAGAAGCTGCCTTTTTCTTATATTAAATACTATAGTTATATTGGGTATTATCGTAGTTGTATTGTTATTGTGTCTTGGGTTTCTATTTCACTATTGTAAACCTGAGAACTACTAATAAACCCTCACTTCACCTGGTGCCTGGTACTTCCTCCACTACATCCTGGTAACGGAGCCCCCGGTTCGTTTCCACTGGAAAAGCTGGACTCAACTTATTGCTTCAGAGCGATGATGAATTCACACAGTCAAGTTTTCAACTAAAATTTATTTCAACAGTCGCACCAGGTCGGCTTCAAACAGGTGCAAAAATGAACTCTTGAAGTTCTTCGGATCCAAATATTGAAAACGTTGAAGCCACACGTGTCCCGTTACCAGACTGAGACCAGGGCCTGGAGTGTCTGAGGCACTTTGGATGTGGGCAGAGTTCATGTAGAGAGATCATATTAGTGCATGACTTTAAACAAAGAACGTTCACCAACTGCAGTCCGAGTTCTGAGAAGAGAAGGGTGTGTGAACACAACGTTGATCCACGCCAGACGCTTACTCCGGACAAAAACAAGCACAAAAGACACCAGATAAACTTTTCTTCTTCGAACAAATTCCACCCACTTCTCCCAGCTGCTGGTGGAGGCAAGGCCTCAACTCCTCTGATGAACACACACGTCTCTGTGACGGCACACTTCCTGCTACGGGGCTCCAGAGAGCCTCTCCCACATCGGCAGCAGCTGGCTTCCTGCCTCCGCCTCCAACTCCTGCACACAAAACACCAAGATGAACCATTCAGCACAAAACACGTCACACACTTGTGTTTGTGGCTCACAGATGCATGGGTCATCGTACTAACACACTGATGAATTGAGCTAGATGGGTTAGGTAGGGTTAGGGTTAGGGTTGGGTAGGGTTAAGTAGGGTTAAGGTCAGCTTTAAACACTCCACTGAGTTGGAAGGATGGATGAGACTAAGGAACTTAAAGATTCAAGTTTGTGTTTTCACCTCGGTGTTAAACATGTAGACAAAAGGTTAGTTCTACTTTTACTACTGTTACATTAAACAAAACAATTATTGTGTTGGTCAGTGTGGTTCCTGGTGTCCGTGTAGTTCCTGGTGTCAGTGTTGGTCAGTGTGGTTCCTGGTGTCAGTGTTGGTCAGTGTGGTTCCTGGTGTCCGTGTGGTTCCTGGTGTCCGTGTTGGTCAGTGTGGTTCCTGGTGTCAGTGTTGGTCAGTGTGGTTCCTGGTGTCAGTGTGGTTCCTGGTGTCAGTGTTGGTCAGTGTGGTTCCTGGTGTCCGTGTGGTTCCTGGTGTCCGTGTGGTTCCTGGTGTCAGTGTTGGTCAGTGTGGTTCCTTGTGTCAGTGTTGGTCAGTGTGGTTCCTGGTGTCAGTGTGGTTCCTGGTGCCAGTGTTGGTCAGTGTGGTTCCTGGTGTCAGTGTTGGTCAGTGTGGTTCCTGGTGTCAGTGTTGGTCAGTGTGGTTCCTGGTGTCAGTGTTGGTCAGTGTGGTTCCTGGTGTCCGTGTGGTTCCTGGTGTCCGTGTGGTTCCTGGTGTCAGTGTTGGTCAGTGTGGTTCCTGGTGTCAGTGTTGGTCAGTGTGGTTCCTGGTGTCAGTGTTGGTCAGTGTGGTTCCTGGTGTCAGTGTTGGTCAGTGTGGTTCCTGGTGTCCGTGTGGTTCCTGGTGTCCGTGTGGTTCCTGGTGTCAGTGTTGGTCAGTGTGGTTCCTGGTGTCAGTGTGGTTCCTGGTGCCAGTGTTGGTCAGTGTGGTTCCTGGTGTCAGTGTTGGTCAGTGTGGTTCCTGGTGTCAGTGTTGGTCAGTGTGGTTCCTGGTGTCAGTGTGGTTCCTGGTGCCAGTGTTGGTCAGTGTGGTTCCTGGTGTCAGTGTTGGTCAGTGTGGTTCCTGGTGTCAGTGTGGTTCCTGGTGCCAGTGTTGGTCAGTGTGGTTCCTGGTGTCAGTGTGGTTCCTGGTGTCAGTGTGGTTCCTGGTGTCAGTGTTGGTCAGTGTGGTTCCTGGTGTCAGTGTTGGTCAGTGTGGTTCCTGGTGTCAGTGTGGTTCCTGGTGCCAGTGTTGGTCAGTGTGGTTCCTGGTGTCAGTGTTGGTCAGTGTGGTTCCTGGTGTCAGTGTGGTTCCTGGTGCCAGTGTTGGTCAGTGTGGTTCCTGGTGTCAGTGTTGGTCAGTGTGGTTCCTGGTGTCAGTGTGGTTCCTGGTGTCAGTGTTGGTCAGTGTGGTTCCTGGTGTCAGTGTTGGTCAGTGTGGTTCCTGGTGTCAGTGTTGGTCAGTGTGGTTCCTGGTGTCAGTGTGGTTCCTGGTGTCAGTGTTGGTCAGTGTGGTTCCTGGTGTCAGTGTTGGTCAGTGTGGTTCCTGGTGTCAGTGTTGGTCAGTGTGGTTCCTGGTGTCAGTGTTGGTCAGTGTGGTTCCTGGTGTCAGTGTGGTTCCTGGTGCCAGTGTTGGTCAGTGTGGTTCCTGGTGTCAGTGTTGGTCAGTGTGGTTCCTGGTGTCAGTGTGGTTCCTGGTGTCAGTGTTGGTCAGTGTGGTTCCTGGTGTCAGTGTTGGTCAGTGTGGTTCCTGGTGTCAGTGTTGGTCAGTGTGGTTCCTGGTGTCAGTGTTGGTCAGTGTGGTTCCTGGTGTCAGTGTTGGTCAGTGTGGTTCCTGGTGCCAGTGTTGGTCAGTGTGGTTCCTGGTGTCAGTGTTGGTCAGTGTGGTTCCTGGTGCCAGTGTTGGTCAGTGTGGTTCCTGGTGTCAGTGTTGGTCAGTGTGGTTCCTGGTGCCAGTGTTGGTCAGTGTGGTTCCTGGTGCCAGTGTTGGTCAGTGTGGTTCCTGGTGTCAGTGTTGGTCAGTGTGGTTCCTGGTGCCAGTGTTGGTCAGTGTGGTTCCTGGTGCCAGTGTTGGTCAGTGTGGTTCCTGGTGCCAGTGTTGGTCAGTGTGGTTCCTGGTGTCAGTGTTGGTCAGTGTGGTTCCTGGTGCCAGTGTTGGTCAGTGTGGTTCCTGGTGCCAGTGTTGGTCAGTGTGGTTCCTGGTGTCAGTGTTGGTCAGTGTGGTTCCTGGTGCCAGTGTTGGTCAGTGTGGTTCCTGGTGTCAGTGTTGGTCAGTGTGGTTCCTGGTGTCAGTGTTGGTCAGTGTGGTTCCTGGTGCCAGTGTTGGTCAGTGTGGTTCCTGGTGCCAGTGTTGGTCAGTGTGGTTCCTGGTGCCAGTGTTGGTCAGTGTGGTTCCTGGTGCCAGTGTTGGTCAGTGTGGTTCCTGGTGCCAGTGTTGGTCAGTGTGGTTCCTGGTGTCAGTGTTGGTCAGTGTGGTTCCTGGTGCCAGTGTTGGTCAGTGTGGTTCCTGGTGTCAGTGTTGGTCAGTGTGGTTCCTGGTGCCAGTGTTGGTCAGTGTGGTTCCTGGTGCCAGTGTTGGTCAGTGTGGTTCCTGGTGCCAGTGTTGGTCAGTGTGGTTCCTGGTGCCAGTGTTGGTCAGTGTGGTTCCTGGTGCCAGTGTTGGTCAGTGTGGTTCCTGGTGCCAGTGTTGGTCAGTGTGGTTCCTGGTGTCAGTGTTGGTCAGTGTGGTTCCTGGTGCCAGTGTTGGTCAGTGTGGTTCCTGGTGCCAGTGTGGTGTCATCTCCCTTTTAATGTCTCCTTCAAGGTTTGAAGTTTATTTCAGTTCCTGTTCGGGGTCTTTCATGTCACCGTTGCCGCTGGCAGTGGCCTTCATGGTTTGACCACGTCGACCCTTGTTGCCTTCACTGTGCATCTCCTCCTCTGTACACTGTCCTTACATTTTTTGTGTCTTTGTGGTTCTTCTCCTTCTTTGCCCACTCATCTCTGTTTTCAAGTTATTCTGTTGAGCTTGTTTTTACACGGACTGGTTGAAAATCAGGGGACCAAATCGTCCGCCATCTTGTAGGAAGTCCCCCACAACAAGTGGGATTTAATAACCATTTTTATTTGTAAAACAGAAAACAACATTTTCTATATACTGATGATAAATGAGGCCCCAGTACTTTTAACAGCCTTGATCCAATGGAGCTGCTTTTAACAGCATAATAGAAATGGATTTATGAACAGAGCTGAGACGAATTGATGTCCACATCTGAATTTAAGTCCTCCGATCTTGATAAATTTTTTTTAAAGATTAATCTGACAATTCCCATGAGAAGTGTGTATATATAGTTTGGTTTTGAAGCACTAAACTGCAGAAATGACAAAAATATGTATGTTTTTAGGTTTTCTTTGTTATAATGAACCAGTTCCCTTGGAGAACACCAAGATTGCCTCTAAGAAATATAAGGGGGGGTCAGACCCACTCAGATCTTTGTACATTCCCAAAACATTAAAGTGAAGCCAATCCCTGGTGGACAACACAAACAAAAGCCTTAGAAACGAAAGCAACAGGCCTTTTTTCAAGACGAAGACATATGTTGGTGTTCTTTGATGTTTCTAAATGTAATGTGTCACAGATCCCAGACGTCATGTGGTGACCCATGGGCTTTAAACAGGAAGAACATCCTCGCAGAAGAGGGAGACAAACAGTGCAAAGTGAAGCTGCAGCAGCTGCCTCACACCTTCTGGATCAGGACACCAAGTTTGTGGTTTGTTAGAAGGAAAATTCACATCAATACTGGAATATTCTTCAATCAAATCGTGAACAGAAAATAAACGGTGGAAAATTATACCGTTTAAAGGCATAAAATGGACATTTTGGTTCACTTTTTGCTTCACTGCCCCTCGACGACTTTTGCCGCCATGTGTTTGCTACTTCTACTGGTCACATCTGTAGGAGCCTAAACACAGTTCTTTGAGATTGGTTAAAAAGATAAATAATTTAAGTTGATGTAAAACAGCAGCAATGTAAGACGTTTAATTTGGTAGGAATTAGGAGGAGCATTTACAAGTATTTTAGTTCACATGGGCAATGATGTAATGAGTTAATCATTTAAAATGTTGTGGTTGATTTAAGTGGTTGATTTAAGTGGATAAAAGTTTAATTATATTATTTGCAATGTTGGGGAAGGGATAACTGTTTGGTGTTTTCTGGTGCCTGTGCACCTTTAATTGTTTGTTGATGCTCCCGGGTGGGGGGAGTTTGGGGGGGTTACCTGTCAGAGGAAGTCAGGCAGGTGAGAGTGGATGAAGGATACAGAGAAGAGATAGAGCGTCAAGCCAAGGCCACATCTCAGTGGAAACTACAACATCTATACTGTGCTGCCTTGGCTGGGTTCCCCACGCTGGAAAATATATGTGCCGACGTGGGGATTTGTAGGGACAAATATGAGAAGTGTGCCAGTGTGAACTGAGCCCGGAGTACCTTGACAGAGCAGGAGGCAGTGGGGCGGGGCGGAGAACCCTCATGGAGCGGATTTATGGAGGCTGTCGCTTCGTCTCTGCTGAGGACTCTCCCCTGAGACACGTCTGACCCCGGGGTGGGCCACTGCCTGAGCAGAGCAATGAGACACTTCACATGATCGCTAACATACACACCCACTATTACAACTGCATTGCAAGTGAGCGGATTCAACTGTCAGCCATCAGATCAGATCACAGACCTTCCCAACAGAGCGGCTGAAAGGAGCAAGAACGATCGAAGACGGAGGTCCTAAGCACTGCTATTCTATTCAAACTGTTTCATTTTTTAGTGTTGAAAAGATTTAAAGAGTTTTTATTTGCTTTTTTATTGCTGTAAAAGCTATGAAATATATCAAAAGAAAAAGTAGGTAAGAGGTGAATGGCTTCTGACCACAGACCAGTGAGCTGGAGTTGATCCCAGCAGCATGGAGGAAATGTAACCAGCAGGCCCAGAACACACTGTGACTGCTGCACCAAGTGTTGCATTAGTGAGTGTGGGATCACCCAGTAATGTTCTTCATATTGTTATAGAGTTTGTCTTTGTGTAGCAGATGGACCTTTCTGTCAGGGAGGGAAAAAAGGAAAAAACCTTTATTTGATGGATTTTTTTCCAACATTTTGAAAAAACACCCCCGGTCAATGACAATGGTCTAATGCAGTGTTTTTCAACCACTGGTGTTTCCTCCAGATCTCGTCAGGTGAGCAGTGGGAAATTATCCAATTTCACATTTTTTTCTAAAAAACATTTGCTCTCACAGCCGACTGTGTTGCAGAGTAATCATGTATAAATACTCTTCACCACTAGATGGCAGCACAGAACTTTGCAGGTGAAATGTAAAGTGACAGCCGTCAGTGTGGTTAATCTCCACCTCCTGCTACCATCTTGTATCAAAGTACTGTGTCAGTGACAGTGATGGAGAAGTTTTAGAAAAGGAAGAATGTGAACCAGGATCTCAGCTCTTCATCCATCAGGTCCAGGTTTCACACTGAGGGAGGCACTATTAAAAAAACACATTGGGAAATACTTTTTTCTGTATTTATTTGATTCCTGTTGATAAAACTTTGAGAATGACTTTATATTGTTAATAGAGGCTACAGAGTTTCACATTTTCGGGTGGTGGTGTGCCTCCAGATTTTTCCAAAGAAAAAAGTATGCCTTGGCTCAAAAAGGTTGAAAAACACTGGTCTCATGCTCGTTTAGTGTGGTGAATTCCATTGGTCCTGGTTCAGTCTGCTTCATACTGTAAAACGCAGTAATGCCGGGACAACCTGAGGATCCAGGGCATCTCTGAGGAGGAGGAATGGGACGACGTGTGAGTTCCTGGAGAAGCTGCTCAGAGATGCTCTGGATAATGCCAAAGGCACAGAGGTGGAACAAGCACTCTGGACCCGGGGATTCACGGGAGAGACGCCGCTCTATTATTGCAAAGTTTGCGAGCTACAGACTAAAGGAAGACGTGATCCACAGAGCCCAGCAAATTAAATTCTGGACTCCAGACCCGGCAAAACTCCGGGTCCATTATGACGACGGCATCCAGACGTAGCAGAACGCAGTGGAGGCGACGGAGGATATGGCTCCACGGGGGCTCCCGGTCACCACCACCATCATCATCATCATCATCATCGCTTCCATCAACAAAGACCTCCGAGAACTACTTATCTCACCCTGGCAGAAGATGGGGGACCCGAAGGGAGCGACAAATAGAACCAGGGTTCAAATATGTGGTCCCGGTGGACGAACTGGAATTATTTCATCGTTGTTGTTTTTCTCGGACCATATAAGAACCAACCTGGA
Organism: Blennius ocellaris; assembly: GCF_963422515.1. Classification (NCBI taxonomy): domain Eukaryota; kingdom Metazoa; phylum Chordata; class Actinopteri; order Blenniiformes; family Blenniidae; genus Blennius; species Blennius ocellaris. The sequence goes on along the minus strand of NC_137664.1, from coordinate 22,912,786 downwards.
AGTAAGGAGAATGTTTGGGTTTGTTTCATGCCTTTTTAGTGTTTTCAGTAGTTGAAAATAAGGACACCCCCCCCCCCCCCACACAAAGATACAGTAAGAGGGACACCAAAGGACATCCCCCATTGTCCAGGGCTCCTCTCATGGTGCAGAGGGGTTTCCCAACATGAGTGCAGTAACATCGCTGGAACCAGAAAGTCTCACCGGTGGAAGCAATAGACGTCACAACAACTGGCTGCAAAATGCTTCCAGGCTTGTTTATAGTTAAGTTCTTAAAGCCCTTGAGTGGTTTTTTTGAGTATACTTCTTTAAACAGAACAACTCCGGGGGGAAAATAGCACACACATCATGAAAAAGCTATGATTGATAGCCAATTGTATTTCTTACAATATTAACCATCACAATAAAAAGACTGAAGATCTTGAGTAAACTGAAAAAAGAAAAAAGTAGATATTGCATTACTACAGGAAACACACCTCAGCTCAAGCCACTGCTTCTCAAATGGTGGGGCGCGCCCCCCTGGGGGGGCGTGGTGGGGTGTCAGGGGGGGCGCGAGGCGGGCGCGACTTTCAGTATTAGTGTCTTTATTCATGCTTGAACAATAAAAAGAGGGCCTCCAGCCACTAGGTGGCAGCAGTGCTCAAACTAATCAACAGGCTGCCTGTTCAACTAGTAGAGTAGAAGAAGTACTACACATGAACACTGGTGTACAGAGCTGGAGGAGGAGGAGGAGGAGGTGGAGAAGTTTCTGACAGGAGTGAAAAGAAAAAAGGATGAGGCGTCAGAGGAAAAGAAAACAGGTGACAGTAACCGGTATAAACCTAGTAAGAGCAGGAGATATGACGATGCTACATCGCCCTTGGGTTTACCGTGAACACGTCGGAAACCAGGAAACACCCGTTTGTGTTTTATGCCTAAAAACTCTGGCAGCGGAGCATGAAACCAAATAAATGAAGACGGCACCTGGAGACCATACACCTGGAGACCATACACCATACACCTGGAGACCATACACCATACACCTGGAGACCATATACCATACACCTGGAGACCATACACCATACACCTGGAGACCATACACCTGGAGACCATACACCTGGAGACCATACACCATACACCTGGAGACCATACACCATACACCTGGAGACCATACACCCGTTATGTCAGTAAGCCACTGGAGTTTTTTCATGGTAAACTCCATGAGTATCGCCAACAAGCCGGTCATTGTGTCAGCGCGGCATCAGTAAACAAAAAAGCCTGTTAGCCTCTTACAAAGTTGTCCACCACATCGCAAGGTGCAAAAAACCTCACACCATAGCAGATTTATTTTGATAATCAGGCGATTGTATGCAGAATGCTGGTGCCAGCAACTCATACAGTGGTTTATACAGATAAATAAATAAATATTATCAAGTTCTCAATGGTAGTACAATTCGGGGGGGGGGCCCTGAAAAAAATTCTGTCTTCTAGGGGGGGCGTGACAGAAAATAATTGAGAACCACTGGCTCAAGCGAACATGTTCAACTGGAAAGGATGGGGTTGTCAAAGGTATTTCATTCATCATATCACTCAGGCCATAGAAGACCCCAGACTTACCTTTGACAAGACCTCAGAGATTGAAGACATGTGCTGCTCTCTGGGAAAATAGAAGGTACTGACATAATACTAAATGTTTATATACCACCAGGGAGCAGAATCTCTATTTACAGCCAAATATTCAAGCCCATATCAGAAACAACAGCTATATGTGGGGGAGATGGAATATACACAGCACAAAGCTGGATTCCTCAAAAGTATTCACACAAACTCAAGTAAAAAATTGTCATGTCAGCACGAGGGCTTATCGATCCCTGAAGAGACCGACACCCAACAGAAAGGACTTTCTCATGATGTGTACTCAGGGATTGATGTTTTACTAATCTATAAGAGAGACTTTTATAGAGTACAAAAGTGTGAGAATGTAAATATTGGCCTGTCTGACCGTGCTCCTGTCCTGTTGATGGTCCAAATAGACAACAACCCAGGAAATACTACATGGAGACTAAATACCAGTATCCTTAATGGTGTACAATTTCAAACACGAATAAAGAAAGATATAGAAACGTTTCTAAAGGAAAACAACAATGGAGAAGTTGCTGCAGAAATTGTATGGGACACATTAAAAGCAGTCTTAAGGGCACATAGAATCTCGTATTGCGCAAACAACAAGTAACAAAGACAAGAGAGAGAGAAACTGGCAAAACTCACCAAAGAGCTGGAGACAAAACACCTAAACTAAACTGAAGGAAATAAAGAGATAGAGAGATAACCTGTATACTCAAGAAACACAGAAAAATATGATTTATACTAAACAAAAATACTATGAGGCTGGTCCCAAATGTTCTACATTACTGGCGAGGAAAACTCAAAAACACAAAACAGACGGCACTATTGACAAAATCAGAGAACCAAGTACAAAGACTCTGGTATCTAAAAGACAAACAAACAGTCTTTCAAAAACACTGTCGCCAGGGACGCTGTCAACCACAATTAGAGGAAGAACAAAGTATCACAAGATTCTATAACTCCCTGAATCTCTCAACCCTTTCAGTGGAGCGGAACAAAAACACTGATAGCAGGAATAACAGAAGAAGAACGAAATGGAGAAATCACCAGACTAGAAACCAACAAGACGGATATTTCTCCCAGTGGTGCAAAATCTTCAAGGACGAATTCAAACCAAACCAGTTCCAGCGCTCAATGTGGATTATAAATGGTACACAGTAAGCAGGGGTATCTAACAACAACTGTCACACTGGAACGTGGCACGAGACAAGAATGCAGCATGTCGCCTCTCCTTTCTGCACTTTTCACTGAGCCGCTGGTTCAAAGGGTCCAAAGGGCAGCAGGACAGGATCAAAGGAATTGCTATTGATAATGATGAACACAAGGTGGCACTATGAGCAGGCAACATACCCTCTGAATGTCTCCCTGGATTAGTCCATCTAATAGAACCATTTGGTAAATATGCAGGATACAAACTACAAAAAAAACACACAAATTCTGAAACTAAATTATTCCCCACTGAAAGAAGATTTCGCTTAAGATGGGATCAAAAGCCAATAAGACATCTTGGAATGTTACTGACAAAGGAAATATCCACAATCAAACAAAAAATAAGGTGAAAGCAGGCGTAACAAGATGGAACTCTAATCCATTTATGAGCTGGGTCCAAAGAATGGAATGTGTTCAAATGAATTGTGTTTGTGTTTCAGGCTCTCCCAGTTAGAATGAACACAATGAATGGGAAAGAGTTCTCTCCAGGTTCACCTGGCAAGCAATAAAACCCAGAGTGAGGTTCCAGACACTGACACTCCCTAAAAGAGAAGGTGGAACGGCTCCCCCAAACCTGAAAGATGACTTTTAATCAAGTCAAATTAGGCCTCTTACTGGGCAAGATGAAAGACATAGAAGAGAATCTAATCAAGGACCACATTTCTTTTAGTGTTTCTTCAAGCCACAAAGTTAATAATAATAAACAACTTAATGAACAGCCTCCAAGACGAGTGATTCCATAGTTCTTGCCAAAGGTTCAACATACCCCGGATCTCTGTTACCTGTCTCACTGAAACACACATTCAGTCATGATCAGCATGAACAAGCAGCAGGTTATCGTCTCGCGAACTCAACTCAGGGCTTCCCCATCAGGATACGAGTGTACGTGAAAGGGGCGGAGTTTGCAGTGTCTGACCAATCACAGTGGAGGAGAAAACCTGCAGCGCAGTCTATGTAATGGAGGAGCGATTATTCTCTGAAAATATGAACGATTCAAACACCTCCACCAGACAGTATTGCTGCCACCACCGACCTGATGATGCATAACGTTGTGAGATTATACTTTACACTATATAAGCAGACACTCTGATGGCTCAGTAAAACAGCACAGATGTTGCAGAGCTTCCTCACTGCACTTCCTGGACCTTGTATTTTCCATGAGATGTGTGGAGGCTGAGTTTCCCATGTGAATGTGTTGGAATATTAACCCCCGCCATGATGGCACAAGGAGTTGTGTGTTCCATAAATTCATGTTCCTGCTGTAGTGTCAGACATTACTCCATTACTTTAGTGTTCAGAGGCATGGCCTCTATCCCTAAAATCTCTTCCTCTCCTCATCGCTGCGCTCCACTTCCAGTCTGAGCTTTTCTACTCCGTCTCTTATCCAGGGCAGGTTAGAGTCTCAGCTTAAAGTACCAGGGTGGTTTGTCTGGTAAAGAAGTGAACCAGTGAGGAACTGGGCTCGCCCCTGAAGTGAAGTGGTTAAATACCTGTGAGAGTCTGGGCTGGGGGGTACTTTGGGTCTGGTCCAGGAGTTCTTCACAGAGTTCCTCAATCCCTCCTCGATCATGGGCCTTGGAACCTGACCGATGCCTGCAGGCTGCAGCAGCCCTGCTGCCTTCTCCTCCGCACTGAGGACCTGGAGGAGCGCAAGAGCTTTACCTCCGCTTATCAAGCAAGGCTGACGCGCGTGTGAGGAGAAAGGAGAAGACCTACCGAGACCAGCGTCTGAACAATGGCCTTGTCCTGCTCAGACCAGGGCTTGCCGGGGTAGCGGATCCTCCGGGCGAACAGATTGAACCACTTCTGCTTCAGCTTGGACACCAGAGCAGCAGCCTGAAAACAGCACCGGCAACCATCAAGCTGGCAAGCTGCGGAAATACAACCTCCGCAAGGTTCAGCCATGTTGTTGTTTTGTTTTGACCTCTTTGTCCAGCTGGAAGACGAGCCACTCGTTGATGGTGATTCCTGCTTGGTCCTCCGTTTCACTGTCACTGGCGTCGTCCTGTGAACCGTCTGAACACACAACATGGGGGTTCTGGACTGAAACCTCAATGAGACAGAACAAGGTTCAATGTCTTCAAAACAAGGAAACGTCCTTTCTTTAAACTCACTTGACAGCACGTTTCTCCGGTCAGAACTTACATGTTCCACATTTGTTTACATCTTAAGAATATCACGTGTAAATACAAATTAACTCCACCAGAATGTGACACAGACACACAGGAAGCAGATGCTGAAGACCAGTTACCATGATCTATTCATCTTTCAACACATGGTGGAGACCTGGAGCAGCCTCCCTGTCTCCATGACAACCATTTGGAATGGATTTTATTGTGAGCCGCCATTTTCTTTGTAGTTCCAGCACATGTGATGCACACACACACACACACACACACACACACACACACACACACACACACACACACACACACACACACACACACACACACACACACACACACACACACACACACACACACACACACACACACACACACACACACACACACAAAGTGCGGAGATCTGCAGGAGAGCAGACAACCAACCCACTGTGCTTTTCACTATTCAATGCTGATATAACTGTGTGAGCTGCTTAATGTACCTACTTTGTACATGGATACAATTTTTAAGTATTTATTTTGTTTGTCTGTCAAGCTTTCTAAAAGGGGTTGTTTATTTCTGTGTACAGCAGTTTGTTCCACTGTGATGTTTTTTAAGCGCTTCATAAAGAAAGATGGAATGAATTGAATTTATTTCGCCATCAACTAAAAAGAAGGACCAGTAACTCAGCTTAATCTCAGTTGCAGGACAACAAATGGATTGTTTTCAAGTCTGGGTACCTGAGGAAGCTGTCGTTTCTAGAATAAGTGTTCTCCTGAAAGCCCACTCTACAATTACTGTTATTATTATTATTATTATTATTACTGGTACCAAGTTCATACTGGGACATAAAAGTGAAATCTTTCCTCGGCTAGTTTCAAACAAACGTTTGTGGTTGAGTGATCGTCTCTCTGTATTAACAGGAAGTAACTGGAAATATCAAAGATGTTTTTGTTTAATTTCTAAAAAAGTTTTTGCTCATCGTTTGTTAAAGTAAAAAAGAAATAGTTTATAATCTTAGAAAAAAGGTTTTAATGGATCTAATGGGTTAGTTAGGCTTGTTTCTGCAGTCAGTACTGATCTGATCCTTCATTATTGCTTGGTAACATGGAGACAACTGACCAGTTAGACAACTGACCAGTTAGAAAACTGACCAGTTACGAGTCCTGCAGTTTCACAATAGACTGTTTTTTTAACAGGTGATTTTTGCTGCACTTCTGCCTTCTGAAGGGTTTGAAGCTGTAAAGCCTGGGTTTTTCTGCCCTGAGCTCAGACTCACAGGCTCCTTCATCCTGCCCTGCGCCTCAGTAGTTAACGACGGCCAGCCATCAGGTGGCGCTATGCCCCAGGCCAGGGCAGTCCTGGTCCTGGAGGGCCACTGTCCTGCATGTTTTCAATGTTTCCCTGCTGAAACAAACCTGAGTTCTCATGATGAGGCTCTGGAGAAGCTGGATAATGAGCCAGTCATTGTTGTCAGCTGTGTTGATGTGAGGACACCAACACACCTTTTAAATCTTATTTAATCATTATCTTGGATACATCTTATACACGTGTATATATGTATTTATATTGTATGCATCTTTGTATTGGTTCAGTTATTTACTTTTAAATAACCAGAACATATTTGGTGTTTGGCTTGTTCAACATCAACTGGTCCTACAGTTTGTCTTCGGTGACACCTGTCTTCAGGGGACACTTGCCCTTTTTGAGATTGAGTGAGATTTTTACTGTATATGTAGTTGTATTCATGCAAAATAAAATAAAATTGTATTGTGTTTACATACGTTGAATCAGGTGATGAAGAGTTTTGCTTTCTAAAAGAACTACCACAAATATTTAGCAGTACTTTCTTACAATGATCTGAGATTCACTTTTCTACACGTACTACAAAACACTGACTATACTGGCTCAAATTGAAGAGAAACACACGAGTAAACACAGAGTACAGTTTTGCTTGTGCATGTTTTCACCTGTGGTTTTCTCTGCTCCCTCTCCATGGAGGGAGTCGCCCTGTGTCTTGGGATTGCCTCCAAATAGAGCAACGGTGATGGGGGTGACCATGGAACAGCAGCGGACACTGGCCACCCTGTGGCCCCGCCTCATCTCGTCATAAATCAGCCAGTCTGTGGGGAGAGCCTGGCTGGATCTAGCTGAGCCAGGCTAAACGACAGAAACACACAATCACATATCTTGAAGGTGTGCAACCCTTATTCCAGGTCTGGTATGTCTCTTACTGTGGGAAAATGATTAAAAGTAATGTAGGTGTCACTAATAACAAGGACTGAAAGCTCAATAGTAATTGAGAAAATGTAGAGATGCAGAAGTAGCATCTCTTTTCTCTGACTTGATAACTCAGCTCCAAGAGAAGAACAAGAACTGTGTTGTTCTAAAAGCTTAAAAAAGAAACACATGTTGAAATGGTTAGTGGGGCAGCATACTGTGTACAGAGAGAACATCTCCAGTTAGAGTTGTGACTTGGGAGGCCTTCCTGTGTCAAGTTTACATGTTCTCTCCATGCCTGAATAGACTTTCTTCAAGTGCTCTGGCTTCTCCTCACACTCCAAACACTTGCTTCATAAGTTGATGTTTGATTCTGAGAGCTCTGGGATAGACGACTTACTGAGTGTGTGACTGTGTGTGATAGCCTGCCCCTGTGTCTGCCTCTTGATGGATCTATACAGGGTGAAGCCAACCTTCAAACTGAGTCTATCCCAAATGAAACACGGACAGATTAATGGCTAGAACAGGTTCCAACTCAACCTTTTATATTGACAATCTTACACCTGGAGCCTTGGCTTGGCTTTATTGTATTATTCTGTCCACACGTTGCTCTGTTTGTTATGAAAAACTGTTAAAAAAATACAGTTGAAAAAAGGAAGAGGTCCCAAAACTTTAGTCAGGGTCTGATTTGTGCAGTGTTCAGCTGCTTGAAGCTAGTTCCGATAAAAAACACACACCCTGTCCTCTGTGAAGCACTTCATTGCTTGTGTTCCTACCTCTTTAAGCTGAGACTGGCTCAGGACGGACGTGGGGTGGAAAAGGACCTTTTTCTCGCGGCTGCTGGACAGCACGGAGCTCTCCTGGTTGACGTGGACCAGGTTTGGATACATGCCGGCCACCAGGGCGGCCTTCACCACCGACCAGTTCTCAGAGTTCTGGTTCATGTCACGAATGTTGATGCCTCCACGGGCCCGCACGAACCCTGCAGCACAACAACACCCATTTCAGTGGGTTCACCTGCTGGGTCACATGATGTCTTCTTTTGTTTCTTTAAGGTCATTTAGGACGGACACCCCGAAGAGACATGGAGAAAAAAAAGAAAGAAGCGTAAATAAAAAAAACTTTCTCGAGATCTCGCAAAAGCATGTCCTTTGGCAAAGCACTGCTTGAATGTCTTTATATTTTAGGCCGATTTCAAAATAAAACTCAATAAAACTCTGGTACGGGTGAGTGTCCTCCATTAGCTTTAGCTTCTGTCAACAACAGTGGGGTGTACGGTGTCTCTGAAAGGACAAACTTAGTTGATCACATACACGATGCGCATATATAACAATATAGTTTTGCGAGATCCCGAGAAAGTTTTTTTCCCCCCCTCCTCTTCTTTTAATTTTTTCTCCATGTCCCTTCGGAGGCTCCGTAATTTAGGGCATGTGAGCACAAATGAAATTCGTCAAAACCATATCAACAAAATGACATAAAAACACAAACAAATAAACATAAAAAGCCACAATTCAGTAGTTAGATTAAATAATGCACAACCATAACTGAGAAGGGGAAGGACGAAGCCTGAGTTTATTTACTCCTCCCCCTCGTCCACGTCAACAATCAATCCTTTTATACATATTATGGGTGGGGGAAGAAAAAAAAATCGATTTTATGATATATCGCAAGTTTTTGGGTGGGATTTTAAAAATGGATTCTTCTTGCCAGAGTTGATTTAAAACAAGAAGGCCGTTGCTGGGCTAATCCCCCGCCGGAGGGCTTTCTATTTTCTCACAAAGCCAGCTCTAAGGCAGCACACTTGGTACACTAGAGGGTGTTCCATGGGTCCTAGTAGATAATTATGTAGAATCTGAAAGGTCTTCTTCATAAGCTATGTCAAAATACGTCTCCAGAGCCCAAAAGGTGTTTTTATGCACTTAGTGACCCTGTGACCTGATATGCAAATTAGGTCATGGTCACCATGGTGCCCCTTCTCCCCAGGGGGAGTGTCCATGTGTGAAGTTTGGTGACTGTGGGCCCAGGAACTGCTGAGAAATGAGGAGAAATGTTTATATGAAGATACATGTATTGTGCAACCATGACGAGCAAACTTCAGACCCTACCAATCTTCAAGGTCAAGGCCAGGTCACTTGGTGTACTGGAGGTTATCCCTGGAGTGTGTATCATGTGTGTATAACATTTCAGAGCCCTAGCTCAAAAACCTAGGCCTCCAGAGCCCAAAATGTGTTTTTAAGCACTTCGTGACCCTGTGACCTACTTAATATGCAAATTAGGTCAAGGTCACCATAGTATCCCTTCCCCCTCTGAGATGTATCCACATGTGAAGTTTGGTCACTGTGGGCCCAGGGGTTGCCGAGATATAGGTAGAAACGTTCGGACGGACGGACGGACGGACGGACGTACGGACGTACGGAGACTGTTTCAAGATCCCCCTTCGGGGCCTATCAGCCACGGCGGGGGATAAAAAAAAGTTTTTATTACATTTTTCAAATTTTTGTGAAAGACCACTGGGTGGCGCTAATGCACCAAAGATGAAGACTGAACCGGCCCGGTTCAGAGTTTTGGATCCAGATGGTACGGTACTGTATGGATCGGCGGTGGACATGGTGCAGGTGGGGGGGGGGTTCCCCGTGGCTGTTATTAAACAGCCGGAGTCCCTGATGGAGCAGATGCAGCAGGTCACGTGGTACAAGAGCGGGAGAAGCGAGGAACCGGGAGAGGACGGACCAAGGTGGGAGCTCCAAAGAGAAGCTGCAGGCTTTTAAACGCCCGGACGTGAAGTGACTGACGGAGCAGTAAACTCCGGGATGAAGGGGTGAGTGTCGGTTGTGATGGGGGATGTCAGGGACCCCGCTCCCTTCATTTCTGTGTGCTGTTCCCCCTTCAGCTGCCGTTCTTTGCAGCCTGTGGGGTGTCACCTGTGATAAACCAATGGTGAATCTTTGGGGTGTTGTGTTCGTCTCTTTTTTCATTTGTCTCCTAGAATCTAATGAAGGCTGTTAAAATAGCAACTTAGAACGTTAACGGCCTAAACAATCCAATTAAGAGAAGTGAGATCTTAAATAAAGTGGAAAGAGAGAAGGTCGGGCTGGCTTTGCTACAGGAAACACATCTTTCAGATAGAGAACATGCTAAATGAAAAAGAATGAGCGTTAAGTATGAATTCTCATCATCATATGCAGCAGGCCATGGGGGAGGGGCCATAGTCATCTCTAGCAAGAACACCTTTGAGCTCACACTTGAAATGAAGGACTCAGAAGGGGGAGACATTTGTTTAAGAGGGACTTTGAATGGAACATTGATAACTCTACTGAATATTTATGCTCCCCCGAACTCAGACTGGCGTTTTTTTAGACAGATATTCAATTTAAGAAAATTGGAATCTCAAGGTGTTTTAATTTGTGGGGGGGGGGGGGGGGATCTTAATATTAGATCCCAAACGTGACTCTTCAAAAGCACAGGTTGGTCAGTCCAGTCACGTAAAGAAAAGGTTCAATGTGGCAATAGAAGACATTGGGTTAATAGATGTCTGCAGAGTTAAATCCTTCAAAAAGAGACTCTTCACATTTGTCTAATCCACATTCCGTATATTGAAGGAGGGATTATTTCTGGATCAGTGGGAAGGATTTCCTCAGGGTTGGTGACTCCAGCTGGGGGGGGGGGCTGTCAGACCAGAACCCTCTTTACTGAGAACTGGATCCAGAACAATACTTCTGGAGATCAAACATTCATCTATTGAACCACATGAAGGAGCAAATAGAGAAAGAGCTTATGGGACAAAGTGATGATGGACAGGTTTGTCCTCCAGTGAAGAAATAAAAACACGAGAACAAAGACGTAAAGACACAAACGATGAGAAGATCAAGGAGCCGCTGAAGAAGAGAAAGAAGGAAATAAAGACGTTTACAAGAGATATAGTAAAGAAATTCCTATATACAAACAACAGAAATATGATGACGGGGGAGGGGAAGCCGGTAACTTGTTAGCGTACAGGATGAAAAGACAACCCCATGACTGATTCCTTCAGGAGAGCTTTGACATTTATTGTCACAAACGATGCTCTCAGTCTGAGATTGACACAACAAAGATGGAAACATTATTTTGAAGCTTCAACTTGTGATTGAGAACAAGACACGTAGAAGACGTGAGTGAAAAAGAAGAGAGCAGCCAGACGGGAAGGATCCATGTGAACATGGCCGCTAAAGACCGATGAGTGTTCTGAATCAGGACGATAACATGTTGACACACAGACTCGTTTCACCAACCGTTTCCACAAACCACCAGCCTGGACCAAACAGGATGTTTGAACCTCGACTGAGATAAGTGAGACAACAGACAGTCAGTTGTCAGCAGCACTCGGAGGCTGAGATGCAGAAAAAGGCTTTTGGTTGCATTAATTGGTCTTTTATGTTCAGAGTTTAGGAGGAATTCAGATTTCACCGCTCTTTGATTAGGACAGTTCAGGCTCTTTATGATGACCCGAGGGAAAGAATTTAAATGAATGCAGCAGTTTCAAGCCCAGTTCCACTGGAACACAAAACAAGGCAAGCATGTCCAATCAGCCCACTCCTATTCAGGATTTATATCGAGGCTCTGAGTCTGTGGATTTAGCAAAATAAAGGTATTAAAACAATAATATGAAAGGAGGAGAAGAAAAGATTTCCTTTCCAACGGGCAAAATGTTATGTGGAGAATTTTGTGAACAATAAAAAAAAGAATGGGGAAAAAACAAACTGCAAAATGAGTTCCTTTTAAAACCTTTTCCTGCCACTAAATTAAAAAGATACCGTGTACGACGCAGGAATTCTTTTCATTACAGAGTTCCTCTGGAGCAGACAGATGTTTGATTGTGAGGGATTTGTACCTTCCCTCTGACAGCTATGAAACCTCCTGATATGGCCGCTTGACAAGAGAGGTACCATATTTTCACCTACATTGATTGACATAATTTACAACTTTATTCATATATAAAGCACATCGCCTTCATGGAATAGACCAGTGGTCAGCAACCTTTATAGCTCAAAGCCATTAGGTTACATTTTCCACTGATTCTAACACCCAGAGAGGTGCACGCACTTTATTTTGATAGTCCTACCTGCAGCCTATACCAGGAGGAGACTACACACAAAACCTTCTTCACTGCTGGTTGACAACTTACAACTACCGGTAATAAACTAAACTACATGAACTAAGCAACAAAAACACAACACAACACAATTATTACCGACAGCACAAACCAAATAGAACCCCCAATAATTGCATTTAAAACACCACAAACAGCTGCAATGAATTATGGGAGTTTCTATCAGCTGCACTGAGGAGCTCAGGATGAATTTGTCGCTGCAAGGCATGATGTCCCATCATGCCTTGCAGCTACAAATTCATGTTTTGTGTTGTTGGAGGTTATTGTGGGTTGTTGTTGGGCTTGGTGTTGTGTTGATTGTGTTTATGTGTTTTTGTTCCCCAGTTTAGGGAGTAATTATTTCATCTAGTTTATTTTGGTTTGTTAGAATGTTGGTGTTCAACCATGAGTGATGAAGGTGTTGTGTGGAGTGTCGTCCTCTGAAGATCCGGTTGCGAAGTTAGAGTTGTCAAAATAAAAGCTTCTGGTTGTTCAGCTGTCAAATAGAAGTCTTGAGTAGAGCAATTCTTCCATATATAAGGCGCACCGGGTTATAAGGCGCACTGGCAGCTTTTGAGAAAATTTGAGGTATTTAGGTGCCTTATAGTGCGGAAAATACGGTACTCATTGTTGAAACTGCCTAATATTTGTCAATATGTATTGTGAGAGAGTACGATGGAACAAATGGCTTCGGTGAAGCAGCAATACGAAACAATAGATTCATGAAAAAAAGGCATTTGTACCCTAACGGAAATAAGTGAGATATTCCAGCTGAAAATGATGATTTTCAGATAGTAAGGCTCAGAAATGTGATGTGGAGCCGCTTTGTTTTGCTTGGAGTCCATTTAAGTGATCCTTTTCCAGGGAGGTCGTATCAAAAAGTAAAAGGTGTGGTACGAACCGATAGCCCGGAGCTGTCCCATCAGCTGTGTCCTCATGCCCAGGATCATGTCCATGGTTGCCTGGGACACGAAGTTCTTGTCACAGAAGGACTTCGCCCAACCTTCGCTGCTGGCCTTCTGCCATGCCTGAAGTCAGAGGAGGAAACTGTCAGCAAACCTCCGACAGCAGCCGGCATGAGGCGAGTACAGCCACAGAATGAATTGTGTGTGTGTGTGGAGAGATGTGTAAATGGAATACCGAGGTGGTACCCATTAAAACATAGAATCATCTACGATTCTAAGATCTTCTCCATCGACATACTGAAGGTGTGGTCTGATCTGGGTGGTGTTAGACCAACGCTACAGGCCAAGCAGAGGAAAAACATCCGAGGTTTGCATTCAGTCTAGGAAGAAGAATGTGCTTTCTAAGACAATGCTCATTTGACTCATTTGGGTAGGTTAAAAATAGACACACATGACCTTCATCCCATTCAATCTAACACAAATTCATTCAGTTTGTGTTTGACAGTAAGTTTTCAAAGTTGCTCAACTTAACTCTTTAAAAACTACCGCTGAAACAAAGTGCACAAATACTCACACAAAAAAAAAACAATAGGTGGTAATGAACCTATTAAAAGCAGAATAGAGTCCCCTACTGGATTAAAATCTCAGGATTTGTAGTGTGCAAATGTGAGTCAACGTGGCTAAAATGAGCAGTTAAAAGATGAGCAGCCACACAGACATGTTCAGAAAAAGCAGCTGAAGACACTTTTGTACAGGGAAGCTTTTAACTGACTTAGTATTTTACATTGTATGTGTCTTTGTAAGGCACTTTCTGATTATCTGTGAGAAGTCCTCTATGAACACAATGTACTTACTGCCTCCGACATAAAGTCTATTACAGTAATTCAGGACGTTTCCTGGCTGTGCTACTGAGAGTTCAAGCAGATCTTTCACCGACTGGTTTTCCATATTTTTCACATTTCAGGCCGTGTTGTTGCTATTTACACTTCAGGTACCCTGCTCAATGACGCAGATGGCTCATGAGCCAACCACATGGCAGCAAATCACATGATGAATGGTGAGCCACTGAAGGTCAAACTGGGGACAAGATGAGACGATCTAATGGAAGGGATAGATCTTAATTGTTTCCCCACTAGTGGAGTAGACCAGTGAGTCATGGGTTGCACTGGTCCTGCACCCAGTGAAATATATACTGTTAAACAAAAACACTTTCATGTTATATTAAAATCATGATCGTAGACATAACAATTGCTTTTTTTTAAATACTACATTTGCATCTTAGTTTTCTTCCCTTATGGTACGTGGCAGAAAACTAGAAAAAGGGCTCAGAACGTGTTTTCATTGGCTTTTGTACTTTTGCTGAGGCGATGACTTCTGCACATCGTGCAGCAACAGCTTCCAGTTCTCCAGTTGTTATCATTGTTATATGTAATAGAGAATAAATGACTGGTTTTAGACCAAACATTTATTGTAGTATCAAACATTAAATGATATTATTCAGTGACCAGACTGCACCAATAAAAAGACACCAAATGATGCATGACAGAGTTCGTAATGTAAAAAACAAACTGACAAAATGTGTATCCAGTGTGTCGTCACTTTGAAAACAAGGATTGAAGCACAACTCATGAACATTCTAAAAAAGTAAAGTAATAAATGTAGGAATGTTTGCACGTTTTCTCTAAAAAGACAACTTGAGGTTAGTAGAAGGTGAGAAAAGGAAGCAGTACAAAGTATTTTATTCCATGTGGACAATGTGGGGGTCTGAGTGACGTCATCACCTCATAATCAACTAGTTCTATCTTTAAAACCTCACAATCACTTTATTAATTCCTGGAGACATTATTTATCAACGCAGCACAAACTGCAGTGTTTCCAGCTCTAATGCAACACAAACTATTGGGACTATTTTCAGTGAGTTTAGCGTGGAGGAGGACGCAGCTTCACGGAGGTGTGAATCACCTGTAGAGGAGCGAGCTCATCATTGTTGTGATGCAGCCTTCAGTGAAGTTCTCCTCAGCGAGCTGGCGTTTTAAAACCGTGACGTCTGGCGGCAGAGCGTCTGCCTCGCGGTACAACGGCTTTACAAACATCCACGTTGATGTTTGCTTTGCAGTGGTTTGAGTGTAAAATATGTCCAAACAGCAACATGTCGTGAAAATGTGGCTAGCTGCAATGCTAACTTCCCCAGCAGAGCAGCCGGCAGAGAAACACTTGTCGTCATTGCAGCAACAGTGAAGCACAAATGAGGCTTCGTGGATCTGAAATCTCCGCAGGTTAGATCGGAAATGTCTAATTTTCCACGAGTCCCATGGACTGGTAATCCTAAATGTGTAGAAGTCCATAGAAATATGTACTGGCCTCTGACTGGCGTTAAGATGGACCCTTGTACTGGGTTTTTCAAACACAACCAATGTAGAGTTTCAGTTTTTTCTTCACTTGCTGTTATACACCATTTGACTTTGCCACTTTGTGACTGTGCTTCGTAAAGCTTCTATTTCCACAGGAGCTGCCAATAATTTTGAGAGTCCCACAGTGTATTGTTCTGAATCCCTTGAAAGCTCACGCTCACCCTAAAACACCCCCCTCCTGCAGGGGGCACCCACCTGGAAGGCCCTCAGCAGAGCCATGTGGTCACTGAAGGTGTTCAGTGTGAAGCGCTTGCGGCTCTGCAGAGCAGCTTGCTTGTGACCGCTCTGGGTGGGCAGGATGAAGGGTTCGCGGTAGGCCAGAGCGCAGGCGATGGTGAGGATGGGGTCCAGGCACTTGAGGACGACGGCGCACAGCACCATCTTCCCCAGGTGAGGCTCCACGGGTATGTCGGCCAGGTGAAAGCCCAGGTCGGTCAGGCCCTCGTGCTGATCCATGGCGTCGATGGTCTGCGCAGGAGAGTGACACACAGAGTTCCAGGTGAACCGGTGGGGGAAGAGGCAGCACACCGGAGCTGTTCCTCACCTTCAGCATCTGCACCGCATTCTGGATCAAATGTACTGGAGGAGGCTGAGGGGCTTTGGACAGGAACTCAGCGATCGGACACCAGGCGGGGGCCAACAGTTTGGTCTGCAGACACAGCTCCTACACACACACACACACACACACACACACACACACACACACACACACACACACACACACACACACACACACACACACACACACACACACACACACACACACACACACACACACACACACACACACACACACAATTTAAGTACCCCTTTTTTATCCAGATAAAAAGTTAAATAAATAAATTAATTGTATTAACCTTTGTAATACAAGGTGCCTCTTTTGAAGCATTGTGAGCACAGTTCTGTCCAAATTCCAAGCAAACAAATCCCTCGGGCAGCTCTGCTCTGGCACATGGCACCACCAGAGGAAGTACTTCCTCCTCTTCCCATAGATGGGCATGTGTGGGCGGAGCCAGTCCAGCTCACACAGACACAGCAGATTCTGAGAGGGAATTTCGGCTTCAAGCTGATATTTTAAAGATCTCCGATTATACAGCTTTTCAACGATTTCACATGGTCTCATTGGTCTAAAAGCTTCGTATTCAAAGTTCATTCCCCAAATGTAACTTTTCCTCGATTCCTCAATTTGAATATTGGATCATAGCAGCTGCATTCAGAATCTGCTGTGTGTGTGTGAGCTGGACTGGCTCCGCCCACACACGCCCATCTATGGGAAGAGGACGAAGTACTTCCTCTGGTGGCGCCATGTGCCAGAGCAGAGCTGCCTCATTGTGGGAGGAGTCAAAGGGAGGGCATATCTTGATTGTGATTGGCTGAACCACCAATGACACTATATAGGGTTTGATTTCTGATTCACTCATTGGAGCAACACACTGTATATAAATTGAAACAAGTCAGGGAGAGAGAAAAGACTTTCTTCACTTCTGGGGCGTCGTTCCCAAGTATGACACATACTCATGTTTGAAAACCATGAGAAAGTGAATTTGACAAAATATGACCCCATTTAATGGTAGCAAATTGGAACAAATTGACCTGAGTAACACTTTAATATTTACCAGCATTTACTGTTATATACACACAGTAGAACCTCGCCGAGCAGAAGTCACTGTGCACCGACAGGTGTTGTCCACGGACAGGCAGCTGTTGACACACCTTAATGAGCGACAACCTGCTGCATGTGGACAACGGACGGGTTTTCCTGGCAAATTTCAAGCTGAGCGACAACGAAACTGCCAAAATACTTGGGCTTGATCCAATCATGTGAATATTTAGAGGTTGTGGTGTCAGGAGATTAGTTTTGAGCTCTGAATCATCGTTGCTCCCCCGCAGCACAGTACTGCTCTGTGAAGTTCCTCTCCATTAGTTACACTTTCCCTTTACAGCACAGAACATAAGGTCCAGGGACCAAAACCGACCTGCAAGTTTTTGACATTTCACTATATTGTACAAAAGAATATTTCATTATAATTTACTTTGTTGAAATTGTAATCATTTTCAGTACCAATTGTTTGATCTTGCAAATATATAGACAGTTTCATTCCATACACTGTGACACAACAAAGAAACACTTAAGAGTAAATTTAAAGGTTATTACAGCAATATTTTACCAGTCTGGATGAAACTGGACTGTATGTGGTCCCTGAAGTACATTAAATCTTATTTAATCATTACTATATTTTGTATACATACATATATATATATATGATGTATACAAAATATAGTAAAATGTATTTCAGTAAAATAAGTTAAATAAGTAAAATCTTTACATTTCTTACAGGCATGAATCACATTCATTTGAATGGAGAAACTCATTCTACAGAATGACTTACTTTCATGGCGTGCGAACCTGCTAAATTCATGCTTAAGAAGTCCAGTAAGGGCAGATGTATGGTCGTGTGGGCGTGTTTACCTGCAGGGGCATGCGCAACAGCTGGGGAACCTGGTATTCCAGCATGTTACTGAACCTGAGTCGACTGAAGAGGCGGAAACAAACCCCTGGTCTGCAGCGGCCCGCTCTGTGGACACATTGTGGGTTCAACTCGTTCCATTACCTCACGCAGCAGGAGGTGTGCTCACACGTTTTTACTATACAACAAAAATAATCACATGAAATGCAAATAAAGCTGCAAGCATTGAATGGGTTCTCGCACACCCAAGCACGTTGTGACGTGCTCCATGCCGAGGTTTTGTGCAGCCGTTCCTAAATCCTCGCTGACGCTCCTTCATATATCTTTCCTTTTTTTCTTCTTTAATTGACGCAAAAACGCTACAATGATTTTAACCAAGGACACATTTTATGTACGTGAGCTAGTCCCATGCGGAGTCTGCATCGTTGCAATAATTTTTCACAGGCTCATTAAAATGTTGGATGTGATGCACCTGAACGCATCACGAAAAGCTCCTGAAGTTAAAACTGGACCAACATCGCACTCTGACAGAAATTCGCTTTTCTATTACTGAAACACTGAAATGCATTTCTGGAGGCGAGAAATAAACTGTGCAGTTGAAAAGTTAAAACGTCGCTTCACGGACGTGTGGCTGCTGTGAGGGGGCGTGACCTGCTGTTGGGGGCGTGGCCTGCTGTGAGGGGGCGTGGTCTGTGAGTTCGACAGCTTCTTATCAGAGTATGAACAATCCTGCCGAAAAAGCATCTTTTTTGGCAGCTGGCTGACGTCACTGCTGAATTTTCTTCTTGTTCTTATGGCTTCAAAAAGGGAGTCTGCAGGGGCCTTTAGAACCAGACTTCACCAGGGTGCTATGAGGGCCCACGTCCACAAGTGGGGGCTGTTCTTACAACCTGCAGGGCCATTGGTGTTTGCCAGAGAACAGAGTGGCCATTGGTGACCTGAGCTCTTCACTGATGTCTCTCATCAGGTTCACACTGAGACCATGTGACAGACATGACAGAGTCTGGAGACGCCGTGGAGAACGTTCTGATGCAGGAACATCCTCCAGCAGGAGCCGTGGAGAACGTTCTGCTGCAGGAACATCCTCCAGCAGGAGCCGTGGAGAACGTTCTGCTGCAGGAACATCCTCCAGCAGGAGCCGTGGAGAACGTTCTGCTGCAGGAACATCCTCCAGCAGGAGCCGTGGAGAACGTTCTGCTGCAGGAACGTCCTCCAGCAGGACCCAGTGTGAGACCAGAAGCTGGTGCAGTGGAACCTGGGTTCCTCCTGAAGCAGGACAATACCAGGCCTCATGTGTCTGAAGTGTGTCCACAGTTCTTCATGATGAAGGTGTTGATGCTCTGGACTGGCCGGCCCGTCCCCCAGACCTCAGTCCAATGGAGGACATGTGGACATCATGTCTGGTTCCGGCCACCAACCACACGTTGACCACAGACTGTCCAGCAGTTCCTGATGCTTTGATCTCAGTCTGGGAGGCCGTCCCTCAGGAGAACCTTGTTCTCAATGCACTCTACTAAGATTTCAACTGCAATATTTCATTAATCGAGACCGAGGATGTGTTCTTTTAGCCTTCACTTGATTGTTGTGGGCAGTGGAGAGGAGGCCCCTGTCAAAGGGAGGAGCCTACCTTAATTGGGATTTGCTAAACCCCCGATGATAATATATAGGGTTCGATTTCTGATTCACTTGTTAGAGCACACTTTATAAAAAAAGTGAAATGAGCCAAGGAGAGAGATGACAGACTTTCTTAGCTTCTCGGGTGTCATTCCAAGTACGGGGACACATTTTACTGTTGGAAAACCATTAGAAAGTGAATTTTGCACAATATGACCATTTAAAATGGTGAAGTGCACGAAGGTAAAATATCCCTTGAGATGGAAGATTGGACATTTGCAGTGAGTCCCGTTACCTTCCTCTCCTCTGCAGAGCACTGGCTTTGGAGACCCACACCGTCTTTAACATGGACACGTGGCTCAGCGCATCAAAAGACTTCTATAGGAGAAAAACAGCAGGTCTCAGTTCTCAGTTCACCTCCTCCTGCCTGTGTGGAACGCCATTAGTGGAACGTCATGTGTGTGTGTGTCTGATGCTGATCCTCCAACAGAGACTGCACCTCTTTGACTTTTCCTGAATCGATTACAAACACCACATCGTTGATTGTGATGCTCGTCTCAGCAATGTTGGTGGAAAGAATCTGAAATTAGAAACACGTGTATTCAATTAATATGGCACAGAAAATAACAAACTATGTGTTTGGTAGATTATATATGTGTGCAACAAAGTTTTTAGGATATAAATTAGAAAATGAACTATATTTGTAGGGATGAACAGAAGATTTGAGTATGAGGACTGTGCATCTGAAAAAAGACATTTCTTGTGTCAAACTGTTATAATCCGATAACAAACTTTGCAATTATTATTCAATAAGGCTATGTGGTCCAGATTAAAGGCAATGTTGCTGGTATGTTCCATTGACAGTGTTTTAACGTTTGTGTTTTTGCACTTTAAGGCAGGATAATGTTGGAAAGAGGTCAGTGACTCACAATCTTCCTGATTCCAGGAGGCGACGGCTTCATGGCTTTTCTCTGATCCTGTGTTTGCATGTCTGAGTGCAGCATGAACACTTTGTACCTGAGGGACAAGACAACGGTCAGACAGACAACACCCCATGCTGCACAATACCTCAGAATGCAGGACAACTTGTTCACAGGATGGCACAGAGTAGAAAAAAACACAACCAAAAAAGAGAGGGCCTGTGTTTGATTGGTTTCTTCTATGGTGCAACAATGCTTCTGGAGAGGGTTTCTGACTTCCCTATTAAAGAGCTCACAATTGTGCATTTGTGGGATGAGCAGCAGAGCTACGCATGTCGTCTTGCCGGCAATTAAACCCTTCATATATTCTAGATTATGATGTAGTTGAGGGTGTACTAGGTGGCCATTTCTGTGTAGTAAAGTAGATAAAATGATTACAGTACCAATGTCGTAAATGACAGAAATACTCCTCAAAGTACAAGCAGCTGAAGATACTAATAACTATAGGAAGACGCACATTTGTATTTATTAATCCTGCAGGAGTCAGATTCTCTCTGTGTGCAGTTTTTCTTTCAATCAACTTCCCCTTGATGTCTCCTTGTGTATAGACACACTTTTTCTTTTCCCCTTGTTCTGGGTAAAGAGGAACCCCCCCCCCCCCCCCCCCAGTCAGAGGATCTGGCTGAAGATTATTATGAGATAGAAATCATGGACAGACTCACATGTAATAAAACTATAAACCATCATGTCTACAAACACAACCATAAAGACTTCATGTAATCCTACTGACATTATGTTCTTCGCATATTTAATTAAAATGAGAAAACTGAGAAGAAAAAATGATGAATGTTTTTTTGGTTTTTTTTAATTAACAGATACAGGGAAGTCTGGGCAACTCTGCTCAGACTGCTGCCTCTGCGACCCGGCCCCGGATAAGCGGTAGACAATGGATGGATGGATGGAGGGAGATACTGGGTTTTATGACTTTCTTCCTATTTAAAATGTTTTAAATAGACACTGGTTTATGCGGTTTGCAGTGTTCCTCCTGTTGCAAACAAACGGGAGTCCCAATCCTGATGCACTATGACGTGCAGGAAGAATTCACCTGTCAGAATGAGTAGTGAACCTCTTATCTTCACACAGGATGCGTTCCCGCAGCGTCACGATGTCATCGTAGCCAGGAAGGAAGATCAGGACGGCACCTAAACACAAACATTTGGGGTTTTCATGTTGGGACTGTTTGGCTTTACTGTGCAACTGTTGGGACTCTTCATCAGACACACCTCCGTTGACTGATTGATTGAGGACACGTTTAGCCATACCTGGGTATCTTAAAATAAACTGATATTTCTCTGTTTACACATAAACGACTCGCCACAAACCATGACTCCTGAAAACTGCGTCCACAGTGGAGGTCTGGATAAACTCTGTGTCTCTGTTTGCATCTAAAGGCGGGAAGGCGGAGATTTACGTCACAATTCGTGACGTCCTATTTTTTTCCCCAGGATTCCGCTGGACTATTACGGCTTCATGCTTCCCAGTACACTGCCCCCTACAGGTCTGGCTGCTCATAGCCACTTTTTAGAAAAAAGTGGGTACATGTAGACGTGGCCTGAGACGAGAGGTGGACAAAATGGTATCAGGTGAAATAGTGTTAAACAGGTATTAGTCGGAAATACAAATGAAATTAAAATATTTCAAATTATCATTAAAGGTTCACAACAATGTTTCAGTAAAAAATACTGTCATCAATATTATAACTTATAATTAATGTTTCAGATGTATTGGCTCCCTTTAACCAAAACCTTTCAAAAAAAATGTAATTGATTGTCTATGTGAGCTGTTTCTGATTTATTGAAGCATCAAAATGCAGGAAATACTGTGATTACTACCCAAGAGGTGAAGCAGCTGCAGCATGAATTTGACTGAAGCGACTTTAATCACACCAGTTTGAACTTAATTGAGAGTGAGGTGACAGTTCTGAAATGAGTCACAGAACAGGGAGACATTTTTTTTCCACTGTAAAAATATAGATACAAGTAAAAAAAAAAAAAAAAAGAAAGCTTCAATGTTCACGGTCACCTTTGCAAAGCTATTCAGTGACAATAAGGGCCACGATGAGTTACAGTGCAGTGCAGTGCAGTGCAGTGTGTAGTTGAGTCGAACCGTCACTGCTGCTGGAGCAGATGTTGTGCAGCAGATTCATGATGAGGTCCACGTCAATCCACTGATCGTCGAATCTGCTGTGGTACAGCTTGAGCAGCTCCTGGTCTTCAGAGTTCAGCTCTGTGTTTGCACACTCTGGAGAAAACATATCCACGCTGGTGCCTGGCTCCAGAGGACTGCACAGGGGCAGACCAAAGACAGAAAACACACATGCAGTATATGGAGTGGAGGAAAAGGCATTCAAAAGTTCCTTGAAGGCCTCACTTAACAACTTAATGGTCAGAGAGTTCAACTCTCCAGCTAGCTAGCTGCATCTGTAGCACGCTGGACGAACAAACATATAGTTGTGTTGATTTAATAGTGATTTTGTCAACCTACAATGACTGAAGGAGAAGACAACACATAGATAAACAGAAGATAAACAATTTTAAAGACAGACTTTTCCAAGAGGTCCTTGAACGCACCGCAGCAATTCACTAACGCTCACTACAAACTCCATGGCAGGAATCAGGATTATATTATTTGCCATTATATTATTTTCAAGACCAGGAAAAGCTGACGTGTGTCTCCCTCCTCGACCTCCAGAAGTTTCTGGAAAAGAAGCTGCAGCAGCAGAGACGTGAACTTGGATTTCTTTCATTCTAAAGGTATTTATTCTGGCTCCACGAGTATCTATCTGTGATGTAAAGGCTTTTTATACTGCATTTCTGCAGTAATATGGTTTGTAGCCATAAAAAGTTCTTGAGGGGTGGATTGACTCAGACCAGCAGTGAAGGTCTGGGTCTGAAATGTACGACCCAACACTGATATTTGAGTAAATTCAAACATACACTTTCTGCTTTCAGTCAGTCGTATATAAGATCCAAATAATACAAAATGCATTAAGACTGTGGTAGTCAAAAGCATGAAACTAATCATTTTCAGGGATTTAATGGAAAATATATCCAATTTAGAAACCTTTTAAGAAAGAAATGGTGAAATATGTGTTTTTTTGGAAATGCTTTTGAATGTATTTGATCATAAAAGCCACAAAGCGTATTTTACACTAACTTGTTGCGCCAGTGAGGTGCAATGGTTCACGTTGGTCAGCAGTACAATTTCTTTTATTGAAAGCAGTTTGCAGCCAATGAGCCTGACCAGACCTCACTGGCTCCAGATCAGATACTATAAAGGAACGTGTGTGAATCTCTGAAGCAGGTTTTACCGAGGTGAACACCGCACTCACATTGCAGACTTGAGTAAATCCACAGCATCCGTTTGCTGGAAGTGTTCAGCAAAGTCTAAAGCCGACCTGGAACAAGAAGAAACACAGGGCAGTTACAGATACAAAATGAAGATCGTTCTAACTTGAATTGTCCTTGTTTTCACTTAAATACAGTGACTGCATTTTCACCTTTTTCACTATCTGTGCTTCTAATCTAGTAAAGACATGTGAGTACTTTAACAAACTTTCTTTATTGTTCACAATTCACCACCGTCTGGACAGAAGTACAGCAGGTCGTCAAATTGCCGGAAGGTTTGTTTTAGAATAAGACTTTTTTTCCTTTTTATGGGACTGTGGAGCCCTCTTACAATAACACTTACTGTTTTATTTGGACCCATTCTTGTATATGAATATTGTTGGTATGGTTGATGTGACACTGGTTATATAATCGGGGTCGATCGCCACCTGTCCTCCCTTGTAGTGGAGCAGACCGCACTCCCATGCACACCTCAGAATGTCCATACAGCCTTGGTAATAGTGCATTTTAACGACGAATAACCCCTCCGTAATTCGCTATATATTTAGCTCTTGTTGCGTTCTACCGTAGCTCAGAAAACACGTCTCACACCATGGCTTAACTAACTTTCTTGATCTCTCTGGATATATAAAAGGAAAGTGGTTGTAGCCTCAGTGTATACCCTTGGTGATGTGCGGCGCCCTACCATCCATTGGGAGCCTTGATGGTGACGTCTGCTCCCATGCTAATCAGCTGCTCCATCTGTGAGCGGAAGCCTCGAGCTGCGGCCACCATCAGAGGGGTGGTGCCCGTCTCACTGTGAGCATAGTCCACTGCAAACAAATAAAAGGAGGCACCAACAAAGAGCTCAGATCCAGTCAGAGCAAATGAAAAGACCAGCAAATATCATGGGGACATTAATATAATTACAGAAACCTTCTTTACCTTCTACCAATCATTACCTTTGGGTGCGATTGTGACTAAAAACAAACTTGAACACACAAAGTGGTACCTTCCCACTGGGTGATGTTTCTGTGACATCACTCAGAATAACAGTATGAATGAAAATGGAAACACTTTTTGTACTAGTCAAGTATACAGGTGTCAAGCTCATTTTGATGGCTCCAGCCCAATTTGATCTTCAGTCCAACAATAAATTCAGAGCATATTAACATCCTCAAAATGTTTTCCTTGATCTTAATGCTAATGATTAATATCAAAATATTGACATTTGATTAAATATCCTTCCACAAACCTTAATAAGTTGGATGCAGCTGTTTGTTTGATGTAGTACTTTACTTTTCTATATTATTTTCTGGGTTTTCTTCCCCCACAGTTTTATCTTTATCTAGCAGCAAAGCCCTAATGGAGGCAGAAAGGTGAAAAAGGCTCAGCACAGTGGAGTCATACCGCTGACAGTCTTGTTAAGGATCAGGTTGAAGAGCTGAATGAAGCCTTCCTGGTCTTCACTGAGGAAAATGTGGGAGATGCAGGAGTCCATCTCTTTCTGAAGCCGCGGACTCAGTTGCTCTGTGCGGTTGTCACTCTGAAACACAAAAATCACACAATCACTCACAGAAGACTGTAGGCCTGCTTCTTTAACCTATTGACCAAATAGTTTTATACAAAAGTACAGAAAACAACTGTCATCACACATGGTGGTCGACGAAAGTGAGAGCATCCACAATGAACTTGAATTAAGTTTACACTATAGATGACAAGAAGTTAAAGAAACTATTCAACGTGTAACCAAACAAGTGGGTCTGATCATTACAAAATCCTGAGCAGACCAGCCATAAAAAAACTTAAAAGGTTTTAAATGTGCAGCACATGAACTTGTGAGAGAAGTGCTGGTGTAGCTT
This sequence comes from Blennius ocellaris, assembly GCF_963422515.1. NCBI lineage: Eukaryota > Metazoa > Chordata > Actinopteri > Blenniiformes > Blenniidae > Blennius > Blennius ocellaris. The sequence continues at coordinate 22,886,961 of NC_137664.1, read as the reverse complement.
GCTTGAACTCTGGTTCAGAGAATCAAACAGGAGGACTGAGTCCTCATCTTGTGGAGTAGAAACGTATCAGATGAAGGTTGAAAGCATGACTTTTGTGTCTTTTTAAAGTGTGACTGGACACAAAGTGAAATAAAAGCGTGAGGAGCAGCTGAAGCCTGTCCGTTCTGGTCTGAAGACATGTCAATGTGTAAAACTCTGATGCAACCGTTTGAACTCCACCTAATCCATACAGCCTGCAGGGTGCTGGAGCAGATCCCAGCCAACAATGGAGGCAGGTGACACCACAGACAGGTGCCCTGCACACATGTTGGTGTCACCATTTAACCTCGCATGCATGACATTTCAGACAGGAGGGTGAGGCCTGGAACTGCACTGTGGCGTTGATCCAAGTCTTGTAGAATTGACCGAAAACCCCTCGATAATCTTAAGTTTATAAAGAAAGTAATATTTTAGGAAGCTAATCACACAAGTGATTCGTCCAGTCGCTGCCTTTTTTATGAACATTACCTCCTTCATGCATCGAAAAGTACCATGCTTTGTCCAAAACAAAATTAACCAGTTGCTTTTATCAAGTAGAGAATAAAGTGCTTCCCCGTTTGGTCGATCGGCAGCAGAGTGGTGATTCAAACAAGTCAATGAGACACCTGATCCAGTAACAATAGTCAGCCTGAAGTCTGTGGGGGCTGTCAAGTGGAGGCATGAGGGGGAAAAAGAGTGAAAGTGTGGGTTTGCCAGTGCTGTTTACCAGGTTGTTTCCATGCATAGCGCCGCTGTCCTGCAGGAAGCCTGCAGCCACCGTGTCTGTCCTGGGAATCTCTGCAATAGAGCATCTGTCCACCGCCTCACACCATTCAGTCAAACACTTCTGCTGCTGTTCCTCTGAGAAGAGACAGACGAGGTGAGACAAAGCCCGACCGAGGGCTGCAGCTGACGAGAGAAAAGCTTCCTACTTCTCTGTGATTCCTCCTGGTGTTTACTGTTGTCCTTCACGTTGAAGCCCGTCATCCTCAGAATATCCTCCAAGAAGAACTCCTGGACCACAAACTGCTGTCCTTTGACTGCAGAGAAACCACCACATGAAAAACAGAGTGACTGGAAATGTCATATTTGTCCAGTCATGCTTTTCTAAGCTTATATTATGTACCGCAAATTTCATTTACACACATGGACAAAGTTGTTGGTTCCCCTCTGTTAATGAAAGGAAAACCCACAGTGGTCACAGAAATGACTTGAATGTGACAAAAGTAACAATAAATAAACAAGAAGGCCGTTGCTGGGCTAATCCCCCGCCGGAGGGCTTTATATTTTCTCACAAAGCAGCTCTAAGGCAGCACACTTGGTACACTAGAGGGTGTTTCATGAGTCCTAGTAGATAATTATGTAGAATCTGAAAGGTCTTCTTCATAAGCTATGTCAAAATACGTCTCCAGAGCCCAAAAGGTGTTTTTTATGCACTTAGTGACCCTGTGACCTGATATGCAAATGAGGTCATGGTCACCATGGTGCCCCTTCTCCCCAGGTGGAGTGTCCATGTGTGAAGTTTGGTGACTGTGGGCCCAGGAACTGCTGAGAAATGTTTATATGAAAATACATGTATTGTGCAACCAGGACGAGCAAACTTCAGACCCTACCAATCTTCAAGGTCAAGGTCAGGTCACTTGGTGTACTGGAGGTTATCCCTGGAGTGTGTATCATGTGTGTATAACATTTCAGAGCCCTAGCTCAAAAACCTAGGCCTCCAGAGCCCAAAATGTGTTTTTAAGCACTTCGTGACCCTGTGACCTACTTAATATGCAAATTAGGTCAAGGTCACCATAGTATCCCTTCCCCCTCTGAGATGTATCCACATGTGAAGTTTGGTCACTGTGGGCCCAGGGGTTGCCGGGATATAGGTAGAAACGTTCGAACGGACGTACGTACGGACGTACGGAGACTGTTTCAAGATCCCCCTTCGGGGCCTATCAGCCACGGCGGGGGATAAAAATCAATGAAAATCCGACATTGCTTTTGAATTGTGGTTCGTTGTACAACCTTTTGAGGCAACCACTGCAATCAAAGGATTGCTCTAACTTTCAATGAGACTTCTGCAGGTATTTTGGCCGACTGCTCATGAGCAAACTGCTCCGGTTGTCTCCGGTTTGAAGGGTGTCTTCCCCAGACGGCATGTTTCAGCTCCTTCCTCAGACATTCAGTAGGATTTACATCAGGGCTCTGCGAAGGCCACTTCACAATAGTCCAATGTTTTGCTCTTAATCTGTCCACACTTTGTAAACCCCTGAATAACCACTGAAACCCAGCCGCACAGATCGAGACGGACAAACGAGAAAATAAAGACTTCAATTTCTACACTCTTCCAACATAGGCACATGTGCGATTATTTCCACAAGTCTGGCGAAAAATCACCTTCCAGCGTAAGATACGGAATGACCCAAAAGTCACAAAAAAGCTGCCACAGCCTACAAGCAACCCGATGGAGAGGCGGTGGTGACGACCACTGAGGGCCGTGGAACTCACGGTAGATTACCGGGCAGGAGCCGAAGTACCGAGTGAACAAGTCTACGTCCAGAGCTGCACTGGAGAGGATCAGCTTTAGTGCAGGGATCTTTGGAAGGACATCTTGCAACTTTGTGAGCAGGAAGTCGGCCAGGCCGTCACGCTCGTGCACCTCGTCCTGCAGAGACAGTCACTTTCTTTTTCTTTTTTTATTTAGGCTTCGCAACAGACAGGACGAAAGACAGAAACAAACAACACCATACCCCGACAGCATACACCCAGAATGATGTTTACAAATCCTTACAGTACAGTGTGTGTGTGTGTGTGTGTGTGTGTGTGTGTGTGTGTGTGTGTGTGTGTGTGTGTGTGTGTGTGTGCGTGTTGGTAGGAGGGGAGGGATGGAGAAAAAATATGATATATATTCAAAACTGGAAGGTCGATCTCAACTGACTTCACTATTTACACCTGATATATATATATATATATATATGTGTGTGTGTGTGTGTGTGTGTCCAAAAAAAAGTTGTATAATATTCCATATAAAATAGGACAATGGCAGCATGGATATAAATCATATAGTACTAATTATGTAATAAGCATGGAGGTGAAAACTAAACAGACACAGTGATAATTGAGTTAATTGATCATTATGTAATTCAGTTTGTGGTGGAAGAGGTGAGGAGGGAATTGGTTCCCAGGAAGCTCCAGAGTTGTTTCATGTTTGTAGAAAGCTGAGTCGGGGGACTAAACAGACAGAGGCTCTCCTGTGGAGTTCTGAGTGGTAGTAGGTGAGTGTTCCAGTGACATGTGAGCCATGAGGAACTTTTTCCAGTGTGTGATGCTTGTATTTTTCTTAGATTTGCAGATGACGAGTTTGGTTTTGTTGGTGATAGTTGGGGCTGTGAGGAGTAGTTTACTGTTTGGTTTATTCAGGTTTGTTCTTGATGTGTCGCCAGGTAAACAGAGTGAGGGGGACATGGGGATGTGGCAGCCCATTAGGGAGGAGAGTGATCTGGTGACCTCATTCCAGAACCTTTGGACCGGTGTGCAGTGCCAGAAGGTGTGCATGTAGGTGTCTGGTGCGTTTAAGGTGCAGCTATTACAGATTTCTGAGGTGAAACCCATTTTAAACATGTTCTGTCCAGTGAGGTGAGTTCAGTGAAGAATCTTGTTCTGTATTAGTTGTATATTTGCATTTTTTTGAGATAGACTTTGGATGATGTGGATCCAGAAGTCGGCATCAGGAGCGATGGATAAATCTGTTTCCCATTTCGTTGTTGGTAATGTTATGCTACTGTCCCCCACAAACATTTCTTCCCCCCCAAGCAAGTCATGGGATTTAGACAAGATACGTTGGATTTCTCCTTAAATCTCAGTGATGAGTAGGACAGTGCAACAACCCACTTCAGTCTCATTCCTGTTGAATTAACCAGGATTTACGAGTGTAGAAGTTTTAACGGATCGGCACTCACCACAATAACATGAGTGACAGACGTCAGAGTGTCATCTCCAGCCATCAGAGTTCTCAGAAACACTCCACTGGTGCAAAAGGTCAGAAGAGTCTTTGGAGAGACCCTGAAAATGTACAAAACGAGAAAATGTGAGTTGATTTCCAAATAGCACGAAGCTGAAAATACTTGCGGTGTGATATTACTGTGTTAGGTTTTTCAGTCAGTCATTTATTCATTATTCATTCACATTAGGGTTGATTGACATCATACAAACATGATGTTAAGTATTGTGATAATAATATCAATTTCCTTGTGCGATGACATTTGCTCTCACAAAAAACAGTGTTTCTCTTTCTGCTAATTTAACCCTGAGATGCACAGGTGGGGTCAAAAATGACCCCATGGGTTGTTATTCTTCAACATCTTTAAAATGAAAAGTTGTAGTATCTTCATATTCCAGGTATTCCTCATAAAACATGTTTGTGACATGAGGCCATTTGCATTTTTATTTATTTTTTCATTAATTTTAAGAAATTGCAGTTTTTGTATCACGACCCCACTCTTGCACAAGTGGGGTCAGAAATGACCCCAAGCAGTTCCTATGGAATCTTCTATGGAACTTAATTCTTAGCAACTCTAACAGTCCCACATACACATCTGATGTCATCTTATACATCTGATGCAACTTTGACTGTCAATACTGTCACACTTACACATCATACATGTAAGTATTATCTCCATTTATGAACTTCCATGGACAGATTATGATGTGTGATCAAATTAGTGATCAGATTAGCCTACTTTGTTATTAGCTAACAGTGTTGTATTTAGGTAGGTGACACAGTATTGTGTTCGCTAACAGTAGCCAACTGTATTGTTAGCTGCATCTGTATAATTTATAGTTTTCTGTGCATTCATTGTCCTTTCTAATGTTTTTTTTTTATTTTTTATATATCTAAAGTAACATGGCTGCGAGGAGACCAGCTAGGATCCCTGTGGACTTTCCATACAAATGATCCAGGACAGATTGGATGAAGAGCCCATCAGAGGCATTGACTCAGAATGTGACATCTCAGATGTAGAGGACCCAGACTGTCGTCCCCCACTGAACAAGGCCAGTCAGACACAGAGGAGTCTTCTGATGAGTCCTCAGAAGAAGAAATGGATATTGTGTCCAACAGAATGAGGCGCAGAGTGACCTCCCAACCAGGCTAAAACACCACGGCACAATATTCCAGGTTGTCAGCCAGGGCCTGCACCTGGGTTTAGTACTGTCTCCCCAATAGATGCAAGGAAGCTGTTCATGTCTGATAATATAATAGAAGAGGTGCTGATGGAAGTGAGAAGAACTGGGATGTACCAGTCTGTATGTTTTTTAGGAGTCCTCTACAGAACCCCTCCGTCCTGGACCAGTTGTATGACAAGGTCCACAGGGATCCTTGCTGGCCTCCTAGCAGCCATGTTACTTTAGATAAATAAATAAAAAGATTAGAAAGGACAATGTTTAAAATGCACAGAAAACAATAAATCATATAACAATACAGTTGGCTACTGTTAGTGAACACAATACCGTGTCATCTACCTAAATACAATACTGTTAGCTAACAACAAAGTAGGCTAATCTGGTCACTAATTTGATCACACATCATAATCTGCCAATGAAAAATAAGCTCATAAATGGAGATAATACTTCCATGTTCTTACATGTTGCTGGGTAAAAATGACCTCCAGGGTGGTTAGACTGCTGACTTCACATGTGTAAGTGGGACAGTATTGACAGTCAAAGGTGCATCAGATGTGTGAGATGACATCGGATGTGTATGTGGGACTGTCAGAGTTGCTAAGAATTAAGTTTCATAGAAGATTCCATACGAACTGCTTGTGGAACAGTGGGGTCATGATACAAAAACTGCAACTTCTTAACATTTATGAAAAAATAAATAAAAATGCAAATGGCCTCATGTCACAAACATGTTTTCTGAGGAATACCTGGAATATGAAGATATTAGAACTCTTTATTTGAAAGATTTTGAAGATAACAACCCGGTATATTGCCAAAACGCATTGATTTGAATTGGGGTCATTTTTGACCCCACTTGTGGACGAGTGTAGGTTCTGGTAGGTTGTGCATCCAAGGGTTAAATCCTTAGTCACTCGACCCTATTTTATGTTGTCAGTGTTTTTTCTATCTGCAATGTCCACTGAGTGATTCAGAAACTGAGCTACTTTGTTCTTATTGGTCAGTTTTCCTCCATTTTTCTGTGTCGCTTTGGTGCTTCTGATTTCTGTTAAGTAGCCAGTATGTATTAAATAATGTTGTAGGAATGAAGCAAAAATAATTAGGGATGGTCTGATCTGATCCACTGGATCGGTATGGGGTCAGTATGGGGTCACATGAGAAACTCAGCCTCAAAACAACTGGAAGGAGAATGTAAACTAAAAGAAGAGTAGAGAGGAAGTTCATCTTGACACCTTTCTGCTGGAATAAAGTGAAACGGAGTGATCACAGTGCTGTCCCTTTATAATGCTGATTTATCAATATAATCTCACTAAGTCAGCATTAACCAGTCAGCCTTAACAAGTCAGCATTAACCAGTCAGCATTAACCAGTGAAGTCAGGAATGTTCAGGCTTTGGCTGCAGCAGCAGAGTTGCTTTTAGCGGCTGGATGTGTTTGAATTCTTCATTTTCTCAGACAATAACTCTCAGTGTCTGATTGGTCAGACGCTACAAGCTCCGCCCCTTTCATGTGCACGTGCACACGTAGGTCTGGGTTGAACTAGAGAGTTGATAACCTGCTTGGTAGTCACGGTGATCAGGATCACATCTCGATAAGTCAATTAAAAATTTTTTATTGGAGTAATTATTTATTCCTCACTACTTCACATCTGCCCGCAAGATATTTCCCAATACATTATTTATTGGAGCATAATGTGACTTTTCTGTTTATACACTGGAATTATTTAATTTAATCTAAATATATTGCACCAAGCTGCACTTTTATTGTATTTCAAACATTTGAATGGTGCAGCTGGTCTGTTGTGTTAAAAGCGATGTGAGCTTTAAGTTTTACGTTGGTGTACATTGATAAACGATGATGCTGACACATCTGGCTCATCACCTGCTCTCCAGCCTGATGTGATAAGCGATGGTCTGGCCCAGACTCTCCCCCCTCTCGGCTGCCACCCGCTCAGCCACAGCAATGGCAGCGAGACGTCTGGGCTGAGTGCAGAAGATCCTGCAGGGCTCTCCTCTTCTACTGCAGTCATCTAACAGGAACTGTGGGATCTGAACACCACACACACACACACACACACACACACACACACACACACAGAGAGAGGGGGCTGACACACTCAAACACACCCAGCTGTGCTTCGGTTGGTAGAGTGGTCGTCCTTCAATCGAAAGCTTTGGAGGTTAGATCAGTCGTCTCGGCTCAAAGTGCTCACAGTGGAAGGACAATGTTGATGGATATATATTTTATTTATTTATCATGATGACACCTTCAGTTTAACATTCAGTTACATTTACTAACCAATCTCTTCATTGTGCCATTATACCACAAAGACTTATATTGCATGTGTCTTGTGGGCTTGTCACATTCCGACAGTCTGGGACTCGGTTCACTTGTCAGGGGGGGTGGGGGGGGGGGGGTGGGGGGGGGTGGGGGGGTGGGGCCTCCACCTTCATTTGGTTCAGGTGGCGCTCATACTCACCTTTGAGACCGGATCAAACGTCTGGAAAATGCGTTTGGAAACACGGCTCACTGATTGGTCCGGACCAAAACCACAAGTCCCGCCTCTTTAGCCCCCGGTGGCGAGGCTCAAGCCGTGTTTCCACCACACCAAAAGGTCAGGGACGGAACGGAGCGGCAAAGAGTAACCTGAGCCACATCCGGGGACCGTTTCCACCGCAGAAAGGAGCTTAAAAAGTAGGCGGGGCTTAGAGCTCCGCAGATATGTGACGTTACAACAGTGGTCTAAGCCGGGGCGGCAGGTCTGGATCTTATGAATCCTCTGTTGTTGTTGTTGTTGTTTACATCCTCCACTTTGCACTAGTTGTTTTGTTAACTTTAATTTTTTGCAGCCACAGAGCTGCAGCTGTAACTTCCTTGTTGGTCCAGAGAGAGAGAACGCTCCGGTGACTTGCCCCGCACCCGAGGGCCCCGGCTGGCCGCGGCACAGAGCCACGCCGGGATTCTGCACCGGGACACAGGAGCCCTGAGCTTTCTGCTCAAACGCCGGAGCAGCCACTCCGGCAGCTCCGCGCCACAACACGTCTCTTTGCCTTCTGCCCGACCACCGGCAGCGCGGACACTGAGCTTTCTGTTCAAACGTGATGCAGCGGCGCTGATCTCGGTTGAACAGAAAGCTCAGACGCGATGCAGAGACAGACCGGCACGGCGCACTGACGCTAGGCTGCAAACAGAAAGCTCAGACGTGATGCAAAGTGCCGAGCCCCGCTCTCCCCCTGCCTCTCTTTCACGACCAACACCAAAGTTGAGCAGCAAGGACAAGAAAAGGAAAAAAAGCTGACCACACTGACAACAGAGGATTCATCCAGCCGACACATTAAAATATTGAGGAGTGTAGTAAATCACTGACCAATCAACAGACGGCTCCTCAAACTCAGACCTGTTCCATGGCCCTGGTACCCCGATGGAGGTGTAGCGGAAAAAAGACCGCCTTTGGACCGGTTGTTTCCGGAAAATCACAAATCCTTACGGTGGAAACCTGAACCGTCACGAACTAGACCTGTTCAGTCCTGCACTTTTTGTGAGGTGGAAACGGGGATTTATTGGCTTGTGGGTAATGGGTAGCCACAAACAGCCATATTCAGTCTTCAACCACATATCAATGAACACCTTCCTCCTGCTTCTTCCTCTCTCCTTCTTCCTCTCTCCTTCTTCCTCACTGCTTCTTCCTCTCTCCTTCTTCCTCACTGCTTCTTCCTCTCTACTTCTTCCTCACTGCTTCTTCCTCTCTCCTTCTTCCTCACTGCTTCTTCCTCTCTACTTCTTCCTCTCTCCTTCTTCCTCACTGCTTCTTCCTCTCTCCTTCTTCCTCACTGCTTCTTCCTCTCTACTTCTTCCTCTCTACTTCTTCCTCTCTCCTTCTTCCTCTCTCCTTCTTCCTCACTGCTTCTTCCTCTCTACTTCTTCCTCTCTCCTTCTTCCTCACTGCTTCTTCCTCTCTACTTCTTCCTCTCTCCTTCTTCCTCTCTCCTTCTTCCTCACTGCTTCTTCCTCTCTCCTTCTTCCTCACTGCTTCTTCCTCTCTCCTTCTTCCTCTCTCCTTCTTCCTCACTGCTTCTTCCTCTCTACTTCTTCCTCTCTCCTTCTTCCTCTCTCCTTCTTCCTCACTGCTTCTTCCTCTCTCCTTCTTCCTCACTGCTTCTTCCTCTCTCCTTCTTCCTCTCTCCTTCTTCCTCACTGCTTCTTCCTCTCTACTTCTTCCTCTCTCCTTCTTCCTCACTGCTTCTTCCTCTCTCCTTCTTCCTCTCTCCTTCTTCCTCACTGCTTCTTCCTCTCTACTTCTTCCTCACTGCTTCTTCCTCTCTCCTTCTTCCTCACTGCTTCTTCCTCTCTCCTTCTTCCTCTCTACTTCTTCCTCACTGCTTCTTCCTCACTGCTTCTTCCTCTCTCCTTCTTCCTCACTGCTTCTTCCTCTCTACTTCTTCCTCACTGCTTCTTCCTCTCTCCTTCTTCCTCACTGCTTCTTCCTCTCTCCTTCTTCCTCACTGCTTCTTCCTCTCTACTTCTTCCTCACTGCTTCTTCCTCTCTCCTTCTTCCTCACTGCTTCTTCCTCACTGCTTCTTCCTCTCTCCTTCTTCCTCTCTACTTCTTCCTCACTGCTTCTTCCTCTCTACTTCTTCCTCTCTACTTCTTCCTCACTGCTTCTTCCTCTCTCCTTCTTCCTCTCTCCTTCTTCCTCACTGCTTCTTCCTCTCTACTTCTTCCTCACTGCTTCTTCTTCTCTCCTTCTTCCTCACTGCTTCTTCCTCTCTACTTCTTCCTCTCTACTTCTTCCTCACTGCTTCTTCCTCACTGCTTCACATCTGCCCGCAAGATATTTCCCAACTTTTCCTTTCTGCGTCTTGCGTGGTTAGCTTGGTTTGTGTACTATCCTCTCCCCGTGTCCTCTCACGCGGCCCGCTAGGAAGATTGAAACGAGACCTGGCTTTTCAAGGAGCAGAGATGGTTTCTTCCATCCTATTCAGAGTTCATGGGAGTATTAACATCACCCAAACAAAACGGTTTGTCCCTGAGGAAAACTCTGATCCGGATCAAACAGGAACGCTGAATCAGCTTCTTGTTGATGTCAGAGGATCATGAAAAACATTCATTCTCTGGGTGCAATAAATCCACGTGACTTCCATGGTGCCGGACTTCAGTGTAATCAGTGAAGATGGAGTTCAGCGGACTCACCTGTGTGGTCTTTCCTGAGCCCGTCTCACCCACCACAAGCACCACTTGGTTGTCTCTGATGAGCTGCACGATCTCCTCCTGGTGTTTGTACACAGGAAGTGAGCGGCGGAAGCCATCCAGCTCTGACGGCGTTCTCTTGACGGGGACCGAGGGCAGACTGTTGTCCAGGCGCCTGCTGGCCCTGTGACCGTCACCAAAAGAGTCTGAATGGGACAGGAGGTGGAATAGAAGTGAGCGCATATGTAAACTGACCACTGAGAACTATGAATACCGTCTGGGGTTACACTCTAGAGGACAATTCAGATTGAATGACTAATTCTCCATTTCCACAATACAGGATATTTTTACCAACAGCTGCTCCAAAGGCAACGTATTTTATTCACAGCCTGATGATTTCAATGAAAACACACTTTATAATTCGAATTTGTCTGCATTGCATTCACTGTGCGATTCGCAAGAACGATCACTTGTAGATCTAGGAGCAATTAACAATCTTTTTTTTATCGTGCTGGTTACCTGTATGTTTGACAGGTGAAAAGAAACGGATAAACCAAAAGGCTACGATCAAAGATCTCAAAGTAAAAACGTTTATACAACTAAGAATTTATGAAAAAGTTCCAATCAAAATAGCGAGTGACCTCTGCTAAAATAGATTTGCTGGTGTGGGTTGGGCAAAATGGCTAAATTGGGAACAATGAATGAAATGTCAGTACTGTAATCGCCATGCTCCGCAGTCAGAGAAGATCTTCTGCTGCCCAGCTGCACGTCTGTTCGCTCCCTCTTGCTGACGGGAAACCTCTGCAGCAGGCTGCCCACAACCATCAAGGAATTTTGGGAGATTGCGAGAGGAAAGCTGGACCTCACTTTGTCTGAGCCATCCTTCTTCTTGATGGTGAGAAATCGATGCAAACCTTTCCTGAAAGAAAAACAAAAAAAATGAAAGAATTCCAGCTGCAAGCAGCGTTGAACTGGTTCCTGGCATCCTGGCTGGTCAGTGACTGGAACCGTGTCCTCCTGGTGGTGCTGTGACTGACAGTGTACATTGGCCATTATTATCATTATCATATAGGCCCCTGGACCAATCAGTGCAAAGACTTTTTGGAATGCAGGGAATTATTAGTAGTAGAAAACTTCAGATTCAATTTTGTAAGCCTGCCGCTCGCCGCTGACTCGTTTCCTCTCCATACTCCACTGGAGGTTGGGCCATAATACGGTTATAAGGTATCTCGCAGTGTCTATGCATATAAAGCTATAGGGGCCCAACATATTGGTAAATATAATTTGTTTAATGCCTAAATAATGTGTTTGTCCAGCATCTACGTATGTGTGGCAGAGTTTTCAATTTAACACTATTAAATTTAAAAGAGGGCTAAAATGTTTCACTTAACTGTTGTGACGGGGGGAGACTGTTAATAAAGTTTTGGGATGTGACGTCATCGCGTCACAGTTCAGAAGTGAAACTAAAGACGAGACAACAAGCCACATTTCAAGCCAGTCGGTCCCAAAAAAGACGCTAAATGTCCAGTACGAGCTGCCTGCACACAAATACTTTTGCTGTTTTCCACTGTTGCTCCACGTTTATTTATTTTTCATGTCTTCGCTCTATAGAAACTACCGTTATATCATTCTAAATATCTAAAGGTTTTATGTGCTGGTCAATTCGCACACTTGTGAGCAGATTCGGGACTTGACTTGAGTGATCATGACTTGAAGGACCTGAGTGTTGTTGATAGCATTTTCAGTTTTAAAGGTATACAGGAGGATTTTCAGGAATTTTAGGAAAGAACCGCCCTCTCCACCGTTTGAAAAAAGTGCGCATGCGCAACGCTGTACCTGCTCCCGAGACAGAACGCCTACTAAAACGCGTTCGAGAGACATGCACGAGCCCAGTTCTCCTCGTGCACGCTCTGTTTACAAGTCATAAGTCGGCATCGCTCACATAAGCTCACTTTACAAGAAGATTTGCACCAGAGGGGGTGAAACTGTATAAAAATGTCCGAGAATAATGCGTCGGGTCGGCCAGCGGCATGATGAGAACCGTGTGGAGTGAGCTGCGCGCAGGGACGAGCACGTACGACGGGCTTACGTCATATATCACCAGAATGATTGACAATTGGGAGGACCAGTTATTTTGATGATCCACCCGGAAGAAGAAAATCCTCTACTATACCTTTAATATAAATGTAAAAATATTGATAGATTTTATAGATGTGAATGCAGGCTGAGAATAGCTTGTCATGAACAGTAATGCTGGTAATGCCTTACTTAGTAACGCGTTACTCTCGTATGACCACTGTTTTCAGTAACTAGTAATCTAAATCGTTACTATTTCCAAACCAGTAATCAGATCAAAGTTCAGTTCACTGTGTTACTATTGTAGAGTCCAATAAGACGAGTTTCTTGTCTGCAAAGCTGCTTTACTATTAAACAGAACCAGCACTCCTCCGTTCTCATCCCAAATGACAGACACACACAGCATGCAAGCAGACGCTGCAGCCCCCCTGACCCCCCTTCTACACTCTCAGCCAATCACAGGACAACTCACTCTAACAGTGCGTTCAGGAAACAGAAAAGAATTGGAACCAACCAATAAATCAATAAATCATCAATAAACCTTAACTTTGCAATAAGCACCCCCTTTTTAAATCAATCAATCAATGAAAGACTGTATTTGTCCACAGGAAGGGGCAAATAAAGTCTCATAGAGCAGGCAGTGCAAATAAAGAAATAGTGCAACAACAGACTACAACTACATCTCTGGGTAAATAAATAGCAGTAAAAGTAAAAATGTGATAGTAAAAGCGCGAGTCAGATATAAATACAACAAAGAATGAAGGTCAAAGGTTAAATATGTATCAGGGATCAGCAGAGTTTTTGGCAAAACCAGTTGCACTTTTGCAACCATGTGACTGTCGAGCTCAGAGAAAGCGAGACTTTGCTGGGAGCACAGAGGGAGCTGCTACTTGGAGTGGGACTGATCCGGGAACGATATGGAAAACTCGTTGTGCAATTGGTCATGCAGGAGGAGAAGCAGCTGAATGATTCCTGCACTCCTGCAGAGATTTGGGCTGGTTTTGATTGAGGTGTGTGGGTTTGTGTAAACATATAAGAGGAGAGAGCTGTGTCTTATCCCTTCATAAACTAAAGTTAGATTACAATTCCATTGTGTGACACAGTGAAATAACATGATGACTTCTATTGTTAGAACAGGAGAATGATGATTGAATGAGGAAACACGTGGGCCTAAAGTGGTTTTATTTAGTGATGTTAATCCCATACACCCCGGGATAATGTGGAGAAGGTTTAACGGTATCAAAATGTGGATACCGCCCAACTCCAGTGAGAACGTTGCTCTTGGTCGCGGAGGAGCTCTTACCCTTTGCTCTTGGAGATGTAACCGAGCCCCCGAGCCATCTGATGAACGAAGGCCCTCTCAGTGCTGGTTAGAGAAGAAGGAAACTCCATTTCTGTTGAGGGAGGGAAAGAACACATGCAGATTAACCCACTCAGACTCATTCAAACACAGGGTTGAAAAGTTCCGGTAATTTTCAAAGTTGGAAACTTTACATGGAAATTAACACGAATTTCCTCAACTGACATTTGGCAATTTTTTGGGAACTTAAATCTAGTTGGGGAGAATATATTTTAGCATAATCCTCACTAAAATAACCAGGTTGCATGCAAGTACAGTTGAATATCGATGAAATTCCTCAATCACGTGCACATAGCACACAGCTTACTGCAGGTCTATGGAGACCACACCCTCTACAAGCTAGGGCTGGTGTTGATCCGATCCAGTACCGCTATCGGGCTCCGATACCAACGTAATTCACGGATCGGACATTTCCGCTCCAACCTGCGGAGATTTCCAATCCATGAAGCCTCGTCTGCTTCATTGTTGCTGAAACGACTCCACAGTGTTTCCCTGCAGGCTGCTCTGCTCGCTGGCTGCAAACTGTGGACTGGGTTTCCTGAATGGAGGCGGGTCTAAATGCGATGCAGAAGAACGAGTCAGGAAATCCGTTCCACAGTTTGGCGCCAGCTAGCAGGCTAGCATAGCAGCACTGTGCGACACAACTTTTCATGACAACATGTCGCTGTTTGGACGTGTTTTACACTCAAAACACAGCAAAGCAACGCGGCAACATGGATGTTTGTAAAGCCGTCGTACAGCGAGACGCTGCTCTGCCGCCAGACGTCACCGTTATAAAACACCACTTTGCCGAGAACGGCTCTGACCACGGGATCAAAACAATGAACAGCAGCTCCTCCAGGCTGTAGCAGGTGATTCACACCTCCGTGAAGCTGCGTCCTCCTCCACGCTAAACTCACTGAAAATAGTCCCAATAGTTTGTGTTGCATTAGAGCTGGAAACACTGCAGTTTGTGCTGCGTTGATAAATAATGTCTCCAGGAATTAATAAAGTGATTGTGAGGTTTTAAAGATAGAACTAGTTTATTATGAGGTGATGACGTCACTCAGACCCCCACATTGTCCACATGGAATAAAATACTTTGTACTGCTTCCTTTTCTCACCTTCTACTGACCTCAAGTTGTCTTTTTAGAGAAAACGTGCAAACATTCCTACATTTATTACTTTACTGTGGAGACGAGTTTATTACTGCCTCATATGAAATCGATTATAATAATAATATTAATATTAAAGCTAACAGAGCTCTGGTATCGAAACTGTATTGGTATCGGCAGATATCAAAAATCGGCTATTGGAAGTGAAAAAGGGTGGCTCGGTGCTTCCCTACTACAAGCACTGTACAGTGCCTTATCACATGCACAAATGATTTCTAGAATCCTGGACCACTTTTGAGCCCAGAGCACAGACTATTGAAGCCACACATGTGAGCCTGTAAAGTAAGTTTTGGTGTTATTATATGATAATATATTGAACAAATGCAATGTACTACTAATGTTTAACTTACAAACATCACATGTAAATACTAGGAGGCGTTGAATTCAATGGTTTCTTTGACGCATTGTGATATAGAAGTCGACAATTCTGCATCGATGCAGCAACAAAACACAATCAATTATCAGAAATATTTTCCAAATTCACCAGATTAACTTCCCATTGGAAACTTACTGGAAACTTTCTGTAAATTTACCAGAAAACGTTCAACCCTTTGCCACCCCTACTCAAACATCGCCAGTATCCTGTGTACTGTACCTTTCTCATCACTGTAGCGAAACCTCTCCAGACAGAGATTCGTTGCTATCTTCACGTGTTCAGCGACGTCGATGTTCTTGTAGCTGTTGGAGCCCCGGGGCGGGCGCCTCTGGCTCCTGGCTTCTTTGTTTGAAGATCCTCGAGGGTTTGACATGATGCACTGCAACACAACAACTCTGCATCCATACACATCGCCATTTCATACAGATTCCTGATTGAAAACACTTCTGATATATATATATACATATATACACAAGGACATATTAAAATCCTCAGTGTCTGTCTGTTAATGAGATTACGTCAAACCTACTGCTCAGATTCAGCCGAGATGTTCGACACATGTAAATATTAGGTCCTGGAAGATTCCATTAAATTTTGGAGGTGATTTGGAAACTTTTTATTCCAGAGTCCAAGTCAACCTTTGGTGGACACTTCAGATTGCTCTTCTGCTGTGAAAAGATGCATGTATGATCTAACACATTGCATTGTACTTGTGTATTTATCAGTGGGCATCACTACGGAAGGAAACCTTGTGCAAATTTCCCCTCAAGGAAAACTGTTCCAACTTTCCTATAAACTAGTGAAATCAAAACAGATTCCAGCAAAGTAGATATAGTTGGTTAATTAAGTATTGAAGAATGGGCCAAAGTCATACCTGAGCAAGACATGCGACTAGTTTCTCCATACAGCGGTCATCTTGAAGCTGTCATTACCAGCAAAGGATGTTGTACCAAGTATTAGATACAGTCCAGTAAGCAGGTTCAACACTTTTCCCCTGTGTCATTTCACATCACACATAATTTATGGACATCTATGGCTTGACTTCTTTGCACATGTGAATTATACGAGTTGTTACCAACATCTGGCGAAAAATACATGTTAATAGCATCTTGAGAAATATATCTTCTGAGAAAAATGGTATCGTGTTCATTACTTATTTTACCCGCTGTGTATAATGTTCATTTGTAACATTTATTTACCTTTATTTTTATTACACTTTATTTGTATTGGTTCAGATTTGTACTTTCAAATAAAAGCATGGTTCTTTGATAATATATTGGATGTTTGGTTTATTCAATATCGACTGGTCCTATTATTTGTCCTCAAGACGTGTCCCTCTGAAGAGTGGACAGCTGTCTTCAGGGGACACTGGCCCTTGGATTTGAGCGCGTCCCTACATCAGAGGTTGTATGGTTTATATACACCTGTTAGTATTGTGTTGTGTTCAGGTGTCGTAGACTGCGTGGGAAATCTAAGCTTTAAACTCCCATGGGTTAAAACCCATGTAAGCAGTTAGTAGTGTTATTAACCATGTGTGTTCAGGGATTTCTTTTTTTTTTTTTATCAGGTCTGGACTGTAAAGCAGCGGTTCCAACACGCTTTTTGTGCCGGCGCAGGACTGGACGGGGTTTTCGCGTCGTCCCACCGAAACAGATGTGGACGGTACGGAAAAGCCCGCGCTTTTCCGTACCGTCCACATCTGTTTCGTTTCGTTTCGTTTCACTGGAAGTGATGGGAGCTCAGGTTCTGTGGGACGTGCCGCCGCTGCTAGCTTACAGTCGAGGCCGTGTTGGAAGTTACCTGCCGCCGCGGCGCCGGGACACACGAAGCGGCTTTTCGCTCACACACACACGGGTAGGTGTACGGGATGTTCCCCGGGGACGTGCACCGCTCGGAGACTGCTGGGAAGTGGAGAGGCTGTGGCGCTCAACCGCTGTCCGGCGTCCTTCTACTTCTTCTTCTGCGTCTTCTTTTTATGGCGGTTGGCAAACAGCGAATTAGTGCATTAGCGCCACCTACTGGTATGGAGTGTGGATCACAATGGCTTAGCCCGCCCTCTCAAAAATAAAATATAAATAAATACATAGATAAATAAACAAAATGATATTCTCTCCACTAACTTGTTCTCCCGGAGAAACTCGAACATCAACTGATATCCCTTACGCCCTGAGTACTGCTGTCGTAAATCTGTGATATAGAAAGGTTCCTTATTTCTCAATCCACGTGTATCTTTGCTGTTCTGTGTCCCTGACAATGCACCATGACATGTTCCACTGTTTCCGGTTCCCCACGCTCCTCACACTCCCCTGTATTATGTTTCCCTCCTGTCTACTGTGGAGCTCAGTGCAGTGTGTCAAACCTGAGTCTTCATATTACTGTTTCTTCTCTGCCTCACCTCAAAGGGGCGTAGGTGAACTGATTTTTGGCCATAATCTCTATTGAGACTGAGTTTTGTTTGTTTGTTTGTTTGTTTTAATAATATAGGACTAAATAGGAAAAACAATTCAAGTATGTGATAACTAAACTTTTGGCCTCAAATAATTTCTTTATCATTTTGATAGCCAGCATTTATTGAAATTGATTAAAGCACCAGAATTGTGAAAAATAACAGAAGTTTTTACTGAAGGTCAAAGTTAAATTAGTGCTGCACACGTCTCTATACTCCAATTAGTTCACAGTTAATATGACTTGCTTGGACACAAGAAGGTGCTCTGTCCATCTCTATAAAAGACACTTTCTTACTAGGACAAACATGTTCCAGTGTTTAGGTTTGTGTTTATGTTTGTGGTTATGTTTATGTTTGTGTTTATGTTTGTTTGGTGTCAGTGTGACTGAGAGAGGAATGCTGACGATATGAAGCTTTACCAGTTGATGCTGTTGGATGAAGAGTGAAAGAAGCTCTTTTTACTTCTTACAATGTAAATCTGAGTCCAGAGTCGGAGCCTCACCAGCCTGGAGCCTCACCAGCCAGGAACCTCACCAGCCTGGAGCCTCACCAGCCAAGAACCTCATCAGCCAGGAGCCTCACCAGCCTGGAGCCTCACCAACCAGGAGCCTCACCAGCCTGGAGCCTCACCAGCCAGGAACCTCACCAGCCTGGAGCCTCACCAGCCAAGAACCTCATCAGCCAGGAGCCTCACCAGCCTGGAGCCTCACCAACCAGGAGCCTCACCAGCCTGGAGCCTCACCAGCCTGGAGCCTCACCAGCCAGGAGCCTCACCAGCCTGGAGCCTCACCAACCAGGAGCCTCACCAGCCTGGAGCCTCACCAACCAGGAACCTCACCAGCGAGGAGCCTCACCATCCAGGAGCCTCACCAGCCTCACCAGCCAGGAACCTCACCAGTGAGGAGCCTCACCAGCCAGGAGCCTCACCAGCCAAGAACCTCACCAGCCAGGAGCCTCACCAACCAGGAGCCTCACCAGCCTGGAGCCTCACCAGCCTCACCAACCAGGAGCCTCACCCGCCTCACCAGCCTGGAGCCTCACCAGCCAAGAACCTCACCAGCCTGGAGCCTCACCAGCCTGGAGCCTCACCAGCCAGGAGCCTCACCAGCCAAGAACCTCATCAGCCAGGAGCCTCACCAGCCTGGAGCCTCACCAGCCAGGAACCTCACCAGCCTGGAGCCTCACCAGCCAAGAACCTCATCAGCCAGGAGCCTCACCAGCCTGGAGCCTCACCAACCAGGAACCTCACCAGCCTGGAGCCTCACCAGCCAGGAACCTCACCAGCCTGGAGCCTCACCAGCCAAGAACCTCACCAGCCTGGAGCCTCACCAGCCTGGAGCCTCACCAGCCAGGAGCCTCACCAGCCTGGAGCCTCACCAACCAGGAGCCTCACCAGCCTGGAGCCTCACCAACCAGGAACCTCACCAGCCTGGAGCCTCACCAGCCAGGAGCCTCACCAGCCTGGAGCCTCACCATCCAGGAGCCTCACCAGCCTCACCAGCCAGGAACCTCACCAGTGAGGAGCCTCACCAGCCAGGAGCCTCACCAGCCAAGAACCTCACCAGCCAGGAGCCTCACCAACCAGGAGCCTCACCAGCCTGGAGCCTCACCAGCCTGGAGCCTCACCAGCCTCACCAGCCAGGAGCCTCACCAGTGAGGAGCCTCACCAGCCAAGAGCCTCACCAGCCAAGAGCCTCACCAGCCAAGAACCTCACCAGCCAGGAGCCTCACCAGCCTCACCAGCCAGGAACCTCACCAGCGAGGAGCCTCACCAGCCTCACCAGCCAAGAGCCTCACCAGCCAGGAGCCTCACCAGTGAGGAGCCTCACCAGCCTGGAGCCTCACCAGCCAGGAGCCTCACCAGCCTGGAGCCTCACCAGCCAGGAGCCTCACCACACCTCACTGGACTGTACTGTAGACTTTTCAGTGATGAACTTGAATCCCAACAGTCTTGTCTCTTCCGCCCACTGAGCTGCTGATAAAACTGCCACCATTTCCCCAGTATACACTGACTCTTCCCCACTGATCCTTTCCCCGACTGTGACCTGAAATCCTGGAACAATAAAAGCTCCCCCTGACTTGGCTGAGTTCTTTGATGCGTCTGTATATATAGTGATGTATCATCGCAAGTGTCCTTGCGGCGACACTTAAAGGGACCCTCATCAAACGCTCATCTGGACATTCAAGGAAACTCACAATGTCGGAAAAAGCAGCAGATCATGTCAGTTATCAAAGTAATAATCTGCATTGAACCACTTTAAATCATCTAAAACCCAAATGTGCTTTTTATAGTCCATTTTCATAAATTTGTAGTTTTTTTCCCGCCACAGCAGACGTTACTAACTTGTACCGCCGTCGCATTATTATGACGTCACTAAGTGATAGTGCCACACTAACGTGATTGCCTTTCACTAACTCCTTTAGGAAGACTCCTAACACCTTTCACTAACTCCTTTAGGTAGACTCCTAACACGTTCCCTTACCTCCTTTAGTAAGCCTCCTAACACCTTTCCTTAACCCTTTTAGGAAGCCTCCTAACACCTTTCCTTAACTCCTTTAGGAAGCCTCCTAACACCTTTCCTTAACCCTTTTAGGAAGCCTCCTAACACCTTTCCTTAACTCCTTTAGGAAGCCTCCTAACACCTTTCCTTAACCCTTTTAGGAAGCCTCCTAACACCTTTCCTTAACTCCTTTAGGAAGCCTCCTAACACCTTTCCTTAACCCTTTTAGGAAGCCTCCTAACACCTTTCCTTAACTCCTTTAGGAAGCCTCCTAACACCTTTCCTTAACCCTTTTAGGAAGCCTCCTAACACCTTTCCTTAACTCCTTTAGGAAGCCTCCTAACACCTTTCCTTAACCCTTTTAGGAAGCCTCCTAACACCTTTCCTTAACTCCTTTAGGAAGCCTCCTAACACCTTTCCTAATCCCGTGATGTCATCCAGGGGTTAAGGATGTTGTGGACATCCCATATAAATGTAGTTGTTTATGTTGAATCTTTCTCGTTCTCCTCCTGTAAGTTGGAGGAGAGCGCGGCTGTGACCTGTGCAAGCTGCCATGTGGTGAGAATGTTTTTATGAAACAATTAATTGTGTTAACTCTTATCTTAGGTCTGTTGTTGTTCAGCCAGCCACAGGTTTGGAACATGCAAACTAGAGAGATAATATCTTACATGTATGAACACGGTAACAACTGAGGTGCGTCTCTGAGTTTGTCTCATGTTTCTTGTATACAAAAAAACAGACAATTTAACAAGGAATGATTTGCAGCTCATAGCATCGACTTTCATGTCTTTTATGTGTCAATAATTGTTTCCAGTGTTTTTGTAGTTCGTTTTCCTTGTTTGCATTTGTAAATCAACCTAAAATTGAAATGATTTACCAATGAATTACATGTAAAATAAATAATGGATTTTATATCGCTGATATTTTTAATATACATACGGTATACAGTTTAATAGTTTTTACGTTTTGGTTGTAAATTGTGATAAAAGCCGCTCCCGGGAACGGGAAGGCGGAGCCTGGATGAGACAGGGCAGAGGTGGTCCCGACAGGGTAGCATGTTGTATTTCTTGTAGTAGCAGGTCTTTTAAGAGGGAGAGCACAGCTCCATCACAGTGTGGCTCCATGTTTGGATCATGGTCACGACGTTCAATTATAAACACAAGCCCCAAACCAGTCACTCATCAGGACAGAGAAATGGAAGGATTGTGTGGTATTCTGTAATGCATTTTTATTATGCAGGTTAGTTGTGAAAAAATAGACAAATATTTATATTTAAAGTCCCCATGAAATCAGAAAACAACATGAAATGTCTGTACATCGTTACCAAAACCCCCTCTGACAAACAGCATAAGCAAGATCTCGCGTCCACATTCAGTCTCACACCTGCAATCCCCACTCAGGGAAGAGAACGGCCGTGCTCAAAGACTTCTGAAGCTATTCGTCACCTTCCTTCACGTCTTCAGATACAGTGGCTAGAAATCTGGCAGTCACATTGATGTGGCCTTCTGAGAGATTCCTGTGTCAAAAAAACCTTTTGTGCTCACAGCGTTTAAAAGCATGGTCCTGCATCGTGGTGCATCACCCAAACCTCACCGGAGTTCATGCTATCACACAGCAGCTGTGTAGAGGGCCATAGAAATAAAAAGAAATATCAATGGGCAGACGTTTCAGTCCGTGGGACAGCTTGAGAGAGAAGAGCCGGACAGTGAGCTGAGGCTCATTTTAAGGCAACATACGACTCTTCTCTGACGACATTACACATTGCTTACATAAGCAGAATGACTTCTTGTGTTTCTTGATTCAATATGTATGTTGGCATGTTGTTCTGTTCATCAGTGTGGTAGTAAAGCCAATGAAACTGGTAAAAACCTGCACAAAGTTGACATCCAAAACCTTCGGAGGAGAAATGATCATCGAAATCAGTGGTTCCCTGCGTCCCGGCCGCTACATTTCCTCTTGAGCTGTTTAGCAGTAACATTGCAGTGAGGTTGACTCACTGACTTCAACCAGCTTACAAAAGCAGGAGGCTTTTCTACAGAACTTCTTATTAAGTTTTGTTTTTTTTTCCTTTGACTATTCTTTGACAGTGATCTCTGACACCTACCTCAGTTTGGGAACCACTGCCTCTAAATGTTTCCATCTTAAAAACAAAATATCACACATTAAACTTTTTTTTTTTCAGTTTTCAGTGTCACTACAAACATGCTTAAAATCGATTTTTCTTCGTTCTTCTTTAGTCGACGCGTCTTCTATTGATTGAAACTGGAGAACTCTGTACTCAGAACTTGAAACGACTCCTTATTCGACCAGATGCGTAACTTCCCAACTCCTAATGTGTGTTTCTGATCATTTTGTGACATTCGCACAACGAGGGGAAAACATCTCAGAATCCGGGGCTCCATCTGTTGTTTCAGTAGTCAAAACACTTCATGACGGCTTCTCTGTCAAATTTGAAGTTGAGGAAGGTTTTGGAAGACAGCAGATGCTCGCTGCCTCTGCCGTCCGCAGTCTGGTGGCTGTTGAAGCTGCTCGGATTCACATCTGTGAAGAGAGAAGATAAAGTTTTATTTGTGGAGAAAGTTCCTGGCATTTAGTCTTAAAGTACGTCTAAACTGTACATCTCCCCCTTGAACTGCAACCTTATCACGGTGGGGGAGTTTGAGTACCCGAAAGATCCCAGGAGTTATGGAGTCAGTTCTCCCAAGGCAAACAGGTCCTAGGTGACGAGTCAGACTAAAAGCAGTTCAACATAGCCCTATGGACAAATCATGCAAGCGCCTGGTGCAAAGGCCCGGACTCAGCCCAAAGGGACGACGCGGGCCCCTCCTCCTCTTCCTCCTGTATGCCCAACACCCACGAAGGCTACCGTAGGGGTCTGCTGCAGTGTGGATTGGGTGGCAGTCGAGGGCAGGGGCCTCGGCGACCCCATCCCCGGACACATAATCTGGTTTTTGGGACGTGAAAGTGACCTCGCTGGGGGGGAAGGAGCCCGAGCTTGTGCAGGAGGTAGAGAGATACCGTCTGGATATAGTCGGGCTCACCTCCACACACAGCTTGGGCTCTGGAACCCAGCTCCTCGACAGGGGCTGGACACTCAACTTTTCTGGAGTTGCCCACAGTGAAAGGCGGCGGGCTGGTGTGGGCCTCTTACACTCATGTGTTGGAGTTTACGTTGGTGAACAAAAGGGTCACGTCCCTACGCCTACAAGTAGGGGACAGGTCTCTGACTGTTGTCTCGGCCTATGGACCGAACAGCAGTTCAGAGTACCCAACCTTCTTGGAGTCCCTGGGAGGGGTGCTAGATAGTGCTCCAACTGGGGACTCCATTGTTCTCCTGGGGGACTTCAACGCCCACGTGGGCAATGACAGCGAGACTTGGAAGGGGGTGATTGGAGGAACGGCCTCCGCGATCTGAACCCGAGCGTGTTGTTATTGGACTTAACCATGACGAACACCATGTTGGAGCACAGGGGTGTCCATAAGTGCACGTGGCACCAGGACACCCTAGGCCGGAGGTCAATGATAGACTTTGTGGTCGTGTAATCTGATCTCTGGCTGCGTGTCTTGGACACTCGGGTAAAGAGAGGGGCAGAGCTGTCAACTGATCACCACCTGGTGGTGAGTTGGATGCGCTGGACTCTGAAGGCCCAAACGTGTCATGAGGGTCTGTTGGGAATGCCTGGCCAAGCATTCTGTCTCCAATGTGGGTTTTCATCCTGGTCACTGGAACACTGGACCAGCTCGGGCATCTGTTTCAGATGCCCCCCCCCCGGTAGGAGGCCCCGGGGCAGACTGAGGACACGCTAGAGGGACTATGTGTCTGGGCTGGCCTGGGAACAACTTGGGGTGCCACCAGAAGAGCTGGAGGAAGTGTCTGGGGCGAGGGAAGTCTGGGAACCCTGCTGAGACTGCTGCCTCCACGACCCGGCCCCAGATAAGTGGTAGATGATGGATGGATGGATCAATAAACCGTATATTTGTTTACATTTTTCCTATTTGAAAAGGACTTCTCAAAGGAGACCATAGTCCAAGTCGTTCTGAAGATAAAGCAATAGTTTGTCACCGTTTGTTTTTATTGACAAAATGAATGCTAATTGGTGTTTAAATGAATCCCCAGTCTGGAGCAACCTGCCTCTCATACTGCATTATGAAGTATGTGACCTGGTTACCTTTAGTAAACAAAACATTACTGGATGTAAAATCTGCACAGTTCGACTGCACAAACAGGTTTTTTTTCAATTTCCATCAAGTGATGACATGAAAGAGTGTCAAGGCAAGTTCATTTCTTGAGCACTAAAGAAGGCAATTTACAATGCTTTACAAGGAAAAAACAGAAATACATCAAAACAAAGCAAATAAAGGTAAGAAAGTAAGTAAAATATGGTCGCGTCACACTCGCTTAGAGCCTTTAGCTTAAAGAAAGACATACTGATTAAAGGATTTGCTTATTCATCAGTCTTGAAGAGACTTAAGTAATTCCTTGCATTACTTGCTCATCCAGGTAGAAACAGCTGTGATGTCAGGCTTCTTTGCCACTCTCTCCCAGTGTGGATGGGATGCATGCATTTTCCAGAATTATAGATTAGAGAATTTCATAAAACATCCTAAAATCCTAATGCCCGCAGCATGTGTGAGTGTAAAGAAAGTGTAGCAGTGAAATCATTTTACCTCAGCGAGCTGAAGAGAACTAGTACTCTTACCTCTGTCAAAGCTGTCCTGGAGTCTTCTGGGGTGAAGTCTTTTGTCTTCCTTCTGCACAAACATTGGGAAAACATCATTTTCTTTAATCATCCTTGGTTGGAGGGGAAATTTTGAGGTTAGGTTAAGTTAACCCTTACATGAATGGCTTTCACCTGATGGTTGCCGGCGCCGTTGTCAGCAGCTCCTTTCTTCACAGACGAGGAGTCCTGACCTTTCTTCCCGTTGTCCTTCACATTGGGTTTCTACACAAGTACAAATAAAGAAATACAAGTTGTGAAGTCTCACATCTTCTTCTCACCTTTGCAGCAGAGTTCTTAATATGAGAGCAACTTTTGAAAATTCCACAGTATACCATTAAGACATTTTTGTTTCTAAGTTGTATATATTCTTAGTTATTCATAGATTTTAAAGAATAGCATACACAAGCCATCCTTCTATTCCTTCTATTTCTTTCCTTGGTTAGTTAAAGTGAACAGTATTTAGGTTTGTATTTTTGACGTGTTGAAATATGACCAGAAATAAACCATTCATCATCATCTTCATCAATTACTGACTGACATAAATGGAAACATAACACAGCAGGAAACAGGTCAGCATTTACAAACGGCTATATCATGTGAACCCTTTGAAAAGTGCTATTGTTTAGCATGTGTTGGTGATAAATGCTGTTTGACCTGCATCTAAAACACAGTGTGAGTTGACACTTCCGATGACGTCACCATGGCAAACGGCTCCATGAGGCTAACTCAGCTAAATCTATACATTTATACAAAACAATGCTCCGAAGCACAGAAACAAAGACAACGACGCAAACAAAAGTTGTCGGTGGTCATCAGCGAAGCTACCACTCCTGAAGGTAGCGCAGCTAGCATGCAGACGACCGCAGGCGGTGCACGCGAGCAGTGAAAACTTGGAGAAACTGCAGCGTGCCATACGAGAACAGCTTGCAAGTATTCAAATCAAACTCCAAAACGCACAAAGTGAACTCTGTGGCAAGCTGGAAGGCACCGTGGCCACGTTTTCCGATAAAGCAGACGAAGTTGTGGCAGCCATGAATGAGACGCAGGAGAAAAACTCTCCGACTGCGTGGGAAGAGTGGATCAGGCGGAGAAAAGCGTTCCAGATATGGAGGGTGCGCAGGCTGTCGTGGGGGCTGCCAGAACAAGCATGGAAAAGAAAACTAATACCTTGGAGAAGAAACTGGTAGATTTGGAAACACGATCCCGGCGGAATAGCCTCAGACACTTGTGGATTTCTGGAAAGCTGGATAAAGGATGTACTTGACCTGAACACATCACAAAGCCTTTTGGTGACACAGGGGGCGCACCGCAGTGGAACAAAGAGAAAGCCTGAGGAACCTTCAACAACTCTGGTGATGAGTTTTCTCAACTGTAAGCAGAAGGACAGGATTCTAAGGTGACATCGCCACAGAGGTGCTAAAACAACAGAAGAAGTTTGAAGAGGTACGGCAACAACCCTGGAAGATGGGATAGAGAAGCGGCATCGTACCTCCAGCTAAACTGATACTGACATATAAGGAGCAAGTCCACAGGTAGAACACGCGAGCAGAAGATCCAGCAGAGCAAGACCCGAGGAGGGTTTGATCATCTGGCCAAGAAGGCATCACCAGGGTAAGAATCAAGTGTAAATAGTGTAGGGGTGATTCTAAATTCAGATAAATAAGAAAAAGGAAAACTTTACAAGATCAGAGCAATATCAAGAGTTTTAAAGGATTCATGAGAACCTCGGGAGCAGGAAAGAACCAAGCATAATTCCACAGTATTCTAGGTACGCAGATCTGACACTTGAGATCTGTACATGGTAGCAGTTGGAAGTGTATGCATATACATATATATATATATATATATATATATACATATATATATGATAATTTGATTAATAGTGAAAGAATTGTCACTAGTAAAAGCACAATATAATAAAGAATCAGCAGATAGAGCAGCTTCAAACATTTTGAGATGAAATCAATCTTATGAATAAGGAGAAAAACCTGGAAAAATCTCTTCTAATTGTTTAATTGGCCACAATTAGAAGTTCCAAGAAATACAACATCAATTCTAAACAGTAAAAGGGGAAACAATAATGGACCCAGTTGAAATAAACAAGGAGTTTAGAAATGACGATGAAAAACTTTATGACTCTCAGGGTCACTCGGATCAAAACACCAGAAATGCATTTCTAGACAGGATAGTTCGTCCTACGACTGCTGATGAAGGGAAACAACAGTTATATGCAGAAATTCCTGAAGAAGAAATGAGCAGGGCAATTGACAATATGAGAGCTGGACGAGATGGATTGTTATGGAATGTGCTGCTGGATGCTACTTGAGGAGGGACGAGGTCGTCTTTGTCAACAAATGGCTCCATTTCTTTTTAGACATGGTCTCCTGATTAGCATATGATTAAACCTTTAATGAATTTAGTTAGAGTATATACCGTATTTTCCGCCCTATAAGGCGCACCTAAATACCTGAAATTTTCTCAAAAGCTGCCAGTGCACCTTACAACCCGGTGCGCCTTATATATGGAAGAATTGCTCTACTGGAGACTGCTATTTGACAGCTGAACAACCAGAAGCTTTTATTTTGACAATTCTAACTTCTCAACCGGATCTTCAGAGGACGACACTCCACACAACACCTTCATCACTCATGGTTGCACACCAACATTCTAACAAACCAAAATAAACTAGATGAAATAATTACTCCCTAAACTGGGGAACAAAAACACATAAACACAATCAACACAACACCAAGCCCAACAACAACCCACAATAACCTCCAACAACACAAAACATGAATTCCCATCATGCCTTGCATCCTGAGCTCCTCAGTGCAGCAGATAGCTGCAATGAATTATGGGAGTTTCTGTTTGTGGTGTTTTAAATGCAATTATTGGGGGTAATATTTGGTTTGTGGTGTCGGTAATAATTGTGTTGTGTTGTGTTTTTGTTGCTTAGTTCATGTAGTTTAGTTTATTAGAAGGTTTTGTGTGTAGTGTCCTCCTGGCATAGGCTGCAGGTAAGACTATCAAAATAAAGTGCGTGTGGCTCTCTGGGTGTTAGAATCAGTGGAAAATGTAACCTAATGGCTTTGAGCTATAAAGGTTGCTGACCACTGGTCTATTCCATGCGCCTTATAATCTGGTGCACCTTATAGTGTGGAAAATACGGTACTTATATTTTCCCACTTAAAACTTAATCAACGAAGATCATTTTAATTGTGGACATTCTTCATAGAACTATTTGGTTCTGATGATGCAGCTGAAGGTTTATGCATTTCATGAGTTTGTCCTTATGTCTGTCTGTCTTATTTGTTTTTGTTGTTTTTCCATTTTATTTTAACCTGCCACAGACTTGTTACACTTGTCGCCAGCGTTGGTCGGATGGTTTATGGGGGAGTGAGGGAATTTTCCTGTCGTATGAAATGCACAATATTGTGACAGGTTTTTCGCCCTCACAACTCTGCTGGCAGGTGGTTTTCAAATTTTACTTTGGTTTTTTTTCTCCCTAAATGCTCTACTGTTCTTGCAATGAAGAAATGCTTGCTAACCGTATCTTTTATTTTCTTTCATTCTTTATTAGTCAAGACAGGAGGGAATGTTATGGAAATCTTTCTAGGAAAATTCTCCTGACAGATTCCCAATGGATTTTTTTTTTTTTTTTACAAAAAATGAAAAAGAAAACTATGAAAACCATTACTAGAAATGTATCGGGAATCATTCAGTAATGTTTATTTTCCTAAATCTATAAGCGGTCTATAATGTTTTGACCCCAGTGTTGCAAAGATGGATACAATCCTCCTGTTGGTCTCTCACTCAAATGTACTAATTCAAGATTAATCTTCTCTCTGTTCCCCTTTGTTCATGTATGAATGACAAATTATATAAATATAGTGAAATGGCATGAAATAACATGAACAAATAAATAAATAAAATAAATATTTCAATAAATAAAATTCAAGCCTTTAACTGGGTGATGTTTCTGATATTCTATTTCCTGTCTCTTTTTATTGTAATCTGAGAGGGTTTATGTGTTCATATAGTGTGTAGATTGTTCCAGTGTTCATACCTTGTTAAAAAAAAAAGAAAAGAATAAAAACACTGTTGTAAAAAAACCAACCCACAGTTAGTTAATGTCAAAGTGAGGCTTCCTCTCACATTAAACTGGGCCTGAGCTTTCAGGTGAGTGTGTATTTTTACCCTTTTCACTGTTTGTCACTCATATACCGTTAGTAGACACTTTTACTATATGTCACCTCTTTCCAAAGAAATAATATTGCATTTCATATTTGTCAAGTCAGCGCCTCTGCCTCGCTGTCAGGAAAAATGCTGAGCAGAGGAGGAAGTGTTGTTTAATTAGAAGTAAATGCAAGACCATGTGTGAACACAGTTTATATGTGTGTTATATTTGTATGTAGAAAAACAAAACAAAGGAAATGAGCTGAGCTCTTAAAGGTGTACAGGATGATGGATCATCAAGACTATTGGTCCTCCCACTTGTCAATCATTGTGGTGATATATTACGTAAGGCCGTCGTACGTGCTCGTCCCCAGGTAGCGTGGATCTATTAGTTTTCACTTTCTGCGCATGCGCGCTTCCAGGTGTCTATGGTGAGCTACGCCTTCAGCTAGCTCGCAGTTCTCACCGGGTACTTTGAAAATGGCAGAGGGTCGCAAGAGAAAAAGTGTCTTGGAAGTGTATGAGAAGAAGAGAAAGGCTTGGGAAGAGAGAAACAAGACCAGAGTGTTTTTGGGAGATTGTTTCACACGATGAAAGCCCAGGTTGGGCTTCCCACTGACGCTTCAGTCGCCAAGTTTCTACTCCACAGGTAAAGTTTGGCTTCTATTTGGAGAAATCCATTTCAAATCACTTCCAGTAAAAGTTCTCTACGTCTAGATTGTAACTTTCCAGGGTTGATTAGTTTGTTTTGCCGACTTGTGACTTGTAAACAGAGCGTGCACGAGGACAACTGGGCTCGTGCACGTCTCTCTACACGTTTTAGTAGGCGTTCCGTCTCGGGAGCAGGTACAGCGTTGCGCATGTGCATTTTTTTCAAAAGGTGGAGAGGGCGGGTCTTTCCTACAATTCGGGAAAATCCTCCTGTACACCTTTAAGCTAAAAAACACCAGTGCAGTAAAGTGCAGCGGTTCAATGAGCACTCACGGGGAAACAGAAGAGCTCTACCTGACCTGGCTGAGAAGCTCAGTGAGCTCCAGATGTATTCGTGTCAATGCATATTTGACAATATTGACCTGGTTCAGTTCACACTGGCTCAGCTGGCTCACAGGCTTCTGCTTGCGTTTCCAACTCTCTCCAGGGAACGAGTCCATACCAGCAAGGTGACGAGATTTTGACCTACGGAAACACAAGATGAACAAAAAGATGATTTTTTATTTTTTCTCCAAACCAAATCCCTTCACCTACACAAAACAAATAACCATTCACATTTTTTATTATGCATTTGTAGTTCTATTAGCCCCTTGTCCTGCTTTGGTTGACCCCCTCCTGAGGTCAGTGTGCAGCTGCTACATTATCGTCCCACTGTAATTTCAAGGTTTATTTGAGCTTTTACACCTTCGCCCCACCGAACAGCGCGCTCAAACTGAAAAGACCAGGCTCCGGGCAATGGGTTTGGACCTCCTTTACAAGTGGGCTGTGCAGCCGTGAAGTTCAGAGATTGAGATATTTCTGCTCCGGCTGATTCTGGACCATGTTCTTACCAAACACTGTCTGAGGCTTTGGCTGGAGTGTTGCTGTTGTTTGCCGAATCCTCGTCGCTGTCTGGTGACTCTCCTTTCAGCCTGCTGATCCACTCCCGTAACGGTCTGAGCAAACAATTTACACAGTTAAACCTGTCGCATAGTATATACAGGTTCATACAAAATTAATGTACAGTGCCCTCTAGTGGAAATACTGATCGACTCAATGCACCATCTGCTGGTGGAAATGTGTACTGAAGGCTGGCTGAGGCAAGTTGGAAAACGTTCAGATTTTCTTTCTGTTTTGCCAGGAGAATGTCACAACACTGATTTCAAATAGCATCATGACTATTGTCTCGTCTCAACCTGCTCAGTAAAATTAAAGATCCTTATATTCAATTTGTATTATAAGAAATATCTGTTAGAAAATGTAAGGATTAACTCAATCAAACATTTCAATTCACAATTTTAAACTATTATTTAAGACAAAAGACACTTCTGACTTTATTTCTATAAAAGCATACATGTCACATCCTGTAAACCAGCGGTTTCTTACATTCCTTCATTGTGTAGAATTGATGAACTATTTGTCTCCCTCACGTTAAATGTTGACAATCTCTGGGCAGACCCAGCCTGAGGCTCCGCCTGGTGACAGCTGGCAGCCTCCCAGCATTTTCAAAACTCCAGTTTGAGAACTACTACGCTGTAACCACGAGTTTCAATACTCTGCTCTCCAAATTAATTTGATTACTTTGGCTGGAAAAAGTCTGTATGTTATGACTTTATGACAGTGAGGAATAAGTTTAAACAAACATGGCTTATGTCACAATATTTCTATTTAAACCAAAACAATGTCAGTAGTTTAAGTTAAATCATGGTCAGAGATCTTGAAATAAACCATATTAAAGACGCAAAACAAAACATTGTGTTATTATAGTACTGTCAAAGAAGTAATGAATAATTCTACAATCAAAAACAGAACAGCTGCTCGTCACGTACTTGATGAAGGGAATGGCCATGAAGAACCTGTTGGGGGCAAGTCCCAGCTTGGACTTCGGGGTCATGTCGTTCCTGTGACAGGGCAGCTTCTCGATAGGAAACCATTCAATGTTCTGGAAGGAAAAGACCAACCAAGATATGACACGTTTCCGCTGGTGACAGAAAGCAGCAGAGGTATAATATAGAGAAGACTCACCCGGATCTCCTTCCTGGTTTTGGGGTAGAACTTGGTGTCTTTAGACACTCCGGGGATGATGTAGAGACGCACCACCTGGTCTGTGATTTTCTGCTCGATGTACATGTCTTTACTGATGCGATTCTTGATGTCGAAACCCGTCTCCTCCATAACCTGGAAGAAGAAATGATCAGCCACAGATTTGTAATTGAACAGTACAAATCCAATTAAACAGCTAGAATTGACTTTCTTTTGCACACAAATCCTAAACAAGTCAATGTATAAACCCACTTCTAACATTTCAGACTTGTGCTCAACAATACACTCTGCTAAACCCTTCATCTGGCACTTATTGAAATATCTGACAGGAATCTACAAGTTGTATTGAAGGATAATTCATTTATTTTCATTGACGTTATTCAATAAAAGACCATAAAGATGCTATTTTGGGTTATTAGAACAGAATACAATCTGTTGACCAAGACTGCAATCATTTTAAAATTCAGAGTGAAAATCTACTGAACAATAAACAATATATGCACGACTATGAGTCATTTAAAATAAGACTTGCTAGAATTTCCAAAACACAATCCAGTACCATGTATACACATTGTTAGTTTGGAGGAAATATGAAGAAACAAAGACACTTGTGAATAATCCTGATTTCCAGGAGACATTTGATATTGGTTTTAAACAGTGGGGGGATAATTGTGTTCATTGTGGCCGTGACATCTGAACAAATGACAGAAATATTCTATCCCGACATTACTTCTTTTGTTCTTTGCAAATAAGGCATTATATCTTGCACAGCAGTTGAGAACCTTTGAAATCTTTTTTTTCCTCTTGAAAACCTTCTCCAAAAATTAGAACATCATGAAAAATGTTCAATATTTTTTGTCACTCATTTCAGAAAGTCAAACCCATATATGACACAGGCTCCTGGGTTGCTTTTGCAGTATGTTTTGGATCATTGTCCATCTGTCCTGTGATGCGCCGTCCAATCAACTTTGCTGCGTTTGACTGAATCTGAGCAGAAAGTACATCCCGATACACTCCAGAATTCATCCTGCTGCTTCTGTCTTATGTCACATCATCAATAAACACAAGTGACGCAGTGCCATTGAAAGACATGCATGCCCATGACATCACACTGCCTCCACCATGTTTTACAGAAGATGTGGTGTGCTTTGGATCATGAGCTGTTCCAATTCTTCTCCAAACTTTCTTTTTCCCATCATTCTGGAACAGCTTGATCTTAGTCTCATCTGTATAAAAAAAAACCAATGCTGCTCCAGAACTGGGCTGGCTTCTTAAGGTTGTTTTGTTTTTGGAAGTTTTTATTTTTCAGGCTGATTAATGGTTTGTTCCTTGTGGTGAATCCTTTGTATTTACTCTCATGAAGTCTTCTCTTTATATACTGATACACCAACTTCCTGGAGAGTGTTCTTCACATGAGTGGATGATGTGAAGAGGTTTTTTTCTACACCATGGAAAGGATTCTGCAATCATCCACCACTGTTGTCTTCCGTGGACGTCCATTTTGAGTTCCTGAGCTCTCCACTGCACTCTTTTTTTCTCAAATTGTTGTTTTGACCACTCCTAACATTTCTGCTATCTCTCTGATGGATTTCTTCTTTTTTGTCAGACTCAGGATGTTCTGGTTCACCTCCATTGAACTGCATGTTGTGTGTCCACAGCAACAGCTTCCAAATGCAGACGCCACACCTGGAATCAACTTCAGACCTTTTAACTGCTTCATTGATGGCAAGTTAAAGGTGTACAGGAGGATGTCATACTTCCGGGTGGATCATCAAGACTATTGGTCCTCCCACTTGTCAATCATTGTGGTGATATATTACGTCAGGCCGTCGTACGTGCTCGTCCCCGGGTAGCGTGGATCTATTAGTTTTCACTTTCTGCGCATGCGCGCTTCCAGGTGTCTATGGTGAGCTACGCCTTCAGCCAGCTCGCAGTTCTCACCGGGTACTTTGAACATGGCAGAGGGTCGCAAGAGAAAAAGTGTCTTGGAAGTGTATGAGAAGAAGAGAAAGACTTCTAAAGGAAGACAGAAACAAGACCAGAGTGTTTTTGGGAGATTGTTTCACACGATGGCGCTGAAAGCCCAGGTTGGGCTTCCCACTGACGCTTCAGTCGCGTCGAAATCCATTTCAAATCACTTCCAGTAAAAGTTATCTACGTCTATACAAGTCTGACGTAGTGGAAAAAGTGCAAATCTTCTTGTAAAGTGAGCTTGTGTGAGCGATGCCGACTTGTAAACAGAGCGTGCACGAGGAGAACTGGGCTCGTCACGTCTCTCTACACGTTTTAGTAGGAGTTCCGTCTCGGGAGCAGGGAGAGCGTTGCGCATGTGCATTTTTTTTCAAAAGGTGGAGGGCGGTTCTTTCCTAAAATTCGGGAAAATCCTCCTGTACACCTTTAATGAGGGAAGAGCTCATGCAGCCTTGTTGTCCAATTATTTTTGGTCCCATGAAAAAGAGGCGACTACGTATTAAAGAGCTGTAATTCCTAAAGCCTTGCTCCAATTGGGATGTGAATACTCTTAAATTACAGCTGGGAGTCTGTACTTTAAGCCCATATTGATTATATAATTGTATCCTGAATATGTTTTCGTAAACAGCTAAAATAACAAAACTTGTGTCACTGTCCAAATATTTTTGGGCCCAACAGTATTTCACTATGCGTCATGAGCCTATATCATATATGGGTTTGACTTTCTGAAATGAGTGACAAAAAATATTTTGTAACATTTTCATGATATTACATTTTTTTTGAGATGTACCTGTATTAGCCAGAGAAACTATTTTATAAAGCTATGTATTTCTTAAGGTTGCAGAGGCTTAAAAGGAAGATGGGTGAAGGCGCTAAACATGACAATGGATGATGAAGAGTGGAAGGATATCTGAAGACATGCTAAAGCAATTTCAGTCAGTAATCGTACCCAAGAAACACAGTATGCACATTTCCCCCAGCCGCAAACATCACTTAAATCCTACTCGCTCACCCATGGGC
Source organism: Blennius ocellaris (assembly GCF_963422515.1). Classification (NCBI taxonomy): domain Eukaryota; kingdom Metazoa; phylum Chordata; class Actinopteri; order Blenniiformes; family Blenniidae; genus Blennius; species Blennius ocellaris. The sequence goes on along the minus strand of NC_137664.1, from coordinate 22,852,056 downwards.
TACAATGGCAAGATAGAAATTGGCACCATTACTCATTGTTTTTGGGCATGGTGGAAACTGCAAATGGATTGGTCTCATGTTTTATCTGAAATAGAAAAGATACTGAGATTTAAACTGGAGATGGACCCGGCCTCTCAAGTCGACGCTTAACATGTAGAACACATAAGAGGCTGTATTATATTCTTACTTATGCAGTGAGGGAGAATATTTCATTGCTGTGGATCAATGGAAGTGTACCAAATATTAAAGACTGGCAAAAAGTGGTGTTTGATCTGGTGTCACTAGAGTCCCTTTCATGTGTATTGCATTTAAGGACTGAACAATTCTATAGTTTGGGAATATTACGTGAACTATGTGGGGTATGGTGTTGCAGGGAATTTCTTGACTGCTCATCCTGCACATTTTTACTGTAACCTAAGATATTATATACATGATGTGAGCTTGCTTGTTTTGTTTTGTTTTTATGACCACATTCCTTGAACAAAAGGTTCTCTCCATGTGTGCCTGTGTTTCCTCCGGTACTCTGGTTTCCTCACAGTCCAGACAACATGCACCAGGGCTCCCTGAACAAGCCTCCACCCCCCAGCACTGTGCCATGGAGCTGCCTATCAATGGGACAATTTGGTGAACAAAGTTCCCCAAGGGGATTAATAAAGTACAATTCTTCTCGATAAAACATAATTTAAAAAAAGACACTGGTGACTGTAGGAGTGTGTGATTGTCACACACACATAGGAACATCATCACACACGCAATTTTTTTTTTTTTTAATGTTTTATTATATATAGTTACTGTAATAGTAATTCTGCTACTATTGACCTTATTCCACACCAAAACTCGGGCGCCGCCATATTGCATCATTTTGTTTCATAACTTGTGGGAGGTGGGACTACGGTCGTGTTGTGTTGTTGCACATAGTAGCAGCTTGTTCTGGTCAGCGAACGGGATTGATAATCTCTACCTGAATTAAGAGTTTTAAACATCGCTCATGTGGATCGATGCTAGCCGGCTGGCCGTGTGTGGATCGCTGCACTGTTTCTAGCCACGGCGAGCTGTGTGGGTTGCTGCTCCAGTGATCTGCAGCCCGCCGCGGACAACCGTCTGTCGGTGCGCCGTGGCTAACCACAGCTCGCTATGTGTAGCATTACATGCTCCGTGCGGAGCACTCATAACTTGATAAGTAGGAGAAGGAAGCTAAAACAACAACGTTTTGAACATAAAGAGGAGACACAGGACCGTTGTGGAGCAGAATACCACCTGTGGATTTGTGCAGCACTGTGAAACTTTTAAAGCAACATAATCTCTGAGGTGGAAGATGAGTGAGAGCAGAGTTTTCCACATCTCACTGTATAAAAGGCTCATAGTTGCAATAAAGAATAAAGGTTTGACAGGATTTCATCTTGATTTATTTCATATAATGAGATTTGAACTTTCCACAACATTGAAGCTACAGAAACCGCTGGTTGGTCTGCTTCACCCACTCCGTGCGGTTAGCATGGTGGCTAGCATGGTGGTTAGCATGGTGGCTAGCGCTAGCTGACCATTCTGGGACTCCAACTGCCTTCAAAAGGTGAATTCTCCGCCTCTGGGTGACGACACACAGCCCACCTTTCCACTGTGTAGATACTGGTACACCTCAGTACTCTTAAAGTTTATCACAGCTGCTCACGACACGATGAGGACGTCACCAGAAGTTACCACAGTCGTCTTTCTCATGTCGTCCGCTCAGGTCAAAATTAAAGAACATGATGCCAGCCGATCATCCCAGCTCGGTTTACATGTGTTCCCACTTTAATATCCTGGTAACAGTGTCGTTTGTTATGTTTTATGGTAGTTTTATAGACGAGATAAAAACACTCTGTTTCCGTTCACCACTATGTGCTTCTGGATAACTGGAAATGTCTCAGACAACATGCAGAAGAACGGAGAATTGAAAGTGGGCAGAGGGGAATAAGGTCAATAACAGTCCCTCTTTATACAAGATTCTTTCTCACACATGAACATCATATTGTTCGGTACTCACTTCACGAACTGCACAGTCGTACGGAGCCTCATCCTCGTTGACCTTCCCCTTCGGGAAGCCCCAGCCTGACTTGGCCAGATAACCCTGAACAAGCAGCACCTGCACAGAGGAAGAGGTGGCGATCAGGAGATGTTTAAGCTTAAGAACAGACAACTCCATCTTCTCCTCCTCAGCCTGCAGAACCAGCAACCACAGTTAGCAGGAGGTGCTAACTACAGGAGAAGACACCAGCTTCCCTCCAGCAGGACAACAACTGAACTCCTTCAAGGAAGTGGTAACAACTGGGCTTTACCTGAGATTAGTTAAACCTGATGCTATGATAGAACTGTTTAACTTCATGAAGATGTGTTGATTCTATTACAGTGATTGAGTTCTTTTGATGATGATATTAGATTCTATTAGAGTAGAGTAGAGAGCTTTATTCCTCCCCAGGGGGAAACACAAACTTACAACAGCTCAAGGTAAAAGGTGCAGAACTTATAAAATTAAGGAATTAAAATATGTAAACATATGTAAATATCTAAACAAGAGCAAAAGAGCACAAAAAATAGAATATGTAAAAATAAAAAAAATAAATAAAACAATCCAGTAAAAAGACAAATCCTCTAAAATAGAGTAAATTGCTGCTGCTATAGCTGCTGAGCTCCTCCACTGTCAGGTGCAGTGGGTGGAGTGTGTTGTCCATGATGGAGGACATTCTGGTTAACGTCCTCCTCTGTCCCACCTCCTCCACCGAGTCCAGCGAGCGGCCCAGGACAGAGCCGGCCCTCCTGACCAGCCTGTGTTACAGTGATTGAGTTCTATAGATAATGATATTAGTTTCTATTACAGTGATTGAGTTCTATTGATGATATTAGGAGCAGTTATCAACCTGTAAACCAACGTTAGCTCTGCCACAGACACAGGGTCTGCATGCTAATCTTTGCTTTACTAACCTGTTAACTCACAATCCTACACATATCACATCAAGGACAACCTCACATGCTTTGCCGTACTGTACGACCTGCTCCAGCACCCACTGTGCAGCGGGGCAGAGGCTGTAGAAGCTCGTCAATCCTCAGGGCATGTTGTGAAATCTCAAAGAATTCAGAAGCATTAAGTGATATGAAATGAGGAAATATCAAACCAAGGAAACAAGGTGGATTAAACCACGTGTCCCAGCCACTCACGTTTTCCAGCGTTTCATTCAGAATGATGGCACCATATGTGGGTACCCCCATCTTGTACTCCTTCCACTGCTCCAGAACCTTCTGCACGTCCTCTCCATGAGGCAGCAGAAACGGACAGTGATGGAAGAGTTCGTCGCTGTCAAGGTACAAAACATGTAACAATGATAACAATAATAATATTACCAGTGTGGATTACAACTTGGCAAGACATCAGGGCTCCAGTATGCTAATGTAGACAAGCCTCTCATTGGAGTTAATAATGCGAGTATGAAGTCACATGAGTATGAACACATGAGTATGAACACAAAGTTCCAGGGGGTCATTTAATCGAAGGATATCAGCTTTGGCAAAGTCTCGTATCCCACAGTGGGGAGCTCCTGGGGTATTCTGCATGCAGAAATCTAGGTAGAACCAGTGCGCCAGCTCGATCTGGAAGCACACTCGGATGGCGTTGTCCCTCTCCTCACTGGGGATGTGCAGGATGAAGCGGCTGCAGAAACACAGGAGAGAGAGGATGGACTATACTGTGCTCCGCATGGACGGAACACATTAGCAAAACACTCCCAAGGTCAGACGGCTGCTGGTTATTTGGAGGTTTTCATGGTTCATCACCTGGTTAATTGCTCTATGACCCACATTCACCTCTCAAACACTAAGCTTCAATCACCTGCCACACTAGTTCTCATTACCCAGCTCCCAGTTGCCCCAGTTTCAGTTCGCTATTCAATAAACTGGCTCAGGTACCACTGCACCATTTCCTCAGCAAGGCTGCTCTAGGTTTATACTGCTTACTTAATGCACAGAGATGCTCTATTATTTTCACACTCCAAGCAGTCACAACAAATCATTATTGTACATCAATAAGTTTGTTAACTCTCCTGTTCTTTGTACTTTAAAGGCTCCATATTATACTGTTTCTCAACAATTTCACATAGGTATCAGGAATTTTGTTTTTTCTTTCAATCTAACACATGGATCATAATTATATATGAATACATTACATACAACACAGAGGTCAGTGCTGCTGCTAGTATCTCAAATTTCCTGATTCATGTATTCAATTTGAAAAACACTAAATAAATTGCAATAAACTACCGAAAAAACTACCAAAGCAAAGCATTGCACACATAGCTAACCTTATACAGAATGCCTTTAGTGAGCCACATTTAGAGTAATGTTTAATATATAATATAGAAACACAACCTTGTCCACAGATCCAGTGGAATACTTTATATAGAGACTTTGATTGTACAATTATTACTGCTCCAAGCAGTCTGACACAAAATGTTTTCTTTTCTTATTCATCTGCTGCAGTGAGATTGCAACAAATGACAAAGACAATAGTTTTCTGATATATATATACATTCTATTTTTAATATATATCTGAAATTGGGTACAGTCGTCACTCCGCATCTGTGTGCACACTGAATGTACACCTAATATTTCACACATTATTCTAGTGTACACATTTGAGCGACACTAATTGTAGAAGTTATCTTTGTTTCCCTTTCGGGTGTTAGCCCCTACACTGCTCAGGCATCTGCAATACAGGACAGAAAATAGATTAATAAAAGAATACCTCGTCTGATTGTATCCCACAAGGAGATGTATTTCAACGACTATTAAAACAATGGGCACCACACTTACAGCAAAACGTAAACAAATCTATTACCTAACCATCGAGCGCTGCTGGTTTAGTGGTGGAACTGTTGTGTATCGTGCTATTGTGTGCGGTCCACATCCTCCCGAGCGAAAACCCACCCAGACACACCAATCAGAGTTGGATTGGAAACACTTTCCAGTTTTATTCGGTCCATTGTCCTCCTCCCTACCTGCAGAGGTCGTCCAGCACACTGGAGGGGATCTCCACTCGTTTTGTTTCCATGTTGCTTGAAAACATCGCGACTCCGTTCGACTACCACATCCCCTTCACAGCCCAAAGCGACCACCTGCGTCCCGGGCTTCCATCGGGACTCCAGCCGAGCGGAGCTCCACACTCAGAGCCTCCGCGGAAAAAGCCGCTTTAATTCACCAAACAACTACTAAGTAAAGACGCGCCGCCGACCAGGAACTGGAGCTAAGCTGTTGTTTATGCTGTGTTCATGCACACGGGAGATATCAGTTCGGCCAAGAAAACCGCCAAACCATGTGTTAACGTTACATATACAGTGACTAATGGGAGATAACGCAACTGTAGATTTCAGTAATATGCACTGCAGGCCTCGATTAAAAGCCACTCTCTAAACTTTGTTTTGGTAAACGCTTGTAAGCATGTCTGATTATGGTAAATACGACATCTTTTATCCACTTGAACGCAGCATCAATTTATATCCGGAAGTAACTCATCCAATCCGACGCTGATAAAGTTGTCACATGACGTCTCCCGGAAACGACGCTTCCTTTTTTTATTATTATTTACGAAATCAGTTATACATTGTGTATTTCAATGATCACAAAGGCTTTTTGGGGGGAAAAAAACATCGGTGTTTAGAGAAGTAAAATGAAGAGAATCGTTTTTTTCTCCTTTTTTTTAATTTTGCAGTTGCCAAAAAAATATACAGAATCAAAAACATGCAATTTGCCCTCATACCCTCCCTCTCCCCCTCCACAATCAAAAGTTGTGTCCGAAGTTAGTAACAGATCTTCGATTTCCAGAAGTTCTTTTCGCAGTTTGTTTTTATAAGTGACTGGACAACACTACGAATTTGTAAGAATTTGAGGAAATCTTTAATTATAAATATTATATTCAGACCTTAAGTGACTAAAAGATTTCAATTGTAGATTTTCTTTAAAAAGGTCTCTAAATTGTTTTCCACCATGATGTGTTCATTAGCTTGTACCAGTCAATGTGGAATGCCTTGCTATGTCAACATTTTGACGGATAGGGAAGTAGATTGTTGTACACATATTCCCACCATACTTCTTTCTCCATTCTTTTCAGGATTTGTTTGTAAATAGTAAAGCTGCTTTGAATGTCTTTTATTTTTTTAAATGGTTTATAAATATAAGAGACCTCAAGGATAGTGGTTAATTAATGTTTTTCAATTTGTATCAAGTGAGTCTTGTCTCTCCAGTAACAATTTTTTTAAAGGTGTGAACAAAGTAAATATTTTAAAGGGGAGTTTGTTTTTGTCTCTGCCTGGTGTGCCGTTTCTGTACGATCAATGTAATAGTCACCATGTGAATGAGGTAAGTTCAATCATTTTGAAGCTGTGTACAGATTAAATAAAATTTTCGGAGTTTCATAAAATAACTGGGGTTTACAGCCCACTTTAGTTTCAATAACTTCCAAATATATAACAGTCTTTGTGTGGAGTTAGCGTGTTGTTCATGTGAATGTGTGGACATCCTCTCGGTCCTCCTATTCACTGCAGTGGTCATGACCTCAAGGTTTTGTTGTCCCAATGTCAGAGGGTTTTGCAAAGAAGCAGTAACATAAAGAAAAACAACCAAATAATAAATGTCCTTGTTTTTTTGTGTGTGTGAAGTACATGTGTTGAAACCATGCATGAGGAATTTGTAAAAAATAAAAATAAGTCTCTGAGGGACATATTAGGGAATTGGAGAGCACGTTTCTGGTGCTTAACAGAATCACATTTTCTGAGAATAAATATCCAAACACAAAAAATCTCAGGTATGTCATAAGAAACAGATCTGTCCATTAATAACCAAGCAACTTTACTTTACATTAGGCAGAACATACAATATTAAAACAAGAACAACACATTACAGTGATGAATTCCACATTATAAAATAAACACAAAAGAAATAACTGTACACCTTACAAACTTTGAATTATTTGTCTAAACAGAGCTTAAAAGCCACAATAAAAACAAGGCAAGACAACTTTCTTAAAATCTTTCAATCCGGTATGAAGCATGTTACAGATGATCCTGCCCACGGATTCTTCGGGCCAGGTGGATGTCTCGCGGGTAGATGGTGACCCTTTTGGCGTGGATTGCACACAGGTTGGCGTCTGATAACAACATGACGAGGAAAGCTTCTGCTGCCTGGAGAAAAATCACAAGAGTTAAAGTCAAACCCAAGCAGAGTTCATTGGGGTCACTGATTCTATTAAGTCCTGAATATGCCTTTGAAGCAAAAGAGAGCAATCCAAGTCTCTTCACTATTTCTCTTTGCCATTTATTCCCATTTTATCATTACTAAGAGTAGAAATGTCCATGTTTTATTGTCTTCCAAATGGTTACCTTTGCCACTGAAAGTTGGGCTGAAGGTTGCGTTTTTTTGGCCCATGTGTTTATTTGTATGTATGTATGTACCATATAGTTCCCACTAGACAGCTCCAGCAGCCATGACCCGCAGCCGCAATTCCGCCTACATTTGCACCCCTTGTCGCGGGACATGCAACACTGTTGGTCTAGATCAGTGGCCGGCAACCTTTAATGCTCAAAGAGCCATTTGGTCCCGTTTCCCACTGAACACTAGACCCAAAGAGCCACCTGCTTTTATTTTAACACTCCCACTGGCAGACCATACCAGGAGGACACGACACACAAACCCTTCTTCACTGCTGGTTGACAACTTACAACTAATAAACTAAACTACATGAACTAAGCAACAAAAACACAACACAACACAATTATTAATCCTAGCAAACCTAACATAACCCCCAATAATTACATTTAAAACACAACAAACAGAAACTCCCATAATGCATTGCAGCTCTCAGCTCCTTTATTGCTACACATTACTAAAATGGAGGATAAATGTGGGAGATGTGGATTGTTAGAACCATGAGTGTGATGGTGTGTCTTTAATGTCCTGTAGTTGTTGTGTAATTCACTAGAATGTTCCGTCACTCTCAACAAGTTTGTAATGAACCTCCTGGAACTGTCGGCGCTCCGCAGCGCAGCGCTTTTACTCTGAAAGGTACAGGAAGCTCCCAGCTTCAGACACCAGTTGAGCCGCAGTCATGACCTGCAGCCGCAATTCTACCTTCTTCATCCATTATTGTTGTAATGACGTTACATCACTGCGTCGTTGGGTGGCTTTGCCTCCTTACGTCCCTCTCTGGGTGGCTTTACCTCCTTACGTCCCTCTCTGGGTGGCCTTGCCTCCTTACGTCCCTCTCTGGGTGGCCTTGCCTCCTTACGTCCCTCTCTGGGTGGCCTTGCCTCCTTACGTCCCTCTCTGGGGAGCCTTGCCTCCTTACGTCCCTCTCTGGGTGGCTTTGCCTCCTTACGTCCCTCTCTGGGTGGCTTTGCCTCCTTACGTCCCTCTCTGGGTGGCTTTGCCTCCTTACGTCCCTCTCTGGGTGGCTTTGCCTCCTTACGTCCCTCTCTGGGTGGCCTTGCCTCCTTACGTCCCTCTCTGGGTGGCCTTGCCTCCTTACGTCCCTCTCTGGGTGGCTTTGCCTCCTTTCGTCCCTCTCTGGGTGGCCTTGCCTCCTTACGTCCCTTTCTGGGTGGCTTTGCCTCCTTACGTCCCTCTCTGGGTGGCTTTGCCTCCTTTCGTCCCTCTCTGGGTGGCCTTGCCTCCTTACGTCCCTCTCTGGGTGGCTTTGCCTCCTTTCGTCCCTCTCTGGGTGGCTTTGCCTCCTTTCGTCCCTCTCTGGGTGGCTTTGCCTCCTTACGTCCCTCTCTGGGTGGCTTTGCCTCCTTACGTCCCTCTCTGGGTGGCCTTGCCTCCTTACGTCCCTCTCTGGGTGGCTTTGCCTCCTTACGTCCCTCTCTGGGTGGCTTTGCCTCCTTTCGTCCCTCTCTGGGTGGCCTTGCCTCCTGACGCCCCTCTCTGAGTGGCCTTGCCTCCTTACGTCCCTCTCTGGGTGGCTTTGCCTCCTTACGCCCCTCTCTGGGTGGCCTTGCCTCCTTACGTCCCTCTCTGGGTGGCTTTGCCTCCTTACGTCCCTCTCTGGGTGGCTTTGCCTCCTTTCGTCCCTCTCTGGGTGGCCTTGCCTCCTTACGTCCCTCTCTGGGTGGCCTTGCCTCCTTACGTCCCTCTCTGGGTGGCTTTGCCTCCTTACGCCCCTCTCTGGGTGGCTTTGCCTCCATACGTCCCTCTCTGGGTGGCCTTGCCTCCTTACGTCCCTCCAGGATGAACTGCAGTGGGACTTCTGACCTCTGCCCTAGACACTCCCTCTCCCTAGAAAATGTAAATAACACCCTATACTCTATTGTCCTTTTTTTGTTTGTTTGTTTGCAGTCGCTTAGTTTTGAGATATGAATGATCTCCGCCTCCTGCAGCGCAGTGATGCTCTGTGAAGCTCCTCGGTCTGTGTACCTTCCGGCCATTCGATTTTCGTTTTGATGTCGGAGAACGAAAAAAAACGGAAACCATCCGATTTTCGTTTTTCGATTTGATATTCGGGAAATGAAAAACGAAAATCGGATGGTTTTCGGTTTTTTTCGTTCTCCGACATCAAAACGAAAATCGAATGGCCGGAAGGTACACAGACCCTCCTCTCTGTTAGTTTGACTTTCATTAAACAACAGAGAACATAAGAGCTGTGGACCAAAACCCACCAAGAGGCTCCAGCCTGGTCCCACCAAGCAAGGAGCTTATAGAGGATTTACACTAGCTTTATTTTGACATTTCATTGTATTTTGACCAGAATGTTTCATTAAAATTGACTTTATGTTGAAATTGTAATCATTTTCAGTACTAACTGTTTGATCTTGTAGAAATATAGAAATTTCATTCCACACACTGTGACACAACAAAGAAACACTTTGAAGTGTACATTTAAAGGTTATTATAGCAATATTTTACCAGTCTGGTCACTCAGGATGAAACTGGACTGTTTATGGTCCCTGAAGTACCGTATTTTCCGCCCTATGAGGCACCTAAATACCTCAAATTTTCTGAAAAGCTGCCAGTGCGCCTTATACCCCGGTGCGCCTTATATATGGAAGAATTGCTCTACTCCAGACTGCTATTTGACAGCTGAACAACCAGAAGCTTTTATTTTGACAACCGGATCTTCAGAGCGGACGACACTCCACACAACACCTTCATCACTCATGGTTGCACACCAACATTCTAACAAACCAAAATAAACTAGATGAAATAATTACTCCCTAAACTGGGGAACAAAAACACATAAACACAATCAACACAACACCAAGCCCAACAACAACCCACAATAACCTCCAACAACACAAAACATGAATTCCCATCATGCCTTGCATCCTGAGCTCCTCAGTGCAGCCGATAGCTGCAATGAATTATGGGAGTTTCTGTTTGTGGTGTTTTAAATGCAATTATTGGGGGTTATATTTGGTTTGTGGTGTCGGTAATAATTGTGTTGTGTTGTGTTTTTGTTGCTTAGTTCGTGTAGTTTAGTTTATTAGCGGTAGTTGTAAGTTGTCAACCAGCAGTGAAGAAGGTTTTGTGTGTAGTGTCCTCCTGGCATAGGCTGCAGGTAGACTATTAAAATAAAGTACATGCACCTTTCTGGGTGTTAGAATCAGTGGAAAATGTAACCTAATGGCTTTGAGTTATAAAGGTTGCTGACCACTGGTCTATTCCATGCACCTTATAATGTGGGGTGCCTTATATATGAACAAAGTTGTAAATTATTTCAATCAATGTAGGTGTGCCATATAGTGCAGAAAATATGGTACATTAAATCTGATTTAATCATTATCTTGTATACATCTTATATACATGTGTATATATGTATTTATATTGTACAGATCTTTGTATTGGTTCAGTTATGTTCTTTTAAATAACTACAACATATTTGGTGTTTGCTTCGTTCAGTATCAACTGGTTCATCGATTAAATCAACCAATTAATCAATCATTAAAATAATCTTTAGTTGCAGCCCTAGTTAACATGTACCTCAGATCAATACTGCAAATGGTGTTTTCTGATCAGTAACTCAAGATGGCAGCGTGCATAGACCCTGTGACTCACAGCTCCTCATGATTTAGCAGCTGTTTTATTGTTTTTCTCCCGATTTCCTCGACTGATAGGCCACAGTACAGCCAAGTTGAGCAAATGGCACACACCAGCAACATCGGCTGCAACCCCGAACATTGCTAGGACGCCATACCGCTGGAGATACGACGAGCCCCCAGAGGACCATACTTCTTCCTCCCACTGCTGAGGTGGTGCCGACGACGACACAAAATAAAGCAGATGCAGGAGAAGCAAGAGGGGCTAGCTGCGAGGCTAAAAGCTAGCCTCAAAGCTCTGCAGTCCCTGCTGACCTGGACTAACACCAGTTTGTTTAACAAGACAACACAGGAACACCCCGGGAGTGTCCTCAGTCCCCTCTTCACTCAGGACCGCACCACCATTATCATCAAGTTTGCTGACGACATCACCATCGTAGGGCTGATAACGGACCATAAGGAGTCAGCCTCATCCATGCAATCCCAGTGATTCAGGTCCTCAGTGGCGTGTTTGATCAAATAACCTTGTGATCTATTGGTTTCCGTGGTGACAAATGTGGCATTGGAGAAGGTATGCGCTCCACCCAGCGCCCATTCTCGTATATCTGAAAATATTTTTTCATGTACTCCATTAGCCACACTTCATCTTTGACCGCTTCATGTGTTCACTTGCCAACACCTCGCTGAATAAATTAAAGGGGGTCATATGATGCAAAATCCACATTCCAATGGTTTTACAACAGCAATAAGCGTCCCCATACCTGGAATGACACACCAAAATGGAACAAAATTGATCTTTTTCAGGATATAAGTTGAATGTCTCCAAAACACAAATTCTCATTTCTAATTACGACCCTTCGGAAAATTTGAAGACGTATAACTTGAAATAGGAAGCTGATATCAATCTGGGGGTTCAAATAACTGCAGACCCGTCAAAATTGTTTTCAACCAACTTCCTGCCCCTGAACAAAAACAGTAGAGATTCAATACCTGCCCACAATGTTGTAACTCTTCCAGTCCCTTCCAGTAGACGAGTGAGCAACAGTTTCAGGAGAGGGAGAAACTTATATCAAGATATACTTGGGAGGGGCGGGACCGAGAAGTAAATATATAAAGTCCACATCAGAATTGGCCCAACTTACTGCACATGCACCTCCCTCCCTTTCCTTCTGTTCATCCAGTTGTAAACAAACATGGCGGACCAGCAGTGATATGACTCGTGGTCAGTGTTCTGGTTTTATCGTCCAGATCAGTAGTTTTATAGTTGAGACTCTCCCCTGATAGCATCCGATGCGTCATTAGTCCATGCGGATGTCAGGTTCTCTCCATTTTCTTCACGTTTATAGCGTATTGTTCTCTGCACACATCTGTGTGGTTTCATTACAAATTCAAGCAACAGCGCCCTCCCTTGGCACGGCACATTAACTACATCGTTGTCCCTGTGTCCGCTGCTGCAGTGGAAACGCACTCCTTTTTTAAAATAGATTATGTGTCGTCTTGTCAAACGTTGTCGTGTGAAAGGGGCCTTAAATGGGGCACTTTGCACTGAGAAAATTGGGCCCCATGGTCAAAACGTTTGAGAACTACAGAATTAGCTTCTCACCTCTTGCAAGGCCAGGAGAGCATGCAGGTTCCACCGGAACGGCGTTACGAATTGTGTTTGGCATACCTCATGAACCTGAAGCAGGAGGAGATTCTAAAATTACTAAAAGCTTCACACAGAGCTGAGAGAGTGAAACAAAACACGCCGATTGCATATTCTTCTTCCTGCAGCTGTCGGACTCACCAGGCGAAAGAAGGGGGCCTTCCTGATCAGAAGATCGGTGGTCTTCTGGAATTTGCGAATTTCCATCAGGGCCCTGGTTCCTGGCCGGAACCGTTTCCTCCTCGGGGTGACTGGAGACCGATCTTTAGAAGAAACATGGCGTTTATCAGACGGCAGTAAGATTTTGAGTCCTTGACAACCATTATTTACTAGTTTTTGGAGAGACATCTGCCTGCAGGAGCTCCATTCTCAGGCTTCCTCCACAGCAAGCTACATATTAGCCGTAAGTTGCTACTTTGGAATTTTACGAAAAAGTTATGAATGTATGGTTTCTTGCATGTGCTCGCCGTTTATATACCTGCTGTAAACTAACATATATTGATGATGATATAACAGCGTGTCACACCAGTGGTTTTGGTTACGTGTCATTTTAAGGCTAAGTAATGCTAACGGTGGCTACTAGCATTATTTAGCTTTAAGTACTGAGCCTTGCTACCTGACTGCCAAAGTATCAACATATAATGTAAAGCAGCATGATTCGTTACTGTGGTTTATATTAGTATCTAACGTTGTTAAAATAGCTCAACCTTAATCAGTTGTAGTAAAGAAATTAACATATATCAAATGCAGGAGTAATGTTAATCCAGCGATGACATGTTGGCTTATAAAATAAGTCATTTTATGAAAAAGAGCATTTTTAACTGACTGGCCTCAAGCTGATTTATAATATAAACCTACTTGAGTCATATATATCATATGGTATCTTAATAAAGTGAGTACACCTCTCACATTTCTGTGAACATTTATATCTTTCAACGGGACAACCCTGAAGAAATATATCATCTCTTCAGGGTCCCATCAAAAGATTAATTAAATATCTACAGAAGTTTGACGGGTGTACTCTACTTTTGTGTGATACTGTACATATAACCCACCTTTATACAACAAAAACAGACATTCTAGTATTTAAAGAGAGGGGGTGGGATTTGATAACTTATACTTCTTTATTGGCATAAATTCTCAGGCGAGACATGCTACATAGATGGAAAAAGGCAAAAACAATGTATACTGAAGAAAGTAGAAAAGTAGAAAGTAGCTTTTAATGTTGCGTTGTTGACTAATTAATGCATTCTGAATTTTCCACGAGCATTTTATTCTCTCCCATTTTATTTTGAATTCTATTTTGAATGAGCACTTCCTGTCTGACAGAGGAGGGAGCCTGAGACTGGAGGTTCTGCAGCCAGACACTCTTGAGCTTTTGTGGAATGAAACCCTGATTGGATCAAATGATTCATCAAGTGAGATTAAGATTGAGAATAAAGGAACATGTTGAAGGCAGGGATCAGCTCAGAAAAGCAATAGGAGGAAGCAATGGCAAGTATGTCACAGGTTCGAGGTTAAAAAAAAGGGGTATAATGAATAAAATATAAAAGTCCCATAGACTGCTGACCAACACTGAAGATTTTATCAATGAAATGACGTGTGTGCTGAGTTCGGTGAATGCTGCATGAGAATGAGCTCTTACTCGAATATGTACCGGTAGTTGATGTTTAAATGTGTGGAAAATACATGGGAATGAAAATGGAAAAGATAATGCATGGTTAACTACAAATACATGCTGATAAAATATGAACATGTTAAGCATGAAAACAAAATATGTAAGCTTGTTATGTGTTCTTTGACAATTTCTTGCTTTGCCATCAAATTTGGCCTTGGGAGAATTCTAAATTGTGGTGGAGTAACTTCCAATCGCAACTCCCTCAGATTTCCTCCATATGACATATGTAAACACCCAACTACATAATATTCGGGGAGTGAACATTTGATCAAAGGTGTTACTTGGGCATGCGTCCCTTACGTAAGCAGTGCTGTATCGTACTTACCTGCAGGCGTACGTCCAGGTGTACGTCCAGGCGTGCGTCCAGGCGCACTCCGTCTTGGGCTCTGATGTCTCGGAGCCGGCGGTGGCACTTTTGCTTCTGGCTGCCGGGGGCGATGCTGAGGAGTTTTGCCCTTTCTCCGGCTGGCAGATTCGTTGTGACGCATGGTGGCCGACACAGGGCAGGGGCCGTGGATGAAGTGATCTCTGCAGAGGCCATGTGCACAATATATACACACCATTAGGTGATCGTGTCCCCCATGTGAACCCCAGTCCTGTTGTCACATGTCTTTGGACACAGTCTTTCAGCTCATACAATATAATAATAAATATTAGTCATATCAAGACTCATGTTGAATTAAAGCGACCTAAACATAAGAACCCTTAAACACCATTCTCCAACCTAATTCACTGCAGCTAATAACAGTATTAATAATTCTCAAACAATGATCACAGAGTTCATATTTTTGCACACACAAATATGAAATGTATAGTTTTCAGAACAAAGTGAGCCTCATTTTGAAGAATATTCTGAATAGTGTGCATCATCAATCTAAGTGGAGATTCTTTGTGCACAGTCACATGGTCTGGTACATTAAAATAATTCAAAGCAGCATTCGTGGAATTCAATAATGAATAGGACCTCAAGAGAGACCAGACATTGCTTTGACATTGCTATCCATAAGAAATCCTTTGTGTGTGATTATAGCTGCCTAGATCGCCACCTGAGCTGTAGAAATTACAAATTGTGAGGAAATGCCTATCGAAGAAACACAAATCCAGGTTTTAAAGTACAAAAGCAGCAGTGGTCCTTTTTAAGGATGAAATAATTGTAATGACAAGTTTATTAGAGCTGGTATAGACAGTTTTGATGATATTTCATCTCAAATACTTCTCGGTCAAATTCTGACTTTAACACTACTGGGTACTTGTACCGCAAGAATTATTGAGATTGAACTTTAATCACCAGTCATGTGTGCATTTTATATGTTTGTTTGTTTTTTTTTTACCGTGAAATATACTCAATAATTCATTGATATAACTTAATATTGTCTCACAGGCAGTGTGTCTGCTCATGTGACTTCAGGACTGCCAACTCTCATCGATCTTATTGTAAATTTGCTCTCACATGATGTTCTCCTGTCTCCAGATCAACTCTAAGTGCTTGCTTAATATATAGCTCTATAAACGGGCTGGCCGCACCACCTCTGAGGGATTTTATCAAAAAAAGAAATAGTGTGAATAATACAAGGTCAACCAGCTGGGGTGATGGTGAAATAGCATTTAGAAAGTCTTTTTTTTTTTAATAATATAGTTTTATTGTCATTGTACAGGCACAACGAAATTAAAAGACTCTTGTGGTGCACAGTCCAACAAAAAGTACAATTTATGAATATTAGATAAAAACTATAAATATAAATGGGAGAATAAAAACTGAAACACAGAGGATACGCATATAATGAGCACATATCCTTACACAAGATGTTTTAAATTCTTGAATGTTTACAGAATGTGTGTTTGACTATTAAAAGTTGCACAAACTGGAATACTTCACCAGATATCAGAGGAAACTAACAGTATAAAACATGGCTGGTTGAACTTGTGAACATTGACAACGTCGGGCACAATCAGCCAGAAATGAATGTAATTCATTTTTAATTAATCTTATTTTTATTTTTAAACACGTCATTAACACTGTATGTTTTTATTTTATCTGTGGGACAATAGAATATGAGACTTGTACTGAATTCAGTATATTTACTGCAACTTGGATAAACCTATGAGATTGTATGTTCAATAGAAAGCACTGTATCGTCCAAATAGACAAATATATAAAGAAAGAGGGACAATATAAGCGCTGGGATTTAAAAAAATAAATAAATAAAAGGACGAAAAGTGCATGAAAAAAATTATCTGAGGTTTATTAACTTCCTAAAAGTGACCAATGTGCACATGTTTATGTTTGCACATCTTTTTGGAAATGTATAAAAATATACTGTGTGTGTTTTATCCCTTTAACAACGTGTCGTTTTATTTGACTTTGTTGAAGCAGGTCCTCGGGAAAAATGGTAAATCAGGAGACGCAAGGCTCAGAAACAGGTTGTCAAGTTAAATGAATGAAAGGTACGATCGGAAACCCAACATATTTAATCGCCTGGCAGACTGATCCTGGAGAAACTGTTGTGTTTACCTCACTTCTGCTCAGCTCCGCCACACCAGCACCGGAAAAGAGTTCGTATTTTTATAAGAACTTATATACATGTCGGTATGAATAAACCTTTACAGCTCCTGTCCTGAATATTTATTAAAGAGAAGTTGGTATAAACGTACCTTTGTAGAAAGTCCGGAGGTCTGTCTTTATTAAAGTTCGTGTCATGAGCTGCAGGCTGCAATTCAAATTGTGCCTCTTGGATTTCAACCAATCAGAAGCGGTCTTTGACTTCATCCTGTATTGAGTGTAACGGCAGTCAACAACCACCGTGAGAACGACATTACCGCCATCTAGTGACCGGAGTGTGGAACGAAAGAGCAGCAGAAATCTTCTCTCGTTTCGGCATCAGTCTTCTAAATTTACTTATTTCACATCCGGCAAAAAATATAACTCAGTCATTATTATTATCCATTGAATTAATATTTTTCTAGTCAGACTTTTTCCTTTAGACTCTGACAAATAAAAGCTGAATTGTAAATGGCCAATATCAAGACTTCAAACCAAATCAGTACTGTCTTGTCAAGAAATCCCAGCATTACACTGAGCCTTATTCACTTTAAGGTGCCCCATAGGCTCCATTACAGTAAATCCAAACCCTCCAGATTCTATCCAGATAAACATGATGACAGATGTGACCATTGCTCACAGGCCCCCTGTAACCTGACACATATGTTTTAATGTCCAAAATTGACCGGTTTTGGGGGGAAATATTTCAATGCAATATCTGAAATATTAAATATTAATATACCCCCCTGCTCACATTCAGCAATATTTGGTAGAACACCAGATGGATTGTTGACAACAAACAAACAATGAACTGTTATAGCTTTCACCTCACTGATCGCACGCAGGAGGATCCTCTTTCTATGGTAGGCCTCTGCCCCCCCCCCCCCATTCACATCCTGGTGGAAGGACACCATCTCTCTTCTTAAATTGGAGAAAACCAAGATTCCCTATGCCACCGAATTAAGTGTCCCTTCCTTGTCTTCTTTTCTTTTTTTTCCTTTCTTTTCTTCATCTTATCTTTCAGTCCTCAAAAAGATTTCAATGCCTATAATTTACTGTAAATCTTATTTCTTATTTGCACTTGACAGTATGGGTCCATGTCTGTGTCGGTCTCCTCTCAACATGCACACATGGTCAGACGTGTTTATGTCGGCGGATGGACATGTGGAAGTACAACTAAATTATGTTTGAATGTAAATATCACAAAACTTATCTTGTTTGTATTTTTCACTTGAATATGCAGCTCCTGGTCATGTCTCTTCTGTTTTCATTTCTTTATTTTTTGTCCTTGTTTTATTTCATGATTAAAGAGAGGGGGGTGTTTAGATATAGGTGATGGGACAAAATGGTACATTATACAACTGTACTATTTGTTTGTCTCCTCCTGACAATAAACAAATTGAAACAAAAAGAAATCACAGCATTGGGGCCAAAAGATGAACCATGAAAAAGTGTCAAGAAAATGATTTTCGTTCCCATGTCCGGGCACTACTTTTTAAATGCATTTTTGTCCCTCATGGACTTTGGGTTAAAAGTTTTCCGCATTATATCCTGCAGTATTTTGTCACTAGCCATGAATCTATATAAGAATACATTTTAAAAATTAGAGTTCTATGGTGATGGATTCACTTGTTGTATTAATCAACATTCACTTTAGCAACACAAACCCTCTCACAAATTAACAGTTATATATTAATGATAACATTTTAGAAAAGTCTTGCTGAATTATTACCATGAAATGTGAATGTAGACCATGAAATCTGGTAAATCTGTGGAAAAAACGCTTCAACTAAAGCCATATATGAACCGTGGAGAACTACACAAACACACATCACTGTAACAGCATTGCTTGTTTGATGTTTGTTTTTGTTTTTTTTACAGTGTTTACAGGTTCAGGGTTTCATTTCTTCTTTTAACAATAGATGCTTTTGTCATTTTACAGTACATGTTTGTTTCACAGACCTCACTCTTGTTTTTTTTACACAGTAAGCTTTTATTCCTGATCAATGGACACTTTTTGGAGGATGTTTTATGGTTCATCTCCATCACTGTCAGAAACATCACCCCATGTCATTGTATATTACGTTTCCTTCAGAACATTCACACAGTGCTGGTTCCCTACAAAGCAGTGCAAGGCAGTCTTGTTGACATACATGAACATCTGTCTGGATCACATTTGCCTTGCCTGCAGGTGCAGTGGACCAACTCAGATTTGTAAATGTGGTGAGGTCAAATTGGCTTAATTCAATGATTCTTGTTCTGTTGGCAACTCCTGTATGAAAGTACAACCCACACGAGAGACTTTTCTTAAAAGACTTAAAGCAACGACTGCCACATCAGCATCAGGGCTCTTAAAATCCCACAAACATCTGGATGAGTCATCCAGCTGTGGCTGTAACACAACAAATGAGAGCATAAGGTACTACAGCAATAGTTAGTGCCTTAACCAAAAGGGGTTTTAATCATCAACAGGAGTTTGATGATCACATTGTCAAAGTAAAATATCAACTGATTCTGCATCTTGTCAAGAGTTGGTGATTAATATTGTTTAAATCACAGAAACAATAATTCCCAGACAGTTTTGACTTTAATCAAAGTGGAACTTTTCTGCTGTGTCTTTTCATTGGTGTAACATATTTTTCTCTGCAGGATCATTGAGGCTGTTGAAGGAGGAGGAGGATCCTCACTGTGTTTTCCAGAGAGGAGATCAAGGTGAGTGAAACAAACTGTGCTGTTAGTGATTCTACTCTCTTGTGCTAATATATGTTCTCTCTTCTCTCTTTGCTCTTTGGCTTCAGAGCTTCATGATGATCTCATGGACTCGAGGGTCGTTCAGACAGAATGAACCTCTGGAAGATGTCGTCTGCATCACCTGCCCTCCAGCAGCACGTCATCATGAAGATGTTGTTTCAGTGACCAGCAGGTCAGAAACCACCTCATCAGTCAGTGTGACAGTCTCTACACTACAAAAGCTGGATTTGTTGATAGGTTGGCTGACCTCCCAATAGGCATCCTGTTTCGCCTGGGTCCGCAAGATTAAATAAAGATGCACGTTTGCAAATCTTACTTCAAAAGGGTAATTTGAAAATTTATTTTGAAATGCAATTTATTTCATTTTTAATTAAGTCACAGGATAAGCAGTCTTGAAGAAGAAAATTAAACTGCAGTTTGCATGATTGATTATTAATTCAATTTATGAGTCAAAAATGCAGTTTTCATTTGAAAATTTCTGCTAATGCATTATAATTTTCAAATTTGACATTTCAAAATGTATTTTAGTTACTATTTGCTGGAGTGTCTTTTGAAAATTTTCTTTTTCATTTTAATTAAGTCACAGAATAAGAAGCCTTGTATATTATGACTCAAAAAAAGCAGTTTAATCTGAAAATGAAAAAGTATTTCTGTTACATTACAAACAGAAATTTCTAATCAATACATTTTAAATTGATTTTTATGCCACATTCCCTTCCATAGTCCATCCCTCATCATTTTCCCGTGGTTGTGAAATCATATTAAACCACTTAATTCTGACTATAATAGGGTTGCTTACTACGTATAGACGTGTGATTTTACACAGGATTTCCTTGATTAATGAGAACACATTTTATAAGCACGGGATCCATGCCTTGGTCCTTCATATTCGATAAACGTCTGCGACAGAACAACGCTGCAGCTGCACTGTGTCTTATAGTCCTGCTACTGATGATAACTGACTGTTTATGAGCTAAATCCTGTTGTGAAGCATCTTTTCACCACTTCATTAAACCACCTGCGATGCATTGAAGCAGTCACACACGCTGGCATGTCCTTGGATGGACTTTGGAAAAGGAACTGTGAAAAAAAAACCTCAACTTTGTTTTTCGACTTTTTCTGGAGTGCATTTTTTTTTTTCACATCTCTGAAAACAAAAAAAATCTCGACTTTCATTTCCAACTTTTTTGAGGCCTTTTTTTTTTTAGCCTTCTAATTTTTTTTCCCTTCTTCAGTGGCCCTGGTACTCTTCTGTAATACTCGGCCCCAGTGAAACGTAACAAAAAGATTTCTAGGTAATCCAGCATGAGTGACCGTGGAAATGGAAAACCTTTTTGCATGCAAGGAAGAAAACAGACTTTCCAGGTGTATCTTCAATTAAAATTCCCCAAATAACTTGTAGGCATTCAACATTTATTAAGTTGTGGTTTTCTTCCCATCAAAACGTCAGTGTTTTGGTGTTGGTCAGTGTTTCCATGGTGCTGACTGCAACGTGTTCTGCCATTTATTCAGTGTCCATCACGTGGACAGACTGGTCGACCACTTCCAGGGAGAGAGGCGTCACCGTGTGGCTGAGGACGCCCGTGGTACCGTGTTTATACTTGTACTGCCCCCCTCTGCCAAGACAAAGACAAGAATAACACAACGATTTGTTTGTTTCATTCAACAGAGAATACAGAGTGTGATCGTCGTTCACTTCTACCTGTGCTGCTGGATTATTCATGACAAGGAGTCTGAAGCTTTTATTTTGTACTCCAGGACTTCGAGGTGTTATAAGCACACACCCTGAGATAGACGTACATTTTAAAAAGACACAATTGTATGTATACTTGACACTATCTTAACGTATTAGTATATACATTTCATCATATATATATATATATATATATATACTGTATGTACCATGAATCGTAGAATTGTAACAGCTCTACCTTGGGATGAGTGGAGAGAAATTGTTCAATTGTATTATTTTATATTATAATGAATTAAAATGTATTTTGCTGTTTAATAACACGTTCTGGCTTCGAGACGATTAACAGCATTTCCGTAATCCCCTCCTCTGTCTCTGTCCCTTTCTGCTGATGTGTGTGACGTTAGAGGAAGGTGACCTGGCCAGCTTGGCCTTTTCAGCCTAAACTCATATTTCCATTTCTGCTAATACCTATCTGTATTATTTAATTCACGTAGGAGTCCAAGTTAATGTTGTCAGAATGAACAGAGACAAGTCTCCAACAACAGAAACTGACTCCTCTCTGAATACATGATGCAGATTAAATGACAGAACATCATTTAAATCCTCCTTCACTGTGTCCCGGGGGTCAATGTCGGTTTGAGCTGGTTCTCCTCACCAGCCTGTCCTTGGCTCCCTGCACAGCCACTATGAGAGGCATCAGGCACAAACAGGAGTCTTCAAGTGAGGTTCTGTTTTCATGAATCACTTTGTTTTTGCGTTGCTTTGTTTGAGTCGGTGACGCGTTGGCGGTGACACGTAGGCAGAGTGCACATCAGAGCACAAACTGGCCTGTCGGTGTCATGTTGCCTAGCGTGTCACAACCTGACACCAGAGCACACGTGCACGCCAAAAAACACCCCCCCAAAAAACAGTTTTACAAAACAACTGGCGCGCCGGTGGAGTATGTCAACGACAACAGAGGGTTCATCCAGGCCGGGCCGGGGCCTGCCCCCTGCTGAGACTACTGTTGCCACGTCACATATGTGGGGTACTCCCCATCCTGCCTTCATCATAACTGTACTCTCTGTGGTGAAAACATGCGACAGATTGCGGTCTGGGTACTCTTTGCCGCGCCGCACCGTTCCCTCCCATCACATTCTGTGCCGTAAAAAACAGGCTTAACATGGTGCCAAACTCCAGGAGGTCCATATGCCAGGCCTTTAGGGGGGCTGTGATTCACTCAATACACCAAAAACGCAGACGAAGACACAGAGAACAAGTTCAGGGCTTTTCCACCAGAAAGAACCAGGTTGTAGTTCAGGGCCAGTTCTTAAATGCGCACCGCCAAAGTACCGCTTTTTTAGTTTTTTTCTCCATTGTCAACAGAGCCAAGTGAGAGCCACGTCATTGCGTCACTCCAAAATGTGATATGTCACTAATTTCACCGATTAGTGCTGACAGTGCTCCTAGAAGAACGAGGAGACGGACTGCAGGGGTCCATCTTAACGCCAGCCAGAGACCAGTACATATTTCTATGGACTTCTACACATCTCCGATGGCCAGTCCGTGGGAAATTTCCAATCCAATCTGCAGAGATTTCAGATCCATGAAGCCTCGTCTGCTTCATTGTTACTGCAATGACGTGTTTCTCTGCCAGCTGCTCTGCTGTGGAAGCTAGCATTGTAGCTAACCACCTTTTCACGACATGTTGCTGTTTGGACGTATTTTACACTCAAACCACTGCAAAGCAAACATCAACGTGGATGTTTGTAAAGCCGTTGTACCGCGAGGCAGACGCTCTGCCGCCAGACGTCACCGTTTTAAAACGCCAGCTCGCTGAGGAGAACTTCACTGAAGGCTGCATCACAACAATGATGAGCTCGCTCCTCTACAGGTGATTCACACCTCCGTGAAGCTGCGTCCTCCTCCACGCTAAACTCACTGAAAATAGTCCCAATAGTTTGTGTTGCATTAGAGCTGGAAACACTGCAGTTTGTGCTGCGTTGATAAATAATGTCTCCAGGAATTAATAAAGTGATTGTGAGGTTTTAAAGATAGAACTAGTTTATTATGAGATGATGACGTCACTCAGACCCCCACATTGTCCACATGGAATAAAATACTTTGTACTGCTTCCTTTTCTCACCTTCTACTGACCTCAAGTTGTCTTTTTAGAGAAAACATGCAAACATTTCTACATTTATTACTTTGATCTCATAGTTTTCAGCAGATGTGCATCTTGCAGGTCAACACCTCCAAGCTGAGCCAAAGACGTTTTAGAATTTCCCCGCTCAGGGGCCAGTGTTAAAAAACAAACAAAATGCCACCCGTGTGGATGATTGGCCAAAACATGAAACGGCATTCTCGTGTGGACAGGCCCTTTTTTTTTTGCTGATCTGGGAAACACAATTGTCAGAGCATCCTGTTAGTAGATCACTTTTCACACCTGTATGTGTGTGTGTGTGTGTGTGTGTGTGTGTGTGTGTGTGTGTGTGTGTGTGTGTGTGTGTGTGTGTGTGTGTGTGTGTGTGTGTGTGTGTGTGTGTGTGTGGGGTTAGGGTCAGGGTTACTGGAGGAGCACAACTGTTCTCTGATGAAGGGTATGCAGGTACTGACTCACTTTTGTCCCTTCACTCCCAGTTTGTCGTAACCTCGAAGGATCTCCACCCCGGCCTCAGTGATGACACACAGGTCCACATTGCTGCCTGAACCCAAGTCGCAGAAAATCCCTGCAGCGATGGCGTCTCGGACCAGCTGCTTCCCCTCCTCCAGCTGAGAGGACACACACATCCGCAGGTTGTTAGTGATCAGGCGAGGATATCAAAATGGCAGACAGAGGAAGAGAGGTTTGTAGAAGACGTAACGTGCTGGTCATTGAATCCTCGGGAGATCTGGAATATACAGTGGTGTGAAAAAGTTTCCCCCTTCCTGATTTCTTACTTTTTTGCATGTTTTCCACACGCTTTGCCATACCACTCCCTACCGCTCTGTTCCGCTCCTGCTCTTTTTGTGCGGTGGAAACGCACAATAAATCACGTGTTACCGGCAAGCCTGTAATTATTAATCATTGATGCATCCAGATGACTCTTTTAAAAGAGGTTTGATAACAGCTGCTTTTAAAGCTTTTGAGAAAATGCTCCAGCTCAACAGTTTAAAAACGTCTTTTAAAAACTTTGTGGGCAGAATGTTGTGGGCTTGAGGTGCTGAACAAGTTCAGTTGGAGCTGCACAGCCTGCAGAGTGAAAATGAACGAGGTTGGGCAGAAGATCTTTGTGTGGAGGCACGGTGTTGCAGTCATAATGCCGAAGGTCAACTCTCTGTCTTGTCTCTGTCATTTCTTTGGGGTAAAAATCCGAGCAAGCTGCATCAGAGAACAGTTGAGGAGAGACTGATGCTTAGAGATTAGTCAGTCTGTCCACAACACAAAACAAGGTATGTGGATTATTACTTCTCAAGCAAAGCCCAAAACTTCTTCAAAAGAAAAGTCTACTAAAGTTGACTAAAAATGACAGCTGCAACTTTCAAAATGAATATTTGATTAATATTTAATTGGGCCAGAGGCCATGATTGGGCCAGGGTCCCAATCAAGACTGCTTGCAGCTTGAATTCTAATGTCTTTTCTAAATATTCTGGAAAATTAGACTTGCTGAAGAGAAATGCGTGCAGCAACAAAACATGTAAAATGGAAAACAGTACATTGTGCATTTTGATATCACGTTTGTATCTTCTTTTTTAGTAAAGCATTCATTATTTATTATAATGTTTGCAATGCATTATAATGTATTGCTTGTCGCAGGATTCATGTGGGTAATATATAGCAGTGCAGCCCTCTTCAGACAACATTTTAGTGTGCACTGTTTGTGTTCTGTTATTTCAGTTATTGCATTTTGGCTCCAGGATGTAGATTTTAGAAAATATATGCAAATTTTGAGTCTCTGATACAGTTGCAGGGTGTTTTTCACAACTTAAGATATGACTCTTTCGATCATATTTGTTCAACAAAGAGAGTGTTCTTACCTCCATGTCTGCTTTGAATCTGTCTTCAAACACTGAGGCAGCCGCAGCAGCTCCAGAACCTAAAACCACCAGCAAACACGATCTCATATCACTTTGTTTTCTAAGGGTTGCACGTTTTGTTCGGTGGGTTTGTTCCTGTTGAGAGATGAAACATGGATGCAATATCCGCTCGGACACGGGTTAGAGCATTTTCATCAAACACGCAGGAGCCGATGCAGGCGCCACATGAATACGTGCCCATGGTGAGGAACGGCAGCTTGTCGTAGGAGCCGTGTGGGTAAACGCTGTACAGGTGAGCCCCGGTCACATCCACTCCACCAACAATCAGAGAGGCTCCTACTTGACCCTGGTACCTGAACGCCACACACAAACACATCCATTTAACTTCCACCTTCACTAAGAACCGACAAAACACTAAAGCAGGATCTGGGAACAGGGATTCATGCACTCAGGAAAACGTGAGATTTCTTCTTGTTGCACACCTGATACCCTCACCTGAAAAGCATTTGTTTCAGCTGCCTGGTTACCATGGCGATGAGGGGGGGCCGTCCGGTGTTGAGCGTGTGGAGCTCCACATTGGACGCCAAGATCTGTGTGGTGATCTCCGCATCTGCAGCCACGCCGGCCCCGCAGCAGCTGCACAACGTGCACAACACACACACACACACACACACACACACACACACACACACACACACACATCAGCCAAACCTCTGCGTCCTGGATGTGACGGAGAGACCTGAAGCCATGTTCTTGCCACAATACAATAAGCGGAACTATTGAATGAATTTTAGTCACAGAAAATTCAGGACATGTTTTTGCTCAAAGCAAGTTGCAAAATAAACTTATGGCTACAAGTTTATTCCAACTTTGTCCTGCAACTGCATCGTATGAGTTCAGTCTAAAGTCTGTTGAAAACATAAGAATCACCACCAAAAAGAAATCCTCATGTACGTTACTCTTCAGGAAAGTAAGCGTATGATGATCACTATCAGCTTTTCTTTGGTTTGTTTCTTCAAAACTAACTGTTATAATGCAGTTATAATGCAATAATTATGGAACACACAATTCTAATGACATGTTTTGTTGAGGCAACTAGAACTATGTGTGGATTACTATGAAACAACAGGGTTGTTAATGAATGAATTAACTTTGTTTTGAATGTATGTCTTCTCAATCAAATAATTAATCAAGTCAATAGAATGTGTTGCTACATGTAAAGAAGATTGTGAATAATTTTGAAAAGCTTGGAAAAATCCAGTGAAACTTTTGACCTATTCAGATATTATTTCAAGAATGATTTGTGAAATAAGATGTTTTTGTCAGTTTTACACTTCAATATTTCTTAAAAATTACATTTATATAAAATGTAAGTGTTTTTTGAAACTGAATGAGCATGAACATAAAAAAAGCAGATGTTGAAATATTGTTTAACAACACCCAAGAGGTGAAATTCTCCATTTCTGAAAATATCAATGAAGAGTTGAAGCTTCACATGTGAATGGCCTCTGATGGAGGTGAAATGACTAAACACATCCTTCTACTTGAGAGGTGGTGGAGGACATGACCTCTTGTCTCCGGCCTCTTTGTCCCCTCTTGGCGAACTAGAAGTGTCCCAGATGGGGTTGTGATTGAAGGTATTTTAAGGACAAACACATCAAAGGAAGGTATTATAAATTGTGAGTGAAGCAGAGCTGCCAGATCTCTCAAATGAAGAGTGAAGGTCATGCTAAAAACTATGGAATCAAACAAGGACATGCACTTTTGCTCAGCCACCTTGGGAAAAAAACAACTTTATACACTAGTCCTACAAATAGAAAAAATCTATTCTGTTAAACAGGATCATAGTGAAGCCTTTCTTGCCGTTTCATAGTGGAAATCCAGTTTTACTCACTAGATCTTTGGAGCAATGTAGTGAATCTTCATACAGTTTTTGTCAGCGACCACCATGTCGTCTGTAGCTCTGGTGTCCGCTCCCAGGATCACTCCACCCTGGAAACAAAGCACACAAACACAGGGTAGTAGTGTCTCCCTTCACCTCCACTTCAGCTCATTTTCATGAGAAAATATCCACGTGATAATTCCATAACCAATAAACCCTTCCTTGCCGTATTTCACAGCCACACGCTTCAACCAGGAAGTAAGTGTTTTCAGCTTATTATGTACACAATCTATTTCAAAGTAGTGTTTCAGATATATGGCTTATTCCAGAATACACGTGAGCTTCAGTGGTTGACTGACAACGACCAGTCTGTACACGTCTGTGGGTGGAAATGCTGAACATCGCCTCACTTTGAACACAATGGCAGCGATGGTGGTTCCTGTCTTTCGGGCTCTAGGAGATTTGTAACCCATTTCGGACAAATCGGACTCCAACACCGCATTCCTGATTAAAAAGCACACAAAAACAAAGACAAAAACGGACATATCAGTGTTATTTTCATGCAACCTGACCATCAACTGATGCTGTCAAGTACGTCTATGTAGAGCAACAGTGTCTTCATCAGTAGAAATGCAGTTTCTTTACCTGCGGCTGTTTTCAAAAGAAAATCCTTTGTAAAGCTGGTTGCAGGGATTCAAACTGTGAAACATTTTCACTGAAGATTAAACACGCTCTTTTAAAAAGCTCAGTCACACTGTGTTTCAGTGCTTTTCAACCTTTTACTTTTACTTTCACTTATTCAGCGCAAGCCAAATGTCCTGATCCTGCTCTCACTCACCCCTCCCTTCCTGAGAGTCTTCTCTCCTCCCCTCCTGTGTTCCCCTTAGCTCCGCCCCTCTGCTCTCCTGCTTCCTCCTCCTGGTCACAGCTGTTTGCTATTGTCAGTAGTGTGTGGATTTAGTTCCCCTCTCTTGTATGGGGTTATATTTGTGCCAAAATTCTGAGCGAGCGATGGGAAAATTTGAGCGCAAAAAAATAAATTGTGCAAGCGCACTAATAGCATTTTGAGGAAATATTTAAATTGCGCAAAGACAAACTTGAGATTGTGCGCTCAAAAATGATTTGTGCGCAGGAAAACAGAAATAAGGAAAACTATAGATAATGATCCTGGATTACAACATGTTTTCCCTCGCAGTTTGTTTTCCCTCTTCTTCTTCTTTTTCTTCTTCGTTGGTTATGAGGCACTTCCAGAATCCGAAGTAACCAATCAGAGTTCAACACCCGCCCCAAATTTCTGTGATTGGTGGACAACCGTGTCTGTCACATTTGGGCTTTGCACATTTTGAGCTAGCGCACAGCAGGACTTGAGCGGACGTGGAGAGATTTGAGCGAGCAAGAGAGAGAGAGAGAGAGAGAGAGAGAGAGAGAGAGGTTGAGCGCAGAGGAGGAATCTGAGCGCAGAAATAATTTTTGAGCGCGCAATCTCAAGTTTGTCTTTGCGCAATTTAAGTATTTCCTCAAAATGCTTTTAGTGTGCTTGCACAATAAATTTTTTGGCGCTCAAATTTTCCATAGCTCGCTCAGAATTTTGGCACAAATATAACCCCGTACTCTTGTAGCTCTGGTTGCCAGTTCATCTGCGTTCTCACACCATTTGTACCCGCCATTTTTTCCCTTGTGTTGCCTTCGTGTATTTTCGACCCTCTGCCTGCCCGACTTCGCCTCCTGGATTTCCTCCTCAATCGCCTGTACTGGTTTTGACCTTGGACTGCCTGACTTGGCTTCTGCTGTGGTTTTATAATAAACACTTTTGAACTGAGCTTCTTGTCTGCCGTGCAATTGAGTTCACAAACCCTGACACCGAACCTCCCGGCTCTCCTCTGTAAAAAATATCCTGAATCACAAACTCGTTTTGTATAGTTATTTTTGTAATCAAAAACCCTTGACGTTATTTATTCCTCCAGAGACACAACATGATCTAATGCAAGGAGCTTGTAAAGGTTCATGTTCCAGCTTGTGTTTTTTCTCTTGCTTATGTCTGATTGCTGCTCCTGACCCTGATGTGTTTCACCTGCCTGACCATGTGAGTGTTGTCTCATCACCTGGGCCCTGCTCCAGGAAGCAGGTTATGTTAAAAACTCAGAGCATGTTAACCCTGAAATGAGGGAAACTCAGAGGTTTCCCTTCCAGAAAGAGAGCTGAATTAAGCTCAGGGTCAGTCACCACGGTAACAGACTGTGAACTGAACCTGCTGGCTAGCAGGTTTAGTAGAGGAAACCCTGAGTTTCTACTGTCTCCTCCCACCTGATGCAGGTTTAGAAGAGGAAACCCTGAGTTTCTACTGTCTCCTCCCACCTGATGCAGGTTTAGTAGAGGAAACCCTGAGTTTCCACTGTCTCCTCCCACCTGATGCAGGTTTAGAAGAGGAAACCCTGAGTTTCTACTGTCTCCTCCCACCTGATGCAGGCTTAGTAGAGGAAATCCTGAGTTTCTACTGTCTCCTCCCACCTGATGCAGGTTTAGTAGAGGAAACCCTGAGTTTCTACTGTCTCCTCCCACCTGATGCAGGTTTAGTAGAGGAAACCCTGAGTTTCTACTGTCTCCTTCCACCTGAAGCAGGTTTAGTAGAGGAAACCCTGAGTTTCTACTGTCTCCTTCCACCTGAAGCAGGTTTAGTAGAGGAAACCCTGAGTTTCTACTGTCTCCTTCCACCTGAAGCAGGTTTAGTAGAGGAAACCCTGAGTTTCTACTGTCTCCTTCCACCTGAAGCAGGTTTAGTAGAGGAAACCCTGAGTTTCTACTGTCTCCTTCCACCTGATGCAGGTTTAGTAGAGGAAACCCTGAGTTTCTACTGTCTCCTTCCACCTGAAGCAGGTTTAGTAGAGGAAACCCTGAGTTTCTACCGGCTCCTCCCACCTGAAGCAGGTTTAGTAGAGGAAACCCTGAGTTTCTACTGTCTACATCATCTACGAGAAATGGATTGTCTGTTATTTTCAAACCCGTTCGATGTCGAGGCAGAAATAATTTGAGATAACTTATGTTGCAAAAGAGTCAGATTTGAAGGTTTTTTTTGTGTGTGACTGTATTCCTTCCTTCCAGAATGACCCATGTTTCACATCAGAGCACATTTGATGCTCAGTATTAAATGTTTTTTTTAATGGTATTTTTCTTTGTAATACTGGTAAAGCAACAGTGTGTAGAGCAGTTAGAGAATCTCCATCGTGCTGAAACAAGTGTTTTTTTTTTTTTTTGGGTGGGGCGGTTGTGTGTTATATAAATAAAGGTGTGTGTGTGTGTGTGTTTTATTAATGTATTGAGTGTTGATGTACATATTGTTACATTTTAAATGACTCCACGATAATAAAAATGTCTAAACACTGTTAATCTACTCGGTAGAATATTAACAGAGGACGAGTTCCAACAACATTTTGTTACTGGTTTAAATTATTACTACTTGAAATGGCTTCTGTACATTTTTTTTTTTTTAGAATTTAACAGCCTACATCAATTTAAATACTAAAATTAAAATCAAAATGAGGCACAATCAGAGCATATATACATATAAGCCTTTTTATTGTGAAAGATGTTTTTATATTTCATTCGTAGCTGCTTCCAAGTTGCCTTCCTCTTGTTTGATTGCACCTAAATGAAATTCAGATTTGACCTTATTTATTATTTCTACCTGTCTGCAGTGATCTTAAGTTAAATGTTAAGTCAGTGGTGTAATGCTTTCAAACTTATGCGTTGACTCTGGCAGCAGTTTTCTCCCAGTCGTCTCTCTGCTGCGGCAGCGCAGCGACATTTTAACGACTGAATAACTGGGTTTTTGGTCCGTTGCCATGGTGACCGGTGGTCTCAGGGCTCCGTTGATGATGGCTCTTTACTGTGGTTGTGCAGGCTTACCTCAGAGTTGATTGAACTAATTCAGATCAGCTGTTCTGGAACCGGAAACTGAATTTCCCATCTCAGACAGAATATCAGGGATAGAATTTGTTGAACCTCCTCCCTGGAATACCCCTCTGGTGGCTTCAGTATAAACTGGGCTTATCTTCTTGCATTTTTTAAAATGATGAACATTTAAAAATGTTAAATACATTTTCTTTTTTAATTTGTCATTTAAAAATCTTTAATTTTTTTATTTTTAAATGTCGTGGTCGTCAGGTCGTCCTGTATGTTGCAAAGCAAAAAAAAAAAAATATATATATATATTGTTTTCCTTAGCTGCCGAATGGGACAAGGGGGGAAAAAAAAGTACAGCTACTTTGATAAAATTTCACAAGTAAAAGTACGAGTCTAAAAATGTACTCAAGTAAAAGTAAATAGTTGCTCATATAAAATGTGAAAGTTACTTAGTTACTTTTTTGACAGCAGAATAGTCTCTACTGAGGAACGCAAGAAAGCCAATGGGTTATAAATCTGGAAGTAGTTGCTCTTAATGAAAGGAACAACTTTACAAATTAACCTGCAATGGCAGTGAAACTGTAAATCCAGAAGTCAGAATGTTTGACTGTAACAAGCTGTGGCTTTCCCCGGAAGACCCAAAGAGGACCAACCTCTAATGCCAGGTACCGTCACCATGTTTTTAAGACAAAACTATAGCGTTCTTTGATATGAAACTGTGTCTACCTGTCAAATAATTGTGTGGCGGTTGCTGAGTTGCAAGGACTGAACTGTTGTCTTGCAATGCACTATGGGAGTTTGGGTTGTTGGGACTTTACATGCCGTTATTGTGGATTATATTAGTCTTGTAGTGGAGTTAGCGATGGTGTTTTGTGGTTTGAGTTGTTGTAATAATAGATAGACCATATCTGTATTAGGTTTTTTTGCACTTTGTATCTTGCTCCAATTTATTTGACAGAACTCATGATGTGACTTTATATGTCTTTAATAAACCTAGAATTCACTATTTCTTCAATACATGACGAAACATGAATGTCATGTTTATATATTTTATTTTCTTACATGGTAATATGGTTTGGTATAGTCAACTTAAGTTGATTCATATACATTCCAAGGTGCAAAGTCCATATTTGAATAAGCTTTATGCACTTGAATAAGATCACGGCTGAGCAGTATTTCCTCTAAAGTCAGTGTAATAACAGACAGCGGCGGGGTCACTTCAAGGGTCAGCCGTCTTGTTCTCCGGCCTCTGGGCGTTCCGGTGAAGCAGTGGGGAGGAGACATACTGGAAAACAACACGCAAAACACACGCAGAGAATTCTGAAATATCTGATTGGTCTACAGTGTCTGACAGTGAGCCACTCCGTCCAATCGAAACTTAGCATATCTTCGCGGAGCTTTCTAGCAAGTTTCTAGAAGTGACGCCACCATGGCCGCCGTACTCTGGAAGCTGCTCGGCTCCATCCACACGCTGTGAGATCGACGGACAGCGCGGCGCAGCTCCGCAGGACGTTGCAACACAGGTTTGCTTTGACGGGAAGTGGGCGGTCCTACAGAGAAGCGACTGGCACGTACATGGGACATATTATTACTTTAATTATTTCCACTTATTTCAGCGTGTCTATAGATACATCTTCGAGAATTGACATGTAAACTAACGTTATACCGTGGCCATAACGGACGACACTCGGGTAAGTAGTCCGCCAGGTCCAAGGGACCAGCGCAGAGTCCGCTCGGAGGCTAACGTGCAGCTAGCTGCTAGCTCACGGTGACTGCAGCGCAGCGGGATCCGGACGCCAAACTGACGAAAACCAACAGATTAGAACGGCGACACAACTTAACAGCATTAAAGAAAGAGCCTTACTACTAATAAAACCTGAGAATTACAACGTGAGGGTTGGTGTGGTTGTCCTATGGAAGGTAGACTTATTTCAGTGCCGAGCCTCAAACATACCAGCTTGTTTTGTGGGACGAGATGATGAAAAAACAATATAAAACCATTGAGACGACTCGTCTAAATGGTTCTTGTTCTTTTTAGTGCATTACGAAATATGTCGCCTTACAGCCTTGTATATATCAATGTTTAATATTTCTTATTAAATATTTATCCTGTCCAGTTGACATTTTACCTTCATATTTATTACCTTCTATTCTATGTGGAGCAACGAATTTTCCTCTGGGATTAATAAAGTATTTCTATTCTCTTCTATACTATTAATATTAAAAGTAAAATCTCAACATATTGATTTTCTTTTGAGAAACTAGGAAGAATTTAAAACTAATGCTTTTTTTTAAAAATTATGTCATACTATTTCTTTTCTGCAGCCACAAATGGTACAAAAGCAGGTAAACATGTGACATATGTTAATTAACCAACTTTTTTGATGTAGCACTTTTTATATTTAACAAGTTAATGTTGTTGACTTTCCAACCAACCGGTGCTCTTTGTCTTCGTGGTCAGAATTTTAACCAGATGCAACCATTCCAGGTCAAAGTAATAGGCTTTGTTTTTTGTAATTTCCCTCGATGTGTTGAACTTGGGTATCACTGATTTGTGCCCTGTGACCACCATGTCTGATGCAATGTTGAAATAACTAGCGTGGTGGTGTAAGTAGGGCCTCAGCAGTAATAAATGAAGCTGTGGTGCTCCCCCCTCTTGAGGCTGTGGCTGTGAAAATGTTCCAGCTGGCCATTGAACCAGTGAACAGGATCTTTTAAAAGTTCCCGAGTGCTGATGTGTGAGCCACTGAGTTGCTAATGCAGCTTTGGGTACGGTTGCGATTGGCCTCTTCCGGCAGGCCACAAGCGGGGCTCTGTGGATGGCAGCTCACGTTACAAAGATCGGCCAGGTGGTTGGCTGGATTTCCCAACACCCGATCGATCAATAATGATCAAATTCTTTGCTAATATTGTCCCCGAACTGATATCCTCTGATCCGGACATCCCCAGCTCAGAGCATTATCCTTTTATGACATGTGTTTTTCTCTTCACTTCCAGTGATCATCATGGTGTCTGTGTTCCTGCTGTTCCTGTTACCTTGCCTTGCTCCTGTACGCCGCGTCACAGGAGGTCAGTGCTGTTTGTCCCATACAGTTCCCTTTCCCTCCCCCCGACAGGCTGAGGTGATCCTCTTCTGGTGACGCGGAAGGCTGATGGTCAGGGCTGGACGTTGAGGCTTGCCTGAACGTCCGGGGCTAGTAAAAGCTTTGCTCGGGCAACTGAATCCTCTACCCACTGTGCCCCAACTGGCTCGTGGGGTTTTTTTGGGCGATATTTTGATGTTTTTTCAGCAACTTGGTATCACCAACGGATGATGCCATCGCAGGGCGAGACCATTTCTCGCCCTGTGATTCTCGTGTGAACGCCGACGATAGCCTTGGAAAACGCTTCACGCCGATCGCGGCCGCTATTTTCTTGTCTTCCGCATTGTGGTCAGTGACGCTGTGTCTTACCTGGAAAAGAAGCATTCTGATTGGATAGCGTCGTCTAATTCCTCAGGATTGCCTCGAATTACTAGTCGGGGAAACTCCTCGTCCGACATTTTGAATTTTTCACTTCCGTCAACATTCAGATCGTCACCGGAACATATTAAGAAATCACTTGAATTCAACAAATAAAAACAACTTGTATTTTTGATTATTTTGACTTTCTAATCCCGAAGTTTCATAATTTTTTATGGTTCAGAAAAAAATTGGACTGAGCAGGAAGAGGATGGGGACGAGGAGGAGGAGGAGGAGGAGGAGAAATGCTCATGGATTAAAAAGTGACTCATACAATAAATATGGTGTGGCAGTAGGCAGTAGGGTGTGGCAGCTCCAATCTTGAAACTATCAAATGTATCAAAAGACCAAGAAAAAGGAAAAATATAGATTATAATTCCTTCAGATTGAAGAGTATAAAGAGATACACCTTCCCTGAAAGTCTCATTGAGATATTGTGATTATTAAAGAAACTACAAGTGTTTTAATGTAAAAAGTTATGTTGGTAGAATTCATACATTACCCAAGATTATACATTTACATTCAACTTGGGGGAAGTAAATATTTGTCTGGGCAAGTAAGAAGTTGTAAACAGATTCATGTCAAACATTTATCATCTTCAAATATCAGACTTATTGATCCACGTAGTCATGAACAGCTGCAGTGGCCTCGTCTTCTTTAGTGAGCCGTTATTACTGAGTCAGCAGTATAATGTTTATATCTCAGCCTTCCATCTTCAAATGGTGCAGAGTGGTGAACAGAACCCATTGATTATGAATGGTGACAAGGTGTGTAGCAATCAGTCCCATTGCTGAGTAAGCCTATAAATAGCGCGGTGGCAGCAGTGGGGTCACTCTCCTCTGGCCTCCACCTCCACATCAGATTCTGCTTCTCCACCTCTGCAGTTGCAGATCTCTCTGAGACGCTCACACTTTACAGCCATGACGCTGCAGAACACTTGTTTTATTCTTTTATTAGTGATTCCACTGCTGCGACACCAAGTGAGATCGTCTCCTGACTTCCTCCTGGCAGGATTCAGCATAAAACGCCATTAATCAGCTGATTGAGACGCAACATTATGTTGAGGGCAGGAAATGAACTGCACAACCTTCTGGGTGGACTCTGAGCTATCAAAGGAAAGTGCGTGAAGATGTGCATACGTATGCTTTTACCGGTCTAAATTTTCTTTGGCGCACGTACATTTTTATTAGGAATCCTCCGCAATGTTTTATAGACGAGGCCCCTGATCAGCAGCCAAACGAGAGAATTTAGGTGAAACTGCTGCAGAGAAGAAGTGAGCGGATGGTTTTCAGCGTGTTTGTGTCACTGAGCCACGGAGGAGGAGGAGGAGGAGGAGGAGGAGGAGGTGTGATGGTGTGGTGGTGTGGTGTGTCTCACTGTGTTTTAACTGCAACAAGTTTCCCCAAGTACAAGCGAGCCGTCTCACAGGAACTCGGTGTACTGTGACAAGCGTTTATTTCCATTGCGCTTTCATTGCATGTTTGATCATGTCTGGTGTTTTGGAGCTGCTCTGTGACCTCGTCCTCTCATGATAGTTGTTTACATTGCAGTGAAGCGCCAAAACAACTGAGGATTGATTAATATGTCTTTTTTTCAAACGTAAAAAAACAAGCAGAAAGAAAAACAAGCATTTCAATGAATAAGAGAAGTAGAAGAGACAATAAAGTTTGTCTTCGATTCATGCAAGTCTGAATTTACATGATTGAAAAGGGGTAGGAAGAAGTCTAAACTTGTAAAATCCTCTCTTTCAAGGGGGGGGTGGGCTTCTCATGGAGGTTCAGTCTATTGACTTCTCATTTCTTCCATCACTTTCTAGATCTTACTGGAGTTGTGTTGAGCACTCTTGCCAGGTCATTAAAAATCCCAGTAATACTTAGTTTGTTCCAGTTTTTTTTTTTTTCTTCTTTTATTGAATCCAATTTATGTTGTCAAGAAATTGCTGGTTATTTAGATTAACTTGGTGGGACAAAGGTGTGTTTCTGTGTTTTGTCCAATCACAGTTAGTAGTGTGTGTCATCACAAAGACTAAGCAGAACTTTTTGTAACCTTGGATACCAATCTTAGGTTTTGACGTTGGCCCATGTAGCGCCAAATTACCGAACAATTGCTATGTCTTATTGTGGAAAAGACTCGGATCATTCTTTTGTGTATCAGTCTTGACCTGAAATATTTATTTCTTAGAAAAACAACAACAAATAAGCAGACGTAAATGCACAGAGTTGTTTATTTAATAACTGTGCACCTGTACAGCAATTGTAAACCAATTGGCTTCTCTCCATAGTCAAAAATCTATGTAGCAAGTGTCACTGGTGAAGTTAGTGCCATTAGGAATATAAAATAATATACATCTGTTGGGAGATCAAAATAAACAGCAATCATCTCTTTCTTTGCGATTATTTTGTGTGAGTTATACAGTAATTAAACATCCATTTCAGCAGCATCTGAATAAACCAATAGCTTCACTCGCTTGGTCACATTAGTGCAAAGAGTTCAAAATCAATTGTCAAATTAAAATAAATAAAAGATATGAAGCCGAAATTGAGAGAACAAATGGCTTGTCCAGTGGGACAAAGTTGTTGTGTGGACTCGGGGAGAAGTTGCTGGTTCATTACTCACAGGAACACCCTCACCATCACGTTGCTCACTCACTGGGGTTTTACTCTTTAAGTTTGCCTGATTTCTTTCTTTCTTTCTGTCTTTCCTTCTGTTCTGTCTCTTTTCAGACCGTTATCATCTGATTACCAGCCCGCAGCCTTTAGCGCTGGAGATCGGGACGAATTTCACAGCTACGTGCACAATCGTCAACACAACGGAGGTCACAGCCGATGACCTCTTCTGGAACCTTACCAAGACCACTGTGCCCAAAGTGCAGTACACCAAGGTCAACTCGTCAGCGCTGAACGTCACCATCCCCATCAGAGAGGACACTCCTCAGTTGTTGCTTTGCCTGTGCAAGAAGGAGTCCTTGTACGTCCGCATGAACACAGCCAAGTTCCTGCACGGGATTTTCCTTGCGAATGGCTGTAAGTCTCTTCTGTCATATAAGTAAAACATGCTGTATTCTTCTTTTTCACGCTGATGTGTCTGGTCATTTTGTCTATTAGTTATAATGGCATTGCGTTACAATGATGGGAAATCAGAGCTAAATTATAAGCAGTTCCAGCTTTCTGTCTTTATTCAAGGCAAGGCACATTTATCTCAAGAGCATCCTTCAGCCACAAGGTCATTCACAGTGCTTTACAAATGATAGAAGAAATACATTAAAGGAAGAAATTAGGAATGTTAATCTCAAGCCTGAGAGTATGAAAAACATTAAAACCTCACGTCTTTAGTACAGCAGCTGATGACTAAATCCATCACAATGTGAGGTCACTACTGTACAGAGGAACTGCATGCAAACAGGAAAAGTGATTAAAAGGACAACGCAGTCATCTTGACATTGTTCCGTGAGAAACTAGCAGTGCTCAGCATGTCTCTCTGTTCTTCCTCCCACCAGATCCTCCAGACAAGCCGCACAACCTGTCTTGTATAGCAGTGCAGGACAAGTCGGTCATTTCTCCAACTATCAGCTGTGAGTGGGAAGCGAGACATCGTCAGATGAAGAATGTCCCCACGTTACACACACTGTTTGTTCGTGACACGTGAGTAGACCTTTCTGCTCATACTACCGCTGTTCAGTAAGGCTTTACTTGGATAGGGACAAATTTAGCTCCCGATTCTGGTTCAGAACACATTTGGTGCGGCACCGCTCAGGCCTCTGAAAGACGCCAGGAGCTTCCATTCTCTGTGACACAGCTTGGAAAGCTTTATCCCGGGACACTGGCGCTACCTGAGGTTCATGTCGCCGGGTGACGCTTGCTCTCTCTGAACCAACATGGAAGTGGAAGCTGCAGGTCTGTGGCTGCAAAAAAAAAAGAAAAATTAACAAAACAAGTAGTGCAAAGCAGAGGATGTAAACAACAGAGGAATCGTAAGGTACAGATCTGTCGCCCCCGGCTGAGATTACTGTTCCAACGTCGCATATCTGCGGAGCTCACAACCCTGACGACATTTTAAATACTTTTTACGGTGAAAGCGTGCACCAGATTTGATTTCTTTAGATATTTCTGGGGAAGGGGGGAATCACCCCTCTGCATTATAAAAATAGCTTAATAGATGATGGTCTTCATGATCTGATGACTGTATTTAGTGCCCACGCCACGGTGTAAACTGTGCTCTTGATAGGATGGAAGAACAGAAACACAGGTATGGAGTATTTAGATCGATGCTTTTTAAGAGAATGTTTAAATAGTATGAATTGAAGCCGTTCACAATTGTGTGGACTTCAGTATTCATGTCTTCTTAATGATTTGTTTTATCAACAGAGATCGAATCTATAATGTAACCACCTCTACAAACAAAGCCCAGGTGACATTCAATATCTTCCCCAATTTCATGCTCTTGGAAATCTGGGTGGAGGCTCACAATAAACTGGGCCAGGTGGAGTCTGAGCACCTGGTTCATTATGCCAATGGCTTTGGTGAGTAAAGTATAACTGTATTTAGGTGATTGAGTTGTGTTAATAGAAGTGTACTATATAAATGTTGCCACGCACGTCAGTGACGTGCTTGTTGGATTTGTCGTTGCAGTGAAAACCAACCCTCCCTCAGATGTCAAAGCCATTTCAGAGAAGATTTTATCCTCCTCTCTCCTCATTAACTGGACTCGTCCGATTGCAAGCCGTTACATAAAATTGATCTATCAGATCCGATTCTGCCCACGTGGATCCAATGATTGGATCGAAGTGAGTCTGTTTGTGCCGTTTCCAGAGCTTGTGTCAGCCACATTTTGAAGAGGTTTCTTTGAGCTCATTCAGCAGCATCTCTCTTGGATTCAGGCCTGAGCACCAAAAACTGGACTTTGTTGGCGTGAATCCATTCTGTTTAGTCTCATTCAGCTGCTGCCTCACACACTTTCTCCTGGAGAATCTATCTGTGTTTCAAGAATTTCCCTCTATTGTTTCTATTCCATTCTATTTCCCGCTATAATAGTTGCAGGTCAGTTACGATAGCAGCCATAAATCATGTTGCTCCTTCCACCATACTCCACCACTGAAAGGATGTGTGCTTTTATTAGCACATATATTAAACTGACCCAACAATTCAACCTTTTTAGTCGATAGAGCATTTTCTCAGTAGTGTTCAGTAGTTTCAGAGTGCTCAGTGAAAAGTGGTGACCTGTAAGAAGAGGTCTTTCCTTCACCCGTCTCAGTCTCATGCATCATAACCATTTTAAACCGCTGCTTGGGTTTCTGTGCAGAAGAGCACTCGCTGTGGTTTTCCTTGGCCAAGACAACCGTAACTGTTCGCTTTAAGGTCCACTTAGTTATTTTTTTTAGCAACTCTGTGAATGTTTCATGGCTGCATTTACCGTAATAAAGACACAAAATAGTTTGTGTAGTATTAAGTTAAACGCCTTGTTTGTTTATACTTAAGCTTAGATTCTGATTAGATCAGATTTTATTTACAAATGATACAGAAAAAAATACATTCTCAAATGTTTTGAATATGCAAACATTATTACAGTCACCTTCAACCAGATGTTGCTGCCAACAAATCCCTCATTTAATCATTTTGACTTCATGAATATGTATTTTTCCAATGCTAAAGTTCTAAGAAGCGTGTTATTGAGGTGTGGTTTGGTATGTTTAGGTGCCTCTTGAGGACACTGCCGAGGATATACATTCCTTCCGACTCCAGAACCTTCAACCAGACAAGGATTATATCAGCCAGGTTCGCTGCAAGTATTACATAGACTTCCAGGGCTACTGGAGTGACTGGAGCACCAACTCTACCCAGAGAACACCTGAGGACCGTGAGTGTCATTGTCTTTTGGTTCTATACCTGGTGCTCAAATGCATTTGACATTTGGTTTTTTGAACAACATTGAATGTTTCTCCATACAAGCTCTCTGCTGAGGAGCAGCTGGTTTCCAGAGGAAACTTGAGGCCATAAGTGGCCTTATAAAGAGGGTCTAATCCAGCCACCAAACCAACAAGTAAATTGTAAAAAATGTCAAAGAAAACAGTGAATATGGTTTTGTAGAGGCAATTAACTAGATCAGTGCTGAATGCATCTTCTGGAATGAATGCTTCTCGACGGAGTTTTACACTGATACTGACCGAGCCGGCTTTCCCAAGGAATTGGCAGTTGAACGCTTTTGACTCATTTGCATTTGGAAGTGGGGCTTAGACAAAGGTCAATTACATGGATTTTCAAAGGAACTGTTTCCTCCTGTCAACAATGAATGCCTTCTCTACAAAGCTTGACAGATGTATTACATCTAAAAATATGTGTATTCCTTTCATAAGAAAGGATAACACTTGCTGTACATGTCACCTACATTTGTTTTAGGTTGCAGAATCCCCCTTTTGGTCAATATCGGGAAAGTACAACATGGTGGCAGATCAAATACAGGGTCTTTCTGTGTCAAGTTTGAGTGTTGTCCCCGTGTGTGTGGGGGTTTTCTCCAGGTTCCCCCACAGTCCAAAATAAACCATGTACTGGGGGACACCCCAAAACCCCCAGCTCCACAGGACACACTTGTAAAAAGAGATTAGTCATCTCAGTAGGGTTGTCCTCGCTAAATAAAATAATACTAGTCCTAGTAAGTCATGGTAAAACTTTATATTACGATGCAATGGGATGTTTTTTACTAAAGGATGTCCTTGTTTTTGTTGTAGTACCGTCAGGAGAACCAGATCTCTGGAGAATCATCACTGACGATGGCACAAATGAACGACAAGTGCAGTTTGTTTGTAAGGTATGGTCTTTTCATTCATTCATTCTTTCATTCATTCATTCAGAGACACATTCAGAATAGGATCATCAATGAGCACATCCAGGAAGTTAAGTGCAGTTGTGAGTGACCCCACCCTGACCACAAGAGCCTGATTGACACCAGGCCCCTGCAATATTGCAGAGACCTGCAATGCACATCAAAACGGGTTTCCCTGTTCCTCTGCCTGCTCGCCTGCTACTGGTTTATTGGTCCAGGCCATTTATTTAAATGTGAAGACATGTTTTGATTGCATTATGACGATTCCGGTCATTCTCTATCACTCCTGTTTTTGCTCCACGCTCGATGAAGTTGTGTAAACTGATGGGTAACATGGCGCATGTGTCTCTGCCCTGCCAGGAGCCGCAGGCTGCCAATGGGAGGATCATAAGGTTTGACATACGGCTTCAAGATCAGAAGGCTAAAAGCAGGAATTGGAGAGGGGAGTGGGAAAGTATAGCAGTCAACGGGTCGGACGAGGGCCGAAGAGAGACCAGGCTCCTCAAAGAGATTTCTCTTCCTGAAAAGAAGTCTGTGATGGTGCACGTCATCGCTGTCAACTCTGTGGGAACGTCTCCGAAGGCGGTGATGGGCATTGCTGCAAAACGAGGCGGTGAGAGTGCAGTGTGGGAGGATTCATAGATACTCTTCAACCCATCTCTATCATGTGTCCTAGAGAGATACTGAGGTACTGTTGTGGTACCCTCAGAGGTTGTACTTTTTGTACCAACACATCGATTTGCTAAAACCATCACGTTATCATTTTCAGCTTAACAGACACTATTTTGTGAGCTGCATCACCTCTCTTATTACGTTTTAGCCCATTGCAGCTACATCACATCTAGTTTGCCAGTAAAAGCGGCATTCAAGTCCTTGGTTGGTTCCATTTTTGGGAAATTCACGAGGGCCAAAGCAGCTCTCGGCTTCCAGTGGTACATACATGTACTAAAAGAAAGTCTTAGCGCTATTAAAAAAGTCCCATGGCCTTGAAAATAGAAGTGTATGAAGCTTGTATGTCATATTGATCGTTATGCATCTTTATCTTTCTGAATGGTCCAAGTACTGAGTGTTGTGTGTTTGCAGAGCCGGGCTCGGTGCAGGGGCTGAGGGTCTGGCCCCATGAAGGGAAGCTGCTGGTGCAGTGGAAACCCCTCAACAGTACACATGTGACGGAGTACGTGGTGGAGTGGGCCGCTGGAGAGCAGATGGACTGGCAGAGAGAATCCTCACTGGCCACACGCGCCACCATTGAAGGTGAAACAAAAGCGTCAGAGCAAATGAGTCCTTTACCCTTGAGCAATCAGTTCGTACAGCCGAACGTTTTTGACGACGCGTCATTTTCTTGAGAAACACAAATATCCACCGTCATATCAAACAACACAAACTCGCCTTTCTAATGATACCAGGCTCAAGTCTACTGGAACTCTCCAGTGTAGAATGTGTTTGTCTCAACAAACCATCACATCTGGAAGTGACTCACTGAAAACAGGGCTCATTCTTTCATTTTTGTGATAGGTTTAGCCCAGGGGTCGGCAACCTTTAATGCTCAAAGAGCCATTTGGTCCCGTTTTCCCACTGAACACAACACCCATGTGTTGATGTGCACGGTACATATGACAGACGGCTTGTTTTGTGTCACTGCCTACGTACGGCTCAATTCATTTGACGCGTTTTCTTTTTCATTGTATTTTTTTCTTTTTTCTTTGAAGTTACATTATTGTCTGAAAGTTGAAAGACACACTTGGCACACTTTTGCCTCTTCTATAATCTGCTTCTATAATACAGTGTGTGGAGCAGTTGTATTCAAGATGTTCGTGATTGAAGTAGTTTAATGTTTACGTGAGCACATTGCTATTAAGGTCTTACACTACACAACTCAGAACCTCCGTTGAGGATGGGTCAAAACAAGGGATTCCTCCCTTAGGTTCTCATTTACTCAGACACTGATGCTACTGACAGGAAGAGAACATCTTCTGAGGTATTTTATTGACATTACACATAGACCTCTTTTGATGTATTTTGAGTCTGTGGATTGAGGCAGAATCACTTCCTAAAATCTGGGATTTTAAACAGTAGTTTACCAGTTGCAGACTGAAACAATATTGACATCTGCATCGTTTGTAGGGAGCCTGGCGCGCTTTGTCTGCTACAACGTGTCTGTGTATCCGATCTACAACGGATGGGTTGGGAAAGCAGCTCGTGTTGAGGCCTACCTGGAAGAAGGAGGTAAGCTATCTGACTCTTTCCCTTCTCTGTCAGGAGGTTTTCTTTTGCAACCTGCAGCAGTTTGCTTTTTTGCTTTTTTTTTGCATTCTTTTTGAACAGGACCTCTTATTAGCAACAATTTGGTTCAGTTCAAGTGGTAAAGGAGCAGGTCTCTGAGGCATTCAAGCACAAAATAAAACAAGAAAAGAGAACTGAGCACTACTTTAGATTAGGTTATTCTGCAGACACTTGGAGACCGAGCAACTTTCTAAATAAGTTTGTGAGCTCCTAAAACCAGTCCACCACAAGATCAAACACTCCTGATTCTCAATGTTCTATCATAACATCGAGAAGTCTTTTTTTGGTGGTGGGCATATTCA
The DNA here is from genome assembly GCF_963422515.1 of Blennius ocellaris. NCBI lineage: Eukaryota > Metazoa > Chordata > Actinopteri > Blenniiformes > Blenniidae > Blennius > Blennius ocellaris. Next base: position 22,808,020 of record NC_137664.1, on the reverse strand, counting down.
TCTTGTAGTCTGTACATTTCAGCATTACATTTAGGAACAGATTTCATTCTGTAGTGAGGAGACGAAGTGTGACGGGTGCTGGCTATGAGGAACTGAGAGCACACACACCCACTATCCTGCAACATGTCCTTTTCTGGACCTCTTGCAGGTTTCTGCTCAGGTTCCCACTCTAAATCAAAGCTGAAAACCCTTTTTTTTAGGTTGGCTTTTAACTCTGTCTTGGACAGAGTGTTTATTCTGTATGCTCTGTTTTTATGGATCTCTGGAAGGCTTCACCAACCTGCAGCACCGTCGCTCCTCCCAGTCACACCTGTGTTTTATGTACTGTTTTTATGTATTATTCTTGTATTTGTTTCTTAATGTATTGTTTTTAGAGTTTGGTTGTAAAGCACTTTGGTACCACTGGGTTATTGTAAAGGGCTATACAAATACAATTTGATTTGATTTGATTTAAAGTTTGCTGCAGACCAATAATGACACCATCCACTTCTGTGTGCAAATCGTTTAACTTGTTCCAGTAATCTTAACTCAGTCTTCACGCCCTCAACAGTCATACGGTGTATTTGTAGTTTCTGTCTGGCTGTGTGCTTTGGTGCCTCGTTTCACTTCTGTTGTCCCTCTGAATGCGGTTATTTAAATGTGTTTGAGACTTAGAGAAAAGAAACATGTTCATTACATAGTTCAGAGCCTTAGAAGTGCCGTGCTGTGGAAACACTGGATGGCACTGCGTTATAACCCCTGAAATGAATTGTTTGTTTTTTGTTCTTTTTAAATATGGTCGGTGTTAAAAGTATGGGATTACATGTTTTTAATCAAATACAACCTAAAAATGAATGCTGCAAGCAGCCTTGATCGGGACCTGGCACTCTGGCCTCTGGCCCGTCTGGGTCAGCCCAGTTCAATGCTCCACATGCGGAGCATCTATGGTGCAGCACATTGAATACAGAGCAGCACAATACCCAGTGGAATGATATTAAGGCAAGAAAGTTTCACTTTCAAAAATTACCTGATGGCTTGATTGAGAAAGTGAAAGTTATTAGCGTTACCACACTAATAATTCAGCAGCAACACAGCAGGTTGCCGTGTTGGCTGACCAGCAGCATTACAATTGCAATAAGGGCCCTTTGGGCTCAGTCCCTAATAAATGTGATCTAACAGCAAAATAATTTAGTGAATTTAACAAGCTTATATGAAGTTGGAAAACTTTTATATCTTTAAAATGACCTCAGTGCCTTGGTTTTGTAAATAGTTGTTTTATATTTAGGTTATTGTTTCCTGAAGACCTATCTGCCTCTGTATATGGCTTTATGTGTATCTATCCAAGATATTTACTTTTCAAGTCTTAATCTGTGTAAATGAAATTGACACTATTCTTAATTAAAGGAAGTAAAGATCCTGGCGAGACTGCTGAGCCGCTGTCAGTCTGATTGAATCAATTTGTTTGACTTAAATACACTGCCACATTTCATTAACCTTTCCAAAGTTGTCGCTGTGTTGCGCGCTCAGTATTAACGTCTGTAAACAGCATTGCTCACTTTTACTACAAATGGTTGATTTAGAGTTCAGCCTCCGTTTTGGTTCCAACCAAATAATTCAGTTCACCCTTTGAAGTACTTAAAAATGTTACATTTTAACATTATTGTAGAATATATCCGTTTTTTCAATTAGCTGCAGTTTCAAAGTACATAAAATAAATGAAACATGCCCTTTGAATTAGTTTTAAAGTTGAAGGAAGGAAATATGGCCACCGGTTTGATGAAGGGTTAAAGCCTGTGTTTGAATCGTGACGAGCTTCAATTCCATGATGTCGACGTTGCAGTTCCAGCTCAAGCCCCCGAAGTGGCACTGCAGGGGGACCCTGGACGTAACAAGGCCTCGCTGGTGTGGAGTGAGGTCCCAGGTCGCAGTCGAAGAGGCTTCATCACTAAATACATGCTCTTCTACGGGAACGGGGACGTAGTGAGTGGTGCGTACCTGCTGTTGGGTGTCCCGCATGGCTGCATCGCCTTTATGGCTCTTTGCTCACTGTTGAATTTCAAGGTCTCACCCATCACTGTGCTCTTGTGCAGCCATACCGCTGGCGGCTAACGCTACCTCGTACACGCTGACCGCCCTGTCCGCCAACACCAAGTATGAGGTTTGGCTCCAGGCTTCCACCATCAGAGGCTCAAAGGAAGGCTCCAAGAGCTACTTCACCACTCTGAAATACGGTCAGTGTGAGCTCCTCTCTGCACCTTGAAACAAACACAAACCTTGCACACGTTGTTTCCTTCAGAAGCTACAACAGGCACTCGGCAGCATGCATACCTTCGCCAACGCCACATTTCTTTGCGGAATCGAAGTAGCACGGCTAGCATGTTAGCCGTTAGTTCATATTGAATCTCACTGGCCTGTCAGATAGCAACATCACTGTGCGAAACACAGATCAACCTCGACCCGGGTCAATGTGGTCACACCAGTGTTTCTGGGTATTTGCCGAACTGAGATATGAGCTGCGAGCTCCCCGCCAGAGTTAGCAGTGCGCTAGCAGGCGGCTCACAAGGGACCGTCCAAAGCACCGTCGCCACTGCACAGAATGTGTCCGAATGGAACGGGATGGTTCGGGTTTCCGTGAGTTTCCACGACAAAAGTTGTGGATGTTAGCAAAATGTTTCGTCACCCTTCCGTCGCGGTACTCGGCACAACTGAACAGCTCTGACTTTCAGGAGGCGGCAACTGATTGGTCAGTGATTTATGTCACTCTCAACACGCCTGCAAAATCTCATAGGCTGCATGAATTACATACTCGGGTTTTACACTGGTTGTTTTGTTCATCCAGTTCTGCAACTTCCACGTGGGTCCTGAAAGAGCAGACGACATACTGGGACAGAGACCGGGGTTAGGCCAAGTCTGCCACTGCTCATTAAGATGTAACATAGAAAACCATCAGATGAAAAAAAATCATTTCAAAAGCTTTAAAATGATCTTTGCAAAGTCAGAAGATTGAAGGGAAAAAGAACTACTCAACTGGATTCAACAGTTTCTCCACCGAAGAGCTGAACAGGAAACTCGAGGTTTAGATGAGAGTTCAGTTCAGCCTTTGCTTGTTTTGCAGTGAAGCTTTTGTCGTTTCAGTTAATCTAAATAACACTCACAATAAAACTAGTTTTCTGTCACGTGTCTTGTTCGATGATGGATGGACATGGATTGAGACGTGGGGCTGCTGGACCCTGACCACTCTGATGTCTTTTCTCCCCTCAGCGCCCGGAGAGATCGAGGGCATCGTGGTGGGACTGAGCCTGGGTTTAATGTTCATCTTCCTCCTGACCATGCTGCTCTGCATCTACAAGAGAGACGTGTAGGTGGCCCTCCAACACGCCTTCAGGCCCATTCATACTACGCTAAAACACTACATACTATACAGGAGATAAAGGGAAATTATGGAGTGATTGTCAATATTAGATGTTATAAAACTTACTTAAAAAGCCACTTCATTTAAATAAAGCTTAACTGAACTAAAGAATTGTGTCAAACAAAGTATTTCAATGAAATAGTACAAAGGAAAGGTTTTACCAGTTAATAATCATAAAAATCATTGTTTAAAACAAATAGAATAGCATAACGTTTGTTGAGAGGAAGCGGAAAATAAAATGACAGTCCCAGACTGTTAGAACTGTATATGTATAGCTTGTTCAGACAGCTTTAAGCTTTTGTTTCCATGTTTGAACACTTGCAGTTGGTTTAATATCCGTGTCCTGGTATACAAGCTGAAGGTCTTATATCTTTGGAGATGTCGAGGACTGTGGGAGCATTTTGAGTTTGGTCTTTCAGCAGAGTTCCCGGTGCGTCGTGATCTTGAGCTGATCATCTTTCTTTGGTCTTGTAGGATCAAGGAGAATTTCTGGCCTCAGATTCCAAACCCTGGAGAGAGCACGATTGGAACCTGGTCTCCCGATTATTCTCTGAAAGTAAGACCTCATTAGAACACGTTGTCGTCGACCCCACCACCATGGTGAATTTAAATTGTGTCGTACTTCTGCCCCTCCAGGCCGAGACGCCAAAGGAGAACTGTCTGTCGGGCATCAGCGTGCTGGACATGGACCTGTGCGACGCAAAGTGTGTGTTCGAGGAGGACAAGGCCAGTCTGGCTCTGAAGAAGGACAAGTATTTGTCGGAGGAGCACAGCAGTGGCATCGGCGGCTCGTCCTGCATGTCCTCGCCCCGCCAGAGTGTGTCGGACAGCGACGAGGGCGGCGACATGGCCGACACCACGGCCAGCACCGTGCAGTACTCCTCCGTGGTGGCGTCCAGCGGCTACAAGGGCCAGACGCCCAGCTCCCAGGCTCAGCAGAGCGTCTTCTCGCGCTCGGAGTCCACGCAGCCGTTGCTGGACTCCGAGGAGAACCCGGACGGGGCCCAGGAGGGCAGCAGAACCTTCCAGCGCTCGTCCCGACAGCAGCGCTTCCCACACGGGAAGGAAGGGCGGGAGGACGCAGAAGACGGCCGGCCGAAGATGGAGCTGCAGGACGTGGTGGAGCCTCTGGACTTCTGTCCTCTGGAGGAGGACGCCGAGCAGACATCAGCAGACGGCCTGGCGGCGGACTGGCTGGCAGCGGCGCCGGCCTCCAGCTATATGCCTCAGGGTGGCTACAGGCCGCAGGGATCCAGCGCCTTCTGCTGACCACATCGCTTCGTTTCAAGTCTTTGAAGAAGAACCTCCCAATATATTGTTTGCACTTGAGCAAGTATGACTAGTCTGGGATGCTTTGGGGGGGGCATGGAGTGCCACATGGGATACTTTATGGACGTGACAGCCAAAGGAGACCTTCACATGTCACTTTGACCCAGAAATGCAACAGCTTGCTGGTGTTTGAGAGCCGACATGAGCATGAGCCCCAGTCCCAGCAGGCCTGTCCTCTCTCACCTCCTCTGGTCTGCAGCGCCATTTGCTGGAGGAGCTGTAACCATTTCACAATCACAATACTTTATTAATCCCCGGGGGAGACTCTTTTTAACGTGGACATTGTCTTCTAACTTACTGCAAGTGTGTTTACACTTTCACATCACCGATCAGCCATAACATTATAACCACATGCTGGTGACATGATTAATACTGACCATCTCTTCATTGTGGCTGCTGTTAATGTGGTGTTGGGATCAGAACAATGGCCATGTGGGAGGATCTGAGTGGATTCAACAAGGACCAAATAGTGATGACTGCCAGACTGGATCACGTCTCCAAACTGCAACTCTTGTGGAGTTTCCCTGGTGTGCAGTGGTCAGTATCTGGAAGGTGAAGGAGTTAAACCAGTGACGGTGCTGGACAGCCAGGCCTTACTAAAGTACACAGAGAGCCATCAGATTAGCTGCTGTCACTGATAATCTTATGGCTGATCGATGTATATACACTGTTTGTCAATGTCATCCGTGAGTTCACGCGGATGTTTACTGCTGTGGTATCGATACAAGTGTGATGACGCTTACTGAAGCTCCTATTTGCTGCGACAAATTTCAATTATCCTTCAACGGGAAAAGAGGGACCCTGCCAATTTTCATTTTTGGTGGGATTAAATTTTGAACCTCAGCATTCAAAAGACGATTGCCTTATAAAACTACTCATTTTCTGTTTCCAACAGTCACAAGATAGGACGTTATTCACCATATGAACACTTGGTCATTAGAGTTCAAGCTAAATGGGGCTTATTAAGGAGTTTCAGAAGCTCCTGCATGAAGACCACATGGACACATTTGAATGAGCAGGAAGTTAATCCCAAGATGGTTTGAGACAACAAAAAGTTGTCCATGGCTTTTGAAGATGTTCAAATTCATGTGAGACATTTGTGAGGCTCTCCCAGTCCAAAGCTAACCCTGTTTCTAAGATACGTGGAATTGTAATTTGTCTGTAATTTGTCCAGTTTGTTGCCTTTCTTTAGCTCAAGTGCGTTACCAGTGGACCTTTACTGTTGGACACCTTCAGGATTCTGTGCTTGCATTAAGAACTCCCTGAGCACCACGTCTTTGGCTTGTTTTGTCGACTTGGAAGTGACTGAATGTGACCGTCATGGTAAACAGCTGTCTCAGCACTCTTTAAGACCCCTCTGATTGCAGCGCCGCATGACGAACCGTCGCTCCTCTGCCCCTCTCCGCTCACACTAACTCGACAGGGACGAAACACGTGCAGCTGGCGACACGTGGACAACCTTTCAGATCTCCTCTTGACGTGTCCCCATACATCCAGGACTAATCCAGACACAACTGACTCGCAGTGTGGTCGCTGCAGCTCCGGAGCTTGTGTGACCACCTTGATGGCGCCGTCGTCCTGGACTCTGCAACTTTACAAAACAAATCCACACTCGTTTTGTGTGCAAAGGATTGCCAGTATATTTAATCAGTGTTAAAGTGCCACGTTACATGAGACATTTGCTGACAGTGTAGTAGAAACTCTTCTTTTTTTTTTTCAAAACACTATTTCACATGTGGGTTTTGTTGTTTCAGTGCTGTAAATGACTAACATCAAACCTAAAATAAATGATGTATCCGATGAGTTGCTGTGCTGGCATGGCTGTGTCCAACTACTGTTTCCGTTTGAACTGAGAAGAACGAACAGGTGTGTCACAAAGAAAATAGAAATGAAGAGGATGGATGCATGCTTCATGTCTTCATTGTCACATTGTCTTGTCGTCACTGGTGCAATAATATTACTTTCTATTCAAACATTGTTTCTGTTCAGGTAATGACACTGGACAGAAAGTTGATATGTATGTTGTAATAATCTTTGTCGTAAACTTAACTTAGTGTCAGCACAGAAACAAAGAGGTGGTGGATTCTGGAGTTTGCATGTTCTTGCTGTTAGTGTCTCTTAAGATGCTCATTGACACTATTGTGTGTCCTCTGGTGCCTTGTGTTATGTCCTCATAAGTAACCGGACACAAAAAAGGACTAGTACTGATCGTTCCCCTTTATTTTCATTCTTCACACACTTACACACAGGGCTGATGTCGTCACACAACAAGGGTACGGTGTCTCTGATGTTGTAAACACTAATGCAATTCATGACACGTTGCATCCAAACCCAGCTGATGGGACTCTGCTTGTGATCCCTGAAGTCGTAGGAAAAGTACAGAAGATGGATGCAGCATTGTGAGTTCTGCATGAGGTAGGATGTGGAGTGAAAATTATTCAGAATTGACAGACTGGGCATCTATTTGTTCAAAGTGTGTCCTGGGAATATCCCTGAAAATACTTGGGAAATGTTACATAAAATGGAATCTTGTAATCAAAGGTCTGCGTCCTTGTTGACAAAAATGTCCACTTGATTAAATGTGACCAGCATGCTCAAACTCATCCCACCCCCTTCTCTTGGAAGCATTAATAGTTCAATTTGCAAGTGTTAAAGTCAAAATGAGCTTTATTGCCAATTCTGCTGTACATACAAGACACACAATGGAATTTGTCTTGTTACCTTCCTGTGTGCATATATCCCCCAAATAAATAGCTGAGAAGAAAGCAAAATATAGCACTATAAATAAAAAAAAATAGACAATATAGGCAAGAGAGAGTGCAATAACATTTTTAAATAGAAGTTAAAAAATATGCAACATACCCCTGAAAAGTGCAATACACAACACTATGTCCCTGAGAATGTACAACACAATGTAGAATCAGTTTTGTTGCAGTGATTAGCGCTCACACCTCACCACTCCTCTCTTCTGTGTGGCGTTCACGTGTCCTCCCTGTGCACTTATTCAGGTAAAGAACAGGTTTGTATGTTAACTTGTCACGGTAAAACTGTCCTCAGGTGTTTGTGTGCTCGCCTCTCTCCTTTAAATACACCTATGTCCCTCTGCCAGTGTTTAAAGTTACTTCAACAGCCAGAAGAAAAAGCTGCTAACCTTTAAGTATTATGTGTGAAAGTGACAAATTTCAATGTCTTGACTTTGAGCAAAGTCGTATGGAAGCACTTTGTATGGTAGAATCTATATACAACTCGTTGTCATGGTGAAGGGATTGTACAGTGGACAGGTCAGCAACTCACATTTACACCTATAGGCAGTTTAAAGGGTGAGTAATTAGGCTTCACTGCATTTGTTTTGGAATATCTGGAGAAAACCCATGCATGGTGGAACATGCAAACTCCAGACGGAAAAGCTCTCCCTGGACTCGAACCTACAACCTTTCACAGTGTAGATGTGCTTGTCTACTTTGAAAGTAGAAACCAGGTAGGTACAGTAGATCCCTTCATACAGGTGTGCAACTGTCATTCTCACAACCTGCACAAGGGACATTTTCACATCTTTTTTTTTATTAAATGGAATTAGAACTAAAATTAATATTTAATGTAAACGACAACATGTACATAATTATGGATGGATGCAGTGTGTGTGTGTGTGTGTGTGTGTGTGTGTGTGTGTGTGTGTGTGTGTGTGTGTGTGTGTGTGTGTGTGTGTGTGTGTGTGTGTGTGTGTGTGTGTGTGTGTGTGTGTGTGTGTGTGTGTGTGTGTGTGTGTGTGTGTGTGTGTGTGTCCAGTGCTGGGATGCACTGCAGAGTGGATCGACAGATTGCACCATGCAGACTTCTGCAGACTGTTCTCAGCGTGCAGACGGAACCTCCAGCCTCCACTCTGCAGCCTCCAGCCTCCAGCCTCCACTCTGCAGCCTCCAGCCTCCAGCCTCCACTCTGCAGCCTCCAGCCTCCAGCCTCCACTCTGCAGCCTCCACTCTGCAGCCTCCAGCCTCCAGCCTCCACTCTGCAGCCTCCAGCCTCCAGCCTCCACTCTGCAGCCTCCACTCTGCAGCCTCCAGCCTCCACTCTGCAGCCTCCACTCTGCAGCCTCCACTCTGCAGCCTCCAGCCTCCACTCTGCAGTCTCCAGCCTCCAGCCTCCAGTCTCCAGCCTCCAGTCTCCAGCCTCCAGTCTCCAGCCTCCACTCTGCAGTCTCCAGCCTCCACTCTGCAGTCTCCAGCCTCCACTCTCCAGCCTCCAGCCTCCACTCTGCAGCCTCCAGCCTCCACTCTGCAGTCTCCAGCCTCCACTCTGCAGCCTCCAGCCTCCACTCTCCAGTCTCCAGCCTCCACTCTGCAGTCTCCAGCCTCCACTCTGCAGTCTCCAGCCTCCACTCTCCAGCCTCCAGCCTCCACTCTGCAGCCTCCAGCCTCCAGCCTCCAGCTTCCAGTCTCCACTCTGCAGCCTCCAGCCTCCACTCTCCAGTCTCCAGTCTCCAGCCTCCAGCCTCCACTCTCCAGTCTCCAGCCTCCAGCCTCCAGCCTCCAGCCTCCAGCCTCCAGTCTCCAGCCTCCAGTCTCCAGCCTCCACTCTGCAGCCTCCAGCCTCCAGCCCCTGTCGTGTCTCTTTAACGGAGGTATTCTCAGGACGGGGAGGGGGTGGATGGGTTCATCGGGTTCATGTAGTATTGGACGCCTCCTCCCATCCCAGGTTGGCTGCTTCCCCGGCTCCCTCGGTAAAGGAGAGTTGTGAGGCACATAGGTGATGGAAAAGAGACGGACGTTTGCAGGGAAATGGCCAAATAGTCGAGCTTGACCTTTATCGGGGACTCGGAGACGCGATCAGCTGATGACTCCAAACTAGCTGCCATTTTCAGGTCATCCGAGGCATCTGGCAGAGTTGTGCGGCTGCAGCCGGTGTGTGCTCCTCCTCAGGCCTGCTTCATCCACCTGGAGCCCCCTGGAATGGGGCGATCGCTTTGTCCTGAGCCGTCTCGTCGTGGATTATAAATCATGATGGCTGATGGATGTTGCAGAGGGATGGAGCGAGGCAGGGGTAAGATTGCATCAGACTCCATAGCGAGACACCCGTACCCCCAGCACTATGTGCAGAGCGGCTCCCAGCAGCAGCCGCCGCCGCCGCAGCAGCAGCAGCAGCCGGGCAACGACATCCAGGAATTGGCGTCCAAGCGCGTCGACATCCAGAAGAAGCGCTTCTACCTGGACGTCAAGCAGAGCGTCCGCGGCCGCTTCCTGAAGATCGCCGAGGTGTGGATCGGACGAGGCCGCCACGACAACATCCGGAAGAGCAAGCTGACGCTGTCCATGTCCATGGCCCCGGCTCTCCGCTACAGCCTGGGGGACTTCATAGACTACTACGCCCGGATCGGGCTGCGGGGCGGCGCGGCGCCGCAGCCGGCCGAGGAGCACAGCAGCAACGGCCAGGGCCGCGGCGGGCACGAGGGCCGCCGGAGGGCGCCGGAGCAGCCCCCCATGCTGTCCCCCACCGGCTCCGCGGCGTCCGACGACCACGCGCACCGCGTCCTGAAGAGCGAGTTCATCGAGCGGGACAACAGAAAGTACTTCCTGGACCTGAAGGAGAACCAGCGGGGCCGCTTCCTGCGCATCCGGCAGACCGTGAGCAAGGGCCACGGCACCATGGGCTACTACGGCCAGGGCATCGAGCAGACCATCGTGCTGCCCGCCCAGGGGCTCATCGAGTTCCGGGACGCGCTGTCGCAGCTCATCGAGGACTACGGCGACGAGGACGGCGACGAGCGGGGCCGCGGCGGCTCGCGGGGCCGCGACGACGAGCCGGAGCTCCCGGAGGCGGCGTCGTTCCGCGTGGACAACAAGCGGTTCTACTTCGACGTGGGCTCCAACCGCTACGGCGTGTTCCTGAAGATCAGCGAGGTGCGGCAGCCGTACCGGAACACCATCACCGTGCCGCTCAAAGCCTGGGCCCGCTTCGGGGAGAACTTCATCCGCTACGAGGAGGAGATGCGGCGGATCTTTACGTGTCACAAGGAGAAGAGGACAGACGGCCGGCAGGACAGCGAGGAGCACGAGGACTGACCCCCACTGTCCGTGTCCTCGTGAGGGGAGAGGACGACTCGATAGACTAAACGGAACACCAGTCCAGACGCTGACACGATGTTCTGGACCCCCAGTGCTGACTGCGTTCACTTTACGGCTTATCTGCCAAGGGCTGGTAAACTCCTCATCTGAACCTGCCAAGAATTCATTCACTCACTCACTCATTCATTCATTCATTCATTCATTCATTCACTCATTCATTCAGATCAGTGCACTTTAGCCATTCACTTCATTTGGGGCTCCACCAGAATGCCCCTCCAGTCCTTTATCCTCTTGCCTTTTAGAATTGAAGTGCACTGTTACATCATGTACCTGATGAATCAGAACAAAGATTACCCCCCCCCCCTACACACACACACACACAAATAATTGAAGACAATTATATATTAGGTCAAAGCATTTGTGCCTGTCATATACATAAAACCATACCTAAAGCTACACGTTATTACAAGTCTTAGGATTTGTTTTTCTATGTATTCCTCCCTTTCTCTTAACAATGACATGGGGTATCCTCCCTCACTGCAAAAAAAGAAAAAAGAAATTGATTACAAGTTTATGACATGCACAGGTGCTTCAAATCCATGAAATGCAGCTAATCATTGAGAAGAAGAAAAAGTAGTATTTACCTGATGTGTTGAGCATTGTATAGGTTGTTTGAATGAAAAGTGCAATTTAGGAAGTTGTTTAGAAAGAGAAATATGTGATTCTATTGAAGATATTTATCATTACCTATCAACCAAATTCCAACAGAACACCTTGATATTGATTTAGCGGGTGATGTGGCCCAGCAGTGACTGGTGGTGTGTGTGTGTGTGTGTGTGGCACGGAGCAGGAGCCTCCTGCTGTGTGTGATACACACCAGCAGCACCAACTGATGCTTCCAACCACACTGACTTGGTCCATATATGGCCATTATCTGCATTGTAAGTTTGTCTTCCATCATCAAAACATATTTGTTATTTACTGGAACACACACACACACACACACACACACACTTGATGTTGCCCTGCCAACATTGGGCTGGCACAGCAGAAACAAATGAATTTGGTCCATGACACCACTGCAGCACTGCAGTGCAGCCTGTGTGGGATCAGCCGCCGTGTGCTCCGGACCAGAGGGAGTCCACAATACTTTTGCAATGTGTAAAATGTAGCAGTGTGTTGATTTTGTGCTTACCTGGCCGCCGTGGTGACGAGTGCAGATGTGTGCAGATGTGAGTCGGCAGTGCTGCCGGGAAAGGTGCCCAGAGCTGGCATTGTTCCTAAAAAGTGCTCCAGACGGGACCTGCGGTGTGCGTTTCATTCACACATGGCGGCGAAGCAGCGCAGCCCCTCGTGTTGTGCGTGCTGTCATACGTGAACGCTCCCCAAATGATTCTATGTAAATCAAACACTTTATAGCTAGTGCAATCTATCTATCATTATATTCCAACACCGGCACTTATGAGACATGCGTGTTCTTGTCATATTTGTGTTATTTAGCTTGATTTTATTGAACTGAATTACTTATAAGAACATTTGAGCTGCTACTTGCTTTGAAGCCTCAAAACCCCCCGCCCCCCCCCCCCCCCGACTTGTAGAAATGGCTGCTCGAGTAGATCACTTTATGAAAATATTGTCGAGGTGGTAAGAGGACAGACGTCTCAGCTCATCGTCCCAAAATGCAGCTATGCTAGAATAAAACGAACCAACATGGAGATCTCACGTGTCCGAATGAGAAATGTCTGACTGTAGTTATAATATATTCTCCTCGCTCAGATCTCTGCGCTTCATTTTGTGAAGGGAAGGTATTGTACATGTGTTCTGCTGAGCACACGTCTGCAGTGGCCCCACAGCCTGTCTGTGGACAGACTTTCCCAACATACACAGTCAGTGGTGATGGAGATCATTGAAACAAACATCCATAATGTAAGACGGCTCCAGACTGCTGGAGGTTTAGTTTCACAGGCTGAAACCTGAACAGTGTCGAGCTGGACCAGCCGTCAACGTCAGTTCTTGAGGGAAGAACAAAACTCTGAAAAATCACCTTGAGAAACCCAATCAGTTCGGACATTGATTGATGTCTGATCTGTTCACTGAATGTTCTCAGGTGAACACATCCAGAATCAAAGCGCGACACGGTGCAGCTGCTGTCGTCCAGATGTTCTGCCTCATGGACTCATAAAGCAAAGCTTGACTTGAACGACTGCGCCAGAGAGGAAGTTTCCTTTTACAATGGTTTGTTTGTGGCAGGAAGAGGTTACAGCTTATTTTTTTCTCTTATTATCTCCTGAGCACCGACTGACCAGTGAGTCCATTAAGCCTCTGACCTCCATGTTGGGAAACGCGGGCCTCGCCCCCCCCGCCACAAAGTCCCTGTGGATACTTGAACCATTGACAACCGCACCTTCCATGTTGCATTATTATATTATAGCACACCCTTAAAACAATTTAAATCGAGTAAAGAGTTCAGGTTTTTCCCGTCATATTCAATTTGACTCCAGCAGCTTTAAACTCTGCTCCCACACGTGTTCCCAGTGTGTGCACGTGTTTTCACACACAAAGCCCAAAACATGACACCAACACACTCACAGGTCCAAGAAGAGACTGGGACTGTTTGCCTCCATGTCCACAACCTGGGAGACGGACGAGTGACGGCGTCAAAGGGCTCAACTCAAAGCACTTCTTCCCTTGGTGCTGCCCTCTGCAGAACCCTGTATTCTACCTTGACCTGCTGTTTACCCAGGAGCTTATTCTCTTATTCTGGCCCTGCTGATACTGAACCGTGGATTCAGTGTGAGCTGATCCAAGGTCAGACACCAAAGTGGCCTGATTCTGTGCCGCGGAGTTAGTCCAACGTGAACTAAAAGGCACAATCCACATAAAAAGAAATGTTGGGCGCTGTAAGCTCAGCTCAGTGGTCTCATCTGCCCCCAGGATGGCTCTAGCTTGTGCACGCGCTCACAAAGCTTCTGGAAAGATTTGCAGTCAATTTCATTCATTCTAAGTTCGCTGGAGAAAATGAATCCTGCTCCAGTCTTCATGCTGGACGACTTTCACACCATGTACATACCTCTGCTTACTGAATAATCCTCCTCCAAACTGACGTGTCAGAAGCAGATAAAGTGATGAGTCAGGATTTGAGCAGGTTTGAAATGGTGACGTGTGGAAATTGTCAAAGCATCTCCAACACTACAGCTCTTGTGTGGTAACATAGAAAAGCTCAGAATAAAGTATGACGCATAAGTGGAGTTTAAAGTCTAGGTTTTTCTAATATTTTCTAGCATTAGAATGACATTGAAGCGTTTTATGATTTTTTTTTTTTTTTAACTAGTCCAATAATCAATTGTTACAAACGTCTCATCCTTGTAAATGGACCATATAAGATATAATCCGAAATGGAAAGAGAACTGAAAATAGGGACAAAAGTACACCTCCTGTTACACTGTAATTAGTTCCTAGTAAAGTTACTGTTGTCCAAAGAATACTTTCAAGCACCTGTTTCAATAACAACTCAAAACTTGTTTTTAACTTCATTTCGGCTCCTTCATCAGTCCAATTGTGATTTTCTGCTCCTATGTGAGCCGTAGTCCAGCTGTTAGAGACGGTGTGAACCAGGGGTCTCCAGCCCCGGTCCTCCAGGTTCTAGTCTCCCTGCTTCATCAGACCTGAATCTAATGATGATGTCATCACCAAGGTGGTGAAAAAGCCCCATAACGAGCCCCTCATTACAATCAGGTGTGTTGAACTGGGAGGAGCTAAAGGGAGGGGTCCTTCAGGCCCGAGGTTGGAGACCGCTGGTTGTCCAATTCCGATGTCCACACACCAGAACCAGGCCTCGATCAGAAGAGTTACTAGACCAGATGTGAATCTGATGTCTTTCAATGCAACGTCGCATTTAAGCATCGTCCTCGTCGTTGACGGCGACGGAGATTCCTGCGACAGAGGAGTTCAAACATCCTGAGGTTGTTGAACACAAAGAAATCAGATCTCGGCAAGAAAGCAGAATTGAGCGTCAGGACCTGCAGTGTGAACGGAGCCTTTATTGCATTGTCAATAGCAAACGTTTCATTCAGTTTACACGTGTAAATAATGTACCTTCAAAATACATTCGTCAGACGTACATGTCATATGAGATATAAAGTTAGAATATTATCTGTTACGAAAGTGAACTTATTGGATGGAAAAAAATTAATTGCTATCAATTCATATCTTACGGTTTTAAAAGACGTGAAGTAGATTTAAATGTTGTAAATTGTTCTTAAGTGTGGATAAAATTGCAAATTACAACTACAACCAAATTACAGTAAGGTGAGAATTTGCAGTTTGTTTTCTTCAACTCCTGCACATGGTGACTTAAAAAAAAAAAAGATTTCAATGTATTTTTTTTGCTATATTGTTGAAGGTCAGTTACTCAAATGAAGAGTGATGATTTGACTGAGGAGCAGTTTGGACTTCCCGGTTGTTTTGCGTTCAGCTTTTTGTTCGGTCGAATCAAAAACCCAAATGAGTTTTACTGAGAAGGCGAGGTGAGAAGCGTTCGTCATTTAAAGCCAACTTTGTTCCATGTAGCAGCCCAACCGTCAGTCCATGTCTGCGCCTCACATCCAGAGAGAGCTGGGCTCTTTGCTCTCAGTTCACTCACATTGGCTGAAAAAAAAGAATCCGTGTTAAAACTATTTGAGCCAAACGTTGTGACGCCTTCAGTGCACAACAAGCACAGGAGCCGTTGGCTCGGTGTGTTTCTTGTACGGTCTGCTGAAAAAGTGTCAACTTTAATAAGACTGACTTGTTTTATTTTCATATAAATGTTAGAACTATGTTCACCAGTGAATAACACAAAGCACAATTTATTTAAGAAAATAGATCATATTACATTCTTTACATGAAATGAGGCTTTCGAGGCGAATTCTCTCCAAAATCAATCCTGCCTCAGCCAAGGTATGAACACAAGTATCTGTAGAGGTGAAGGTGCGCTGGGAAGCTGTAGAAGGAAACGACGGTCCTCTGTCCTTTAAATTCCAAATATCCAAAAAGCACTTTAAGAAAAGCCGCACTTTTGTCCTGCTGCGTTGTAATCGGTTGACGGCGGGACGATTCCTCCCCATGCCTTCGGTGTGAAGTGACAATCATGGTTCCCTGCTTCTCCAATCTGACCGGCTGCACTTACAAACTCCCATCATGCTCTGGGCTGCTTCCTGTCGGCCCACAGTCCTTCATGCTCAAGCCCCTCAATTAAAAACTAAATTTGTGCACATCAAGGTTATGGCATGGATAAACAGATTTATTGGGTGATTGCATAAACTGAGGCCGTGTTTACTGGGTATTTTCAAAAACTGATGTTTCTCAATACAAGTCACCACAAACAAAGATTTCTGAAAACCACAGTGGAGATTTAGAAAAACCTTGTGTCTCCGTGTGCGTCTAAAGAGGGGTAGGCGGAGAGTCACGTCACAAAATGCGACGCAAGCGTCGTCTCTGCGTGACTCGTGTCTGAACGCTGTGATGAGCACGGATCCAGTGAAATCAGCTTGTTCTTGTGCTTTATTTTGTTTTTTATTCTAACTTCTAACATCAACTGTCTCACTGAAGCAACAGGAATAACTGCTTATAGTTGCTCTCAACCAGGTGTATAAGCAGTCCATGTAAATTCTGATTGTTTATTTTAATGTAGAGAGGAAATATCAGTTTTTGTAAAAACACCGACGCGTGTATACGTTGCCTGAGGCGGCTAGTTTGTGTTTGAAACTGTGGCACAAAAATTGAGCTAATTGGAGCTGAGCAAGGCATTAAAGCCAACAGAGTGATTGGTGATGTTGATCAGAGGTTTTCAAAGTGTTGGAGAAGAAATACGGCCGACCCCCATCCAACTTTAACCACTTTGCACCGTCCCTACGTCCCAATATTTCACAAATACCTTTGGATCGGGATCTATATGCAATAAATAGCATAACTATTCTCTATTTGTAATTCAAAATATCTGATAGATCTTTATATATTTTTTGCAAATGCTAGTTTTGCACAGAAGCTCACTGTATGATTTTAATTGGTCCCGTACAACAGATTCTCTTCTCAAAATATGTTTCCATACAATCAGAAAGAGCTCTGAGGAAAGATAATAGCTTCAATTTAAGATGACATGTTCAGTTTTGTTCACTAAAATCTCCTCAGTGTGTGAGTTAAGGTGGGATCTCCTCGTATGTGTTTATTATAACGTCAGTCTCCTATTTGCATGATAATGGTGTTTCTCTGTGACTTTTGTTTGAAATGTATATTTTTCTATCTGTTCTGACTTCTGTTCCCCTTAAAAAAAACAAACAAAACCAAAACGTGCTGCTGCTGACCTTCATGTTCGTTCATGTCGTTAACAGACCTTGTGTGCTGCACTTTTAAAAGCAGTTTGGCCCAGACAACAACTCACATGAATGAGGTGGAAAGAGGTTCAGAGAAATGTGTTGGGTTAAAAAAAAAAAAGAGAATAACGTCCAGATTTGGTGGTATGTTGTTCTCTTCTGTGTAGGACGAGCACATTTAAAATAAGGTTCTTCTTTGCTTGCAGCATGTGTCAGATATTGCTCAAATTGTCAGGTCACTTAAATCTAATTTACGCAATCACGTCAAAGGTAGAAAGAGAATTGTGTAGAATTGAGCAAAAAGTCCCTTTTCTTTGGTTGGACCCTCAAAGACGCTGTTTAACAGCTATGAAGTGGCTCAAAATGAACACACTTATGTAAAAGATGAGATGGATTCTGATGATGTGCAGCAGAAGTGTCCAAACCCTGGGCCGTCAAGAAGTTTTGAAAATATCCCACACGTATTTCTGAGTTTTACTTTTAACGTTGTATCTCAGAGCATCTCCAGTGTTTTCAGACCAACTGGATCCCGCAGTCCTCTGTAACTTAGGAGTGCCGAGCTCGGCGGGAACTCACCGTCGGTCTGAGCTGCACGGGGATGGACATGTGAATATACCTGGGAATATCAAACCCTCCACCCTGTGAATGCTTTTAAGACAAGTGTACGAAAGATTTGTTGTTTGCTCGTCTTGCTAAATAATTTTACCGACTGAACCACACTGAAGTCTGCAGCTTCATTCCAAAACCACGATTACAATGAGTGGTCAGACCAAATTTGGGTGCATTAAAGACAAAGTTGCTTGTGAGAAGTGATGTTTTTGCTCTGTTGTCTTACAGCAACTAAAAAAAAAAAAAAAGAAAAAAAAAAAGTCCAGTTTTTACCAAGTGAAATCTGAATATTTCCCCATTGTTTCTTCCACATCCTTTGTGTCTGTTAACAGATGTACCATCTATTTCTTACTTGTTCCTGTGCAGTGAACGATCACATGGCATCTCAAGCACTCACTTTCACGCGAATCCTTGAAATACGTTGATGCGTCTTACTTGAAAGTCCGTTTCTGCAGAGTAACTTCCAAAATGAGACATCTCTTCCCCAAACACTGCTTTGGTAAATGATTCCGAGGTGATGAGCGGTGTTGGTTTGTGTGGCGTAGCGACATGAAAATCCAGGTCTTGTCTTTGCAGTCGTGTAAAAAGCAGGACACTTGGCTGCGTCGTGTGTAAAGACGGTGCAGAAGAGGCTGCATGTCACTGTCTGACAGAGAACAGCAGCTGTGGTTCGGCCGGATTCTGAAAGAAACGAAAGTTCATTGTCGAAAAAACAGATCTGAAACGGTTGACACTCATTTTCGAAAGAGTCATTGACCAACTGCTTCTTGAGTCTCGTTTTGAGGCGACGGGTCCTTCGTCTGTCTGAGGAAAGCCATGATGACGGGCTGCACACAGATTTTGGGTCCTCTGTGTCCTCCTCATGAAAGTTCCTGTAATGGTCTGACAAATTTAGAGGCCCATAATTTCCTTTTTGCGTCACATTCCCACAAACATATTGTTTGAAATTGGAGTCTGACAGTCACGGTCACTCCTGGACCTGCTGAAATCACATTTGGTAAATTAAAAATTGGGAGATGTGAGGCTCTTCATCCACCAGCTTACGCACTTTCTTTTTAAATCGGCGTCATTTTGTTTTCAGTTTGACCAATGGATAATAGCTGTATTGAGGAGAGGCTCCATATTCAGATGGTCAACGGTTCTCTTCTCTCGCAGAACGTTTACAACGCAATTCTATGCTGTTGCACGACAATTACGCAAACTCCATTTAAAGTTTGTGCCGTGTTTTGCGCCCAGTCTTGCAAAGTGACCCACGAGTGAAAATCGATGGTAATTAACATGTTTCAGTGTGCCCAGCTTGTAGTGGGTCAAATTCTGAGCAGCCGTGACCACAGGTGCTCTTCCCTGCCATGCAGGTTGTGATAAACACTCCATCCACACTGCTGACGCTGACTGAGGAAATCCATTTTCCTTTGATGAAAAGAAAGAAAAATGGGGAGTGGAGGGTTACAGAAGGTTGGACTTTAAAGAAACAGCTTGATTGGAAGAAATCTTGACTGTTAACAAAGGCCTAATGTTTCCAACCCTGACGCCTTAAAGCACATTTACAGTTTGACTGTACCTCTGCTTATTTTGTTTGTCTGTTTTAGCAGATTTAAAAAAAAAAAAAGAAAAAAAAAAGACTGAAGATAATTAGCTGACCAAAAGTAAGAAACAAGTAGTTCTCACAGGACTGTTGATGCTCGGTTGGATGGCATGGAAGCATTCGGGATGATGAGGATTTTTGGGTGGAGGCGTGACGATTCCCCTGACAGTGAAGTGTGTGTTTCCCTGTGGTTGTGCGGGTGGAGTGATGTGAGTGTACTGAGGAAGACCTTCCCTTCTGACTTCAGCTCATTGTCGGCTTTTGAGAGTGGGAAAGTATACAGATGTCAATGTTTGGTAATAAACAACGAACTGAAGTGAATAATGAAAATGTGAAATGGTGTATATTTAGATACATGTAGTGTAAAACATTGGTGTGTCCTATAGTCCTGTAATCTAAGACTTAAAAAACAAGGACATTTTGTACTCTAGCACTTTCTTTAATGTGTACTGTATGAGTTCATCTTCTACATGTAAAGTACTGTATGAATATTCATTACTTGCCTTGTAACGTTTGAAATGATGCTACGTTTAGAAATGGTAACCAAGAAAACAGTTTTTAGAGTGTATGCATGCTCATGGTTGGGTCCCAGTATAATAGGAAAACTATATGAAAAATGGTGCTATGTCATATTATATAAAGGTGCTTCTATGGACCCCAGCTGAATGCATGCAAAGAGGAACTATCAAAAGTAGAATAAAAGACAAGACTGATGTCCTACTGCTGTTCTATAGAGCTGCTGCCCAAAGATGTCAGAAAATTTGGAAAATCCAACTTTCCATTTGTTAAAATGCGACAGCCCGTCTGTTTCCAGTGCAGTAGTCTGACCACGGAAACCCTTTCCTCAGCCGCGAACACGCGCCCAGCGTCGGTCTGATGGGAAGTAGCATTTTGACCTGGGCGAAGAAAGTGTTCAGTGTCGTCCACGTTCCTCTCCGTTTCTCTGAGCGCCACTGTGGGACGTGCAGAGGGTGTCGTTCCAACTCATCATTTGGAAGTGTCCGGCTTTCTTTGTGATACATAGTACACCTGAAATGTCTCGTGGGTGGCAGACATCCTACGTGACCACCGACACAGTCGTCGAACTGTAAATATCATTACTACCAGCTTCTGAGACCTTTGAGGCAGTCAGTCAGGAGGCGGCTCTTATTTTTACAGAAAAAAAAAGAAAGTTAAAACTCCATATCTATTTACAGTTATACTGCCTTTGTGACAAAGTCTAAAAGATCCACAGACAATCTAATGACATTGTTTTGTACTCCTAATTCTTCTGTATTTAAATAATTTGTCATGTAGCTGAGTTATGGGGCAGCGAACATCGATATCGTCTTTGGAAGGTTGGAGTTATTTGAGTTTGGAAAACTTTATGTTGACTGTTGCTGGAAAAGAAACTTGGAAAATGTGTGTGTTTATTAGTTGTACGGATCATTGTTCTTTTCACGTTTTTTTTCATTAAATGTTTTGCAGAATTATCCGCCCCCCTCTCTGTTCTGTCACAGCACTCCAGTCAGTGTTATCCTACAATAAAATCTTGTGGATTTTAGTCGTATATTGAGCAGTATTTTCAGTGTGTATTCATCATTTAAACTGAATAAATGTATACAATGATTACTGGCACCGCATTTTTAAGTCGTCACAAAATGTAGAATATATAAAAAAAAAGAATACATTTTTTTTATCATCACAGTATCAATTCATTACAATTTAAAACATCTAAACAGTTTTTGGTCAAAACATTCAAACCTAAATTCAGTTTGAAATCAATGGAAACGATAGCTAAAAGCAAAACAAATATAACCAGAAATTGCATTAAAAATTACACTTTTAAAAATACATTTCTAACTTCTTTTGTGGAAATGAAATAAAATAAATTGAAATTATTCTTGATTATATCTGAAAAGGTTTTGAATGAAATATGGAACGTTTTTAGTCCTGATTTAAAAAACAAAAAGACTTTAAGTATTTGGTTGCTATATTATGGAATTGATACATAAACCAAACTCAACACCGGCGACTGCATAAAGGTTTAGTTATTTTCAGATTTTATCCATCCTTCTCATGCCTCCAGTACCACAGACACAAAACAGGATTTTGAACATAATTCAACAGGATCTTTCCACCTATAGATTACAATTATTAAAGAGTATTTAACTCTTGTTGGAATTAAAATAAAGTAACCCTAACCCTAACCCATAAAAAAAAATCAAAAATCAAAAGGTGTCTTCAGTGCATTCAGTTGGTATGGGTTTGCTAGCTATAAGTACATAACCTAAAATCACACATGTTGAACGGTTCAGGACATCAAGAGGATAAATCTCGCCTGAACAGGAAGTGATGTCAAAGGATGTCCCTGCTGACAGGGACACACACAATAACCCAGTGCCCCTGCTTCTTTAACTGACTCATTTTAGCACTTAAAATAGAATAGATGGGTGGAATGTCATTCCATTTCAAACAAATATTAGCATTCTGTGCTGTTTACTGCTGTTACATAATACCGAAGGAAGACGGAACAGGTGTTTGCTATTTATTTATTTATTTACTCACTTCTTCCTGCCAATACTCTTCTTCTTCCTCCTCCTCTTCTTACTAATACTAATACTACTACTCCTCGTAGAAATAGTATTAATAATAATCAATGTGTGTATACATAGTGCTAAATGCAAATGTGTTCAACATATATACACACACGCACGCACGCACGCACGCACACACACACACGTCTATATATATACACATATATAATGAGTTTGTTATTGATTATACCTATAGAAATTCTAATTGTAATTTTATTCAAATGTATTATTCATTAAATTCTAGTAATATAATAATGATAATGATAATAAGATAAGATCATTCTTTATTGATCTCACAAACGGGGAAATATGTAATCATCATAATCACAGCATTTGTGTTTTTACGTTGTATACTTTAACTGAATTTAAAAAAATAGATTTTACTGTCGTTTATTTTGTTGTGTATAAAAAAGAAATCTGCACAACATACTTTGTGCTGTACGCCTGCCCATCTCCAGGGGGCGCTAATTAGCACGAGGGGGCGAGAATGAGCATGAGCGCTCTCGGTCAACCCGCAGAAGAACCAGATAAAAGCAGGAAGCGGAAGAAGAAGAAGAAGAAGAAGAGGAAGGAGGCGCAGAAGGGGGCGCAGAAGAAGAAGAGAAATGTTGTTATCACTTCTTCGGGTCACTTTTTTGACTCCTCTTTATCCTTGAAGCGATTAAAACAGTGTTATCCTCCACCTTCAGAGCGCCGCGGACTCGGACTGCTTTGAAAAAGGTTCCACTGATTTTCTTCTGTCGAACTTTGTGGCTGAATCATTTGCTGAGGCAGCAGACCTGAGATGAGCTGAAGAGGAAACAACACTTCACCGCAGACGACCAGTGAGTTCAAATGATCTTCTCCTTCATCCAATATGTCTTCATTTTCATCTACATTATAAAGTCACGATTGTCACAAATCAACCATTTCACACTCAGTGTGTGTTTAGACTAGGAAATGCTCCAGGTTGGCCTGAAGCAGCCTGGAATGTAAGTTTTATTTATGAGATAAATCTTGAGACCAGCCTTAAAAGTAGAGACTGTGTCAGCCTCTTTAACTGGAACTAGGATCTGGTTCCACGCGAGAGGAGCTTGAGAGCTGAAGGCTCTGGCTTCTATTCTACTTTCAGAAAACCCAGGAACCTCCATTTAGCAGCACTCAGAGAACCAGTTCTTCTGGGTAATATGGGTCAAACAGCTCTTTAAGTTATGATCGGACCTGGTTGTTCACAGCTTTATCGGTTTAAAGAGGGACTTCTAATTGTATTCTAGATCTAACAGGAAGCCAGTGAATATCAGCTAGAATGGGAGGAATGCGGTCTCTCGGCAAACCTTCCTGCTCCAATGTAAGTTACGGAGGTGAACCAAGTGTACACTGAGGTAAAAGTAGGTTTACAGATTAAACCAGAGGCCTCATGCAGCTCAGGAAACCCACTTGGCTCGTATGCTCTTCCTGAAAATTGAAAATTGTAGTTAAACATGATTGCATAACGGATTATATTGCAAAAGGGCTCCTGGTTAAAACAGACATATTTCTATAAATGTATTCATACACTTCAAGATTGACTTTATTTTGTGGAACGTGTCGAAGCAATAGCATCATTAGAGTGTCACTGGTGTGGTTACATTGTCACATGTCATGAGATTCCTCCTGCAGCAAGTATATAGAAGTTGGATATAATTGAAGAAGAAGAAGAAGAAAGCCATCGGCAGGCCTGGTTTTGACTCTCAAGATCACCTGAGTATTAAAAAAAAAAATCCTCACCAGTTTATTTAGGGTCATTGAAATCCTTCCAGTTCCAAAGTTCACACAACGCTGTCCAGAACACACAATCAATAGCATTACTTCTTAGTATGACTTGTAAACGAACACAAAGTGTGAAAAACAGCAATTGCTTATCTATCAGCAACCTCTCTGGTGTTTGGATCAGTGAAGTTTGTTTTTATGGCTTCAAATCAGGTGATCTCTTAAATGTCTTTTACCGCTGGCGAGCGGAAGTTATGATCACTGAGGATTAGTTAGTCATACATATTGTTGTTATAACCCTCCTGTATTCAATCGTTTTCACTTCCAACAGTTTGATAATCAACAATATCTTGATCTAATTTCCCTAGATTATTAAAAAAGATCAAAATTATTGTTTTCTTCTGACTTTTCGTTCACATGTATTAACATCAATCATAGTTTCACTTATCATTATCCAGAGTAGAAACACGTTCATAAAAATTAATAATTCTGGCTCATGTATGTTACAAATTCAGAATTATTCAACTCATTTAAACTATTTGTTTATTGGTTTCCCTCAAATCTTATTTAAAGTGGGAGACGTGAGAACACTGTTGTGTTGACATTTGTTTTTTTTTTGGAAGTCCTCATTTTCTAAACATCAGTAATCTTCACCATGTATATAGAGAGGACATTTAGTCCCGACTTCCCATTAAAGGAAGAACTAGCTGCCACACACGTCACTGACAACACTCCTTTAATGGCGACTTGGAAGAGATTAACATGAAAACCAGTGAGTCTACCACCACAGTGAAAGGCTGCTTTGTCAGCCTTATGAAATCAGTGATTTCAGCACAGCATTAACTTTACCGCCGTTGCATTCCTTTGTCCACTCCAAAAAACATCTTACTTAAGACGAGTCTGGAAAAAAGGAAAATCCTTCAGAAAACAGTCAAAAAAATTTTTTTCGCAAAAATGAAAGTAAGGTGTTTTAAAAGTTGTTCCCAAAATGGAATGTGTGTATTCAATAAGAGGTCTTTGATCGGTGTCACAACAACTCCTGGATGAGGAGCTGCATTGCCTTCTCTGGATGACGGGACGGGTTTGGTTTGTTTTCCTTTTCTGGTTTAGAGAGAAAACGTCTTTTCTTGTCCCCACAGTGCTGGTTTAAGAATGTTTACTGGTGCACAGTTGCAGGGAGGAGGTTTGCTGTGTGTGCGTTTTGCGTAATCATTTCGCTGACTTTGCTAATGTATTAATTTCATCGAAATTTTGCCCCGACTGCAAAACATTTAAACACATCCATTCACATCAAGCTAAATGTGCATCAGTGAGCAGAAGTTTTTTTTTGTACTTGGTCCCAAAAAAACCTCTCAAATTCTTGACGTTAACATGGAGGCTCAGTCTCATGTGGCTGTATATGACGTCTCATCATGAAGTCCCAACTTGAGCAACATAATGAGGATATTTAAATATATTCCACCTGAACTTGAGGGTAACAAATGACATGAAACCTAGTGTAACTGAGTAAAAGGTGCATTCTTTCTTTAAATAATCAGAATTATACTCCAGTATTAAAGTACGTTGCACTGAAACGTCCCCCACAATTACGATTTGTTGAAAAAGTTACAAGTGTAGCCTAGCATGTCGTTTGCAGCCATTTTGGAAACGAACCCGTTGGTTCACAAAGTTGCTCTAAATGTAACTTTATTCTTCAAAACTTTGTGCTGCAAAGTGAATTGCAGTCCGTTTGATTAGAAATGTGGTGCCAGCAGCTCATGTTAACTCCTGGCCCAGCAGGAGGGTCACAGAAATCAGCTTTGAGAGAGATTAGAAGTTGGCTCAAGTCAGAGCAGCGGTTTCACTCTGCCCACTTCCTTCCAGTTGGTTTTGATGACCAGGTGAAAATGCCGTGAAGTCTCAATTCTCATTTCATGTATTTATTTAAAAGGGATGGTGTATGATTCAAACATGAATGTTGCCATTACTACTTCTCATCTGCAGTCCGTATTAAAAATACCAACATGAGGCCAGTACTGGACCGAAGAGGAACATGGTATTGATCAGAGAGTGCAGTGCTGGATACTTTTCATGTGTCTCTTAATCTCTGTTTTAAAGCCCTTGATGGTGGAACATGTCCTGCTAGCGTCTGGCAGCCTGTTCCACTGGGCTTCACTGCAAAAGTGTAACAGCGGAATGGCATGGTGCAGTCGTGTAAACAAGCAACTCTGGTTGATCTAATGGAGTTTATAGAACGCTGGTAGACAACATTTGGTCAACAGCCAGGAGCAGGCCATTTAAAATCTTGAAAAACATGCATACGTTTGAGAAGACTCAAATTCTCGACACTTAGAAAGTTGTATTTATCCAAGATGTTACAATGGTGGTGCGTGAAAGTTTTTTTTTTTTTTTAAATCAAAGACCTTTAAGGCTTGTTTATGCGCTGACTCAAGTGGTCTAAGTTTCTCCAGTTTGTCTCCAGCAGGTAATACAGAAGGACAAGTGGGAGAAAATTGGAGCATAAATGTCCTGGCTGCTTCCAAAGAAAGACGAGACCTGAGGTCTGTCTGACGTTAATCAAGTTGTATCGGAGAGTTTTTGTCACGCTCTTGATATGTCCTTTGAAATTACAATTGGAATCTAGCATTACCCCAAGATATTTAAATTCAGACACAGTGTTTATCTTTTCCCCTCAAAGAAAATGTCTTTATCCTGGGTGTTGACATTGGGTTTGGAGAAGAACATGGCTTTTGTTATGTTTATGTTCAAGCTCAGGCAAGACTGTTTGAGGCCTTCAGCCACAGACACTAATGCTTTTGTTGGTTTATCAGCTGCCAGGTGACTGTTTTTAGCATCAGTATACAGAATCGTATCATCAGCATAAAGTGGTAATTGGACACCGTGGCAGTGTTGTGGCAGATGGTTTCTATGGAGGCTGAAGAGTAAGGGGCCTAGCACAGATCCCTGGGGCACGCCCATTGTGCATCCCAGGAGCAGACATCTTTCACTTTGACACACTGTGTCCTACTGGACAAGTATGAGGTCATCCAAGCTCGTGTTTTACCCCAAAACTGAAAGTGTCAAAGTTTAGAATCAAGGATATTATGGTTAGATGTAGGTTTGCAGTTTCAGTGGAGTAGACCTTCCTGACGCCAAACTGTACGGCTGCCAGCCATTACCAAGTATTTAAATGGTAGGAATTTGTTCAGACACCATTTCCTCTGCAATCTTTGAAATTATAGGGGTAATACTTATGTGCCATTAGTTGGCAATGTCATGGGGTCTCCAGATTTATAAATTGGGGGAACTACAGCCTGTTTCCAGTTTGAGGGGGAAAACACTGCAGGTGATTGAAAGATGAATTGAATGAGTGTGTTTTAATGAATGTATTAAGATTGTAAGTGTCCTTACTTTTGGAATTTCTTTCAAGACCGTGTTATTTTAAGCACTTGCTCAACACAAACTTGTTGGAGATCAAGTCCTTGTGTTGCCGTGACGACGCTTTCCTCTCTCTTTAAGTGACGCAATCAAATATGAATTGAAGACTGAGGCGATGATGAAGTATCTTCAGTCAACTTCCCCTACAGTTGGAGTTTGAGGTCTTTTGAATGATGCTTTTCTCTTCCATTGATTGATATTTTTCCACATTTCTTTCCTGGTACCTTTTGCATCAGTTAGTAGTTTAAGGTAAAACTGTGATTTTGATATTTTCATTTCTTTAGTAACTTTATTCCTACAGCTTTTATACATCAACCAAGCTGTATCTGGTTTAGTTTTTGTAGCCCTTTTAGGGCTGCATCCCTCTTTTTCATTCGTTGCCATAGGTTATTGTTAAAACATGGCAAATTGGTTTTGGAACCTCGTTTTCTTCAAGTTTACTGAGAACTTTTCTATGAGAGAGGTTATTTTTAACAGTAAATGATTGAGAGGCAGAACATAATATTTTATCACAATTTGTGTTATTTAATTCATGATTCACCAAAATTGTATTACTTGGAGGTAATTATTTGGATATGACCAGTTTCTGAATCTCAATTGAGTTAATTTTCTTGCAATCACAGTTAAATTATGATCTGACGAGCCAGTTAAAAGGTTTTAACGTTTTTTTTATTCTGTCAGGTTTGTTGGTAAACATCAGATCGGTTTGTGTTGTAGAGTTGTTATCAATCCTGGTTGAGCCACTAACAAGTTGCTCAAGAGTATATGATCAATGATGGCTTTAAGTTTTTTCCCTTTTCCCCTTGAAGTCCCCCATTAGAATGACCTCTGTGTTGTTGCATTCTTCTAAGGTCATCATAGAGTCACTTGCACTTGGTGGTTTATAAAGTCCAATAATAAAAAAAAAAACTGCATTTGTAGGGACGGGATTAATTCCACAGCGACACATTCTTGGTTGTTCAGTTTTAAATGGGACACGCTCACATTCAAAGCCCTGTTTTCCATGTTTTCCTTGTTCTGTTAGGGGATTTTTCATTCCAGCTGCGAGTGCTTTCAGAAAGTCTGTATGCTTCACCACCACTGTGTTTTCTTCTGATGAGACTTTCTGACATTTTCCCTCCAAGTCAGGTGATGAAAGTTGAGAAGCGTTAGCGGGGAATCATGGAGGACGACGGCAAGCCGCTGCTCAGCTCTGAGCCAACAGGAGAGACCTACTCACACCGAGGCTCCACCGACTCGCTGGACTTCAAGGCTAAAAGGTGAAGCACCTGTCACTGCCGTGTCTGCAGCACGTATCACTCAATAGCTGTCTCCTGGGGGCTCCTGCTGCCCATCTGGTGTTGAAAACCTGCCTGAGCTACTCTCAATACACTATAGGAGCTTTTCCACTGGAAAGAACCAGGTTCTAGATCAGAGCCAGGACTAGATTTAGCACCAGTTCTTTGTCTTGCCAAAGCCAAAGCCGGTGCTAAACAGGAGCTAGCCTGGTGCTACGCTGGCTGCACTTCTTTGTTGGGCCAGAGAGGAACCAGGCTGGAGCCTGACGTGTCATCATGGGGGGGCGGAGTTACTGCTGGAGTTATCACTACTGACAAGGTGGAACAGACGCGAACCGGCTTTCTGAAAACTACAATGAACACGGAGATCTGGAGAGGTTATATAGAAAAAAATTACGCGTGGGAACGATATAATAAGTCACTTCCTGAAGTTAATAATGGGAGGGAATGAGGTAATTTAATCCGTGATAACGGCGCCGTGGCTCTGGAGATACAGAGCTCCTCCACTGTGCTCTCAGCTGCGTGAGATATAGAATTTAGAAGCAGTTTTCCATTGTTTTCACGCTTTTCATTGTAACTAACTTCACTTTCATGTCTTGTTTATCGTTCTGACCGCAGGCTGAGCTGCTGCAGCCGCTGTGCAATGCAGGGTGTAGCTGCAGGGGGCGCTCTGCTACCAGACGCTTCAATATTCATTTCTAACAGAACTTTATAATGAAGTGATACTTTTGGTTCATCAGCAACTAAAAACCAAACTACATTCTACTGTAAATGAAAGCTGTATTTTTTAACCATAAAATGAGTCTTTTAATGGCTTCATGTGAAATAGAACTTTAATCAGCGTGTGTTTACGTAGGTTTCCATTATAAACGGCTGTAGAGCTGCGTTCTATCATTCTACACCTCCATTCCTCCTCATGTTGAAGCTTTTGATTCAGACAATCCAGAAATAAAGTGAAAGGAGCAGAAATCCACTATGTAATGTCCACATGGTGAAAAATAAGGCCCAAGCCCTCAACTTTTTATTTTCCCTCCCTGGCCACTAGGGGCTCCGGACTAAAACAAGACAGACATGAAAAACTCCAATAGAGAGTCAAGGAGACTCAATGTTTTCTGTCTCTTGGGTCTGAATCCGAGGTTCAGGACAGACTAGATGGAGAGACCTGGACTAAACTGATGAATACAGTCTCTGAACACAGTTAACTCAGTTTTGGTTGAATTAGATTGTTGTAAATCCTTTTTGTTGAGGTTCCCTCAAAGAAATGAAGAGTTAAAGTGAGGAGGTGAACAAATGAAAGAAGCTCGAAATAAATTCTGTATCCACAAAATAAGAAGTCCAATAATATCTTAGGTCTCTATGGTCTTCAGTCTTTTGAGTGCTGAGGTTCAGATGGTCATGGTGAACTTCTTGTACTTTCACATTTAAAGATATTGCTCTAAACGGCTTAATCACGGCCAATGAATGGAATTTATGGTGGGAGCTAATAAGAGGCTTTTCCTGGTGAGTCCCTCAGTAAAACCTGAAGTAGCTCTCCAACCTTTCTGCATCATATACTCTCACTGAGCACCTTAATTTCTCTAAAAACATTCCATTCTACATTTCTTTCTCCCTTGAAATGTATATTCTCACACAGTGCAGACTTTTTAATGCCCATCTCTTGTATTGAGCACTACACACTGTTTACTTTCATGTAGTGATAAGTTGTTTATTTCATCTCACAATGTAGTTTGTTCTGCTCTCTGACGTGGACGACGTGTTGACAGAGTTCATTAAAGCTTCCTGAACCTGCATCTTTAAGAACTGAAGAGATGCACACAGTTGTGATCAGTGGTGCCACAGTTGCCTTGAAAAAGTAATCGGATTGCTGGTTACTTAGTTACCCCTTGAAAAAGTAACTTGGTTACTTTACTAATGACTTGTTTTGAAAGTAAGTTAGATTACTAGTGACTTATTTTAGTTACTTTCGGCAGCTGCCGACAAAACTCCCATCGTCTCAACACGAAAGTGGAAAAACTCTGCTGATCTCCGCCTCCTGCACCAGGTTTACACATATTTAACCTTTGACCTTCATCTTTGTTGTATTTATATCTGACTTATAGTTTTATTATCACATTTTTACTATTACTGCTATTTTTTTTTACCCAGAGAAGTAGTTGTCGTCTGTTGATGCATTATTTATCTTTTCAGTTATTTGCTCTAAGCTACCATTTAATTGCCCCCCGGGGACAAATTAAGTCATCGATTGATTGATTGATTGTAAAAAGGGAGGGGTTTCCTGCCAATATATCTTTTTACTCAGGAAAATGACAAAAGTGGTGTAACGTCTCTGCAGTTTTGTTCTTGTTGCAATGACGAGGTTTATTGATTGTTTTTAGTTTCCATCTTTTTTGTCACCTGAACGCACCGGTCGAGCCAGTCGGTGTGCGTACATGCGTGTGTGTTTGTTCTGTTTAATAATAAAGCAGCTTTGCAGACAAGAAACCCCTCTTATTGGACGCTATAATAGTAACGCATAGTGACTTGGAGGAGTAACTTTAATGTGATTACTGGTTTAGAAAGAGTAATGCATTAGATGACAGTGAGCTAGATGACAGTAGGGCGTTGGGGGATCCCTGGCTGTGGTGACCACGGTCAGCTGAGCCCGCTCCGGGAGCATGTCTGTCTCTGCAGGATCATAAACAAGCTACTGTCTCTTGAGTGTGGCTTCCTGGAATTCACTTGGCATGCGAATACTAAGATGTTCGCAGTGCGCGTGCCTACGTGTGAGTTTGGCACTGCCTTAGCACCATTCTCTACTGTATTAGCACTTTGTGTGAGTTTTAATCCAGTCAGGTATTTCACAGTGGCCACTTAGCATTCTGGTCCAGGAAGATTTGCAAACGGTCTCCTCCAGGAAGACGTGTGTGTCATTTTAAACCACGTGGGTTCTCTCGTGAAGTTGTAGTTTTGTTTAAATTCTAAATCTTGATAGCTGTTAATCACATTTCGGCTCATACATCATCTCAAACAACTGACAATGTCACGAATCCTGCAAGCTTTTGTTTAAGTTATCCTTAAAACTGTGCCGGCTCTTGATTAAATGAGCCGTGTCTGCTTCTTCCAGGCCTTTCCACGTGGAGCCCAGGAACATTCTGGGTGACGACCCCCAGGAGAGGGTTTCTGCTGAGGCAGCCATCCTGAACAGCAGAGTCCATTACTACAGCAAGCTGACCGGCTCCTCCGACAGGCTCTTGGTAGGTGAAGCTCTCTGCAAGTCCACATTCATCAGCACGCCCTTTCTTATGCCATGGAGTTGCTCCTTACTTAACATATTTCTATTTCTATCAAACCAGCAAACTGAGCTACAGGAACTTCTTGTTTTTTTTTTTAGATTTGTTGTATATGCTGATACACTTATTTGTCCTTCCTTGGACTACTTTTGATGACATGAACCTCTGCAGATAGGAAACACCTGGGAAAGCTTTGATCCAGTGTGAAATACACATATTAATAGGTATCATGATAAAGACATGAGTGGTATCGACTGTTGTTTTAAATACATACATTTTAAATAGACTGGCTATAAAGATGATGATAACACACCACCAGCATCACACCCACACTGTGTGCTCAAGGCGTCTCACAGTGGACAAGTGGAAGAAACACACATCCGCATTGGTTTGCATGTGATGTGTGTGTTGTCCTCCACACTGCAGGTGAGAAGCGGTGTGTGATGTGGTTAGTAGTTTTTGGCTCTATTAAAAGTGGTGCACCATCTCTCCTGCTATACTATTTTAGTGCAGAAAGGATGAAATGCACCTCCTGTCATGGTGGCTTGTGCCAGCAGGCAGGGCGCAGCTCTTCAGAGGAGACTGGCCAACAAAATGTAAGATGATGAAGGAGAAATTGATGCGGCTGTCTGTCAGCTGTCATGTCACACGTACCTTCTCACACCGACCAAATGACTTTCACATCAAATGTTATTGTAAATGGCGGTTGGTATCTTTGTGGACCTGCACATACAAGTCTGTTGGAGTTTTGTAACCATGCAAGCGTTATAATTATATGCAGTGACAGCAAGGCTTCTTTCAATTGTGAAAATATGGCAAAATATGCTAGAAATTAACTGAGGCTCAAAAATGTAGTAAGTTTTAAATGTATTTGCATTTTGTTCTTTTCTAAAATTGTCTGGTTGAATAGGATTTTCTTATTGAAACACCACTTGCAGGGACACTATATAAGGAGTCTTGGATGAGCAATGTAGAGTTTGTATGTACAGCATTTGAGTGGACGTGGTGAAGCAAACATACAAAATGCTGCATGGTTCATTTTATCTGAGAATGTACAAAGGTGATTCCAGTGAACTCAGAAGCAGTCAGATGTGTCGATGACTGACAACCTCTGGCCTGGTAATTAATGGAATTGCTGGAGCCAAATCAAATTGTGTGACTTGTGAGGGTAAAACCTAATCAAGTAGAGAGCAGGTATCTGCCCTTGAGCAGCACGAGACCCTGGGGAGGAACAGCTTCCCTTTAACTGGAGGGACACTCTAATATAGCTACGCTCAGTGGCACGAGACAAAGAGCACCAAGAATCCTCAATGTACACAGAAAGATGAATACCAATGGTTACAGGACTGGGAAGTTGGGTTTATGACAGAAGGTCCAAGCCATTTTGTCTTTCAGACGATGTCTAAATAAGGTTGTGGACAAACCCACTTCCTGGGTCTGACCTCCCGTGACCTCTCATGCTCCTCCAGCAGATCACAGGATAGGAACCACTGGTCTCAGCCTAGAGCAGCATATTTAACAAAGTATGGCCTTCACGTGACTTTTTTTTCCCCCCTTTATTTGATAACGGGGAATTTGATTCCGTTCCTTTCCTCACCAGAGTCCTCCGAACCATGTGATTCCCGGGCCAGAGGAGATCTACATCTACAGTCCTCTTGGAACAGCGTTCAAGGTGCCAGGCAGTGACTATGCTTCCAAAAACCCAAGCATCATTACCATGTAAGTGAGCACTGTCGGCGTCGGTCAGAAAACCCACCAGAGCAACACCCTTTTAAAAAAAAACCCCAACCCAACGTAAGACTATTTGACGTCTTTGAACACCTGCTCTTCCCTTCTCTCAGATTTGCGATATGGAACACGATGATGGGCACGTCTATTCTCAGCATACCCTGGGGTATAAAGCAGGTGAAAGGCGCAATTTCACTTTTCCAAGCAGTAAAATGAATATTGTTTGGGTCATTTTAAATTGCACAATAGCGTTGAATTAATCCCCCCAGAAGAGAAACAAATTGACCTCGTCCCCTTAGGCTGGTTTCACCCTGGGGGTCCTCATCCTCATCTTCACCGGTCTACTGATGCTCTACTGCTGTTACATCGTTCTCAAATCACCAAAGGCAATACGTAAGTCCAGCAACCGTTTAGCTCGGTTAAGAAAAAGCATGAAGCACCATAATAACGATCCACAAGTCCTGCAGGAAGGTCCATGGGGGGAGAAAACACCCACTACCTCCAGTGGGACATGTAAATGCATGAAGAATGAAGGGTGTTAACTGTCTCGGTACAGTGAATACGCTTTCTGAACGCACAGCCGCTCAGCTCAGAAACGGAGCCTCCCAAAACCTTTACCAATGAGGCATAACGTTTGAATATGGATCATTAAAATTGATTGACTTGTAGGTTTCGACTGCTCTTATTCACTTCATTGAACTACTTTCTTCCTTTCAATTCCAGGTGAAGGACCGTCTTTCCACTGTGCTCTGCTCTTTCCCCACTAACGTGTCTGTTGAGCACGTGTTTCCCTGCAGGAGTGTCTCTGTTAGCGTGTTCTCGCCAGCCTTCACACTGACGACACGTCACATCACTCACACCCTCCACGTCATCACATTTCTTTGAGTTCTTCTCACTTCATTCACATTTGAGGTCATTGTATCAAGATTCTTAATAAATGCAGATCTCTGAACATGCGTCACAAGAATTTTTAAACGATTGGACAGAGTGACGTGTTTTCCATCAAATTGATCATATTTAATTAGTTCTGGGTTATTAGACGTACAGAATGATCTCAAACTAACTCTGCCACATTGACTCATGCTTGTTAGCCCTTTAACTGGCAGTTTAATCATTAGGAAGTGTGAATGTTGTGTTGCACATTTCGGTAAAAAAGTATTTTCTTTAAAAAAAAGGCCTTTACAAAGAATTCAGGTTGACTGCATCTCAGATGGTCTGGATTAAAGAGTCCAGTGTGGTTTCACCAGGATTTGTTGAATACAAAACCTTCTGCATCTGTTTTGAAGATGCCAGGTGTTGTTTGAGGATTCCAGATGTTCTAAACAGTTGGGTTTTTCGAGTCTCGGTCTTGATAAAGACGACTTATCAAAAGACAAGGTGTATTTTAAAGAGTGGAGATGTAATGGAAAGTTTGGATCATTTTAAAAAGGTCCAGGTGTGGTTTATGTAAATATATCCTAATTCTAGGCTCCACAGGAAACGGGAAGAATCCTGATATCCCCGTTTCAACCGTCTGCCATGTTCTCTGCAAGTTTCTGTGTAAAGTGTTCCCATGGTTCTTTGATGTGGAGTTATGAGGAAATCTCTGTCAGGTAGAGGCTGGACTCATTTAAAATAAACTGTTCTGACATCAGAAGGCTCTCAATCACATACTATTTTCTACCCAAGCTGCCCAACAGGACAAGGGGGGGGGGGGATAGCGATATATACAGTGCTGCCTTCATTTCTATGTCAGAAGTGTTTTGTGTCTCCCAGTCGGTTCTTTTCGGTGGAAAACGGGTCCAATTGACTGTCAGTGCTGCCATCAGCTCTGACAAACGGTAACGATATCCATGAGGACTGACAATAAAGGCAACAGAAAGAGCTGTGAGTTCTTTTCATTGCAGACTTCATGACAACACTCCGGAGCGCCAACTTCAAAGACGGGAGTCCTTTCTGCTTCGGCTGTTTTAACCACAGCTGCTTTACAATGGCTTTTATTGCTACGGCGTAGCTGTGAATCATTTGAAATGATAAAACAACCAGCGTTTGAGCTCATTACAGTGGCACAGCCGTCACCACATGAGAAATGGTTTTAGTTGGAGCCTCCACGGCTTTTCTCACCAGAACATGTGATGTGTGTGTTTTGTCCAGCCTACGTGGACACGTCCGACTGGGAGTTTCCTGACGTTTGCCGTTACTACTTTGGGAAGTTTGGTCAGTGGTCCAGCCTGGTCTTCTCCATGGTGTCTCTGATTGGAGCCATGGTGGTTTACTGGGTCCTCATGTCCAACTTCCTCTTCAACACGGGACAGTTCATCTACAGTAAGTCGCTCCGCTCCCATCTGGAATTCACTGGATGACTTCCAGATGGGAGCGGTCATCTGCTGAACGAGTCTCGTGATCATTGTATAATGTTCTTTTTTTTAATTTAACAAGCTGCTCATTTCACTACTGCTGAGGTTTTCACTTTTGGAGGCTGGACTCCTCTTTCACTTGCACTTCAGCAGTGGCAGTGATTCTTGTCATGAGGAGAAGCCATTCTGATTACTTCAGGTGAATATGTTCCACAAGAGAAGTGTCTCAGTGGTAAACGCTGGACAAGGTGTACTTTAGAGCGATAATGGTCGGCTTCCTTTCACCCCACGCAGCCTCCCAACAGCAGTCTTTTCTGTAAAGGCGAAATAAATCAAGAATCAAATGATATTTTCCCAACAGAAATAACTCCACATGTTCAAACAGGTTAAATTCCATTGTACTGTATGTATCGTTTCCCGCCCCTCCTCTGAAGTTGCAGATATTTCCTGGGTTAGATTGACCCATACTCATAAAGTTTGGAGGTGGTCCTACTGCAGTAGACAGGTTTCCATGCCGATGCAGGATTTATGTCTCCACTGATTCTGGAAGTGCTTTGATTTCTGCTTAAAGTCGTGTCAAACTCTATAAAAGCTATATTGTTCAGGATCGTTCTTTTTTTTCAATTCAAAACTTTAGAATGTCCCTTTATGATGATGAAATGATAAGGTGGTAAGGCCTTTTGACATCCATGTTTTAATTGTATCATCATTTCACAGGAATTCAGTGAAATATTATTAATTTCTCCCATTCTCTTTTTGATTCCTCTCCTTAAATATATTGTCTTTTAATGCAGTGTTCTGTATTAATGTAATCCGTATTATAATGTAGTAATGTGAAACCTTGACAAAAGGACGCTGTAAATAGTTCTGCTCAAACATTGCTGGGTTTGTAGAAATTAATGCATAAATATGAGGTTTGTTTAAACTCCACATAGTCCAACTGAATTTTGAGCTCATGTTTACCATGTCGCAAACATACCACAGCTAAACATGGCGTGTGATGTACTGTATTAGTGGATTAGCATCATAAGAGTCGTCTATCAGAACGATGTTCTCTGGTTGCTCAGTGTCATGTTGAGCGAAGCAGGGTGATGTCCAGCTCTCCACTGCCTCTCTCTCTCTCTCTCTCTCTCTCTTCCCCCCTGCAGGCTATGTTCACAATGTCAGCATGTCCGACTCAGAGTTTGGAACCAATGGATCTGATCGAGGTGAGCCACCACTTCCCCTCAAGTATGTAGCTTCTACCTTTATCATGGGTCCTTGTTTTGATAGTGTTGATATTGTAGTTTTTCCTCCGAGACATGTGCACTCTCTGACAGTCCTGGAAATCAGTCTACTACCTACTGCATTAACTACGTCCAGCGAGCTTGACATTAATGTAGTAATCTGGATAGGCGTTTCTCCTGCCACCGATCCCACTGATACTGTTGAATATTTAATATCTATATAGTATGTTTACGCTCAGGTTTTTGTTTTCTGTTCTGCTGTGTTTTATACACATATACATTGTTTATTTAGCACATTCGTACTACATGCAATGTAAGGAAAGGTTGCTATATATTGTGCGAGTAATAACTTCTGTGTTTGCCAGTGATCTGTCCGTACCCGACAACTGACCCAGGAGGCAATGCCAGCACTGGCCTGCTGAGCCTCCGCAGTGGAAACGATACGTCCAACGGGTCTTTTGAACACTACTGGAGTAAAACCAACACCATCCCGCTTTATCTCATCGTCCTGCTGCTGCCGCTGCTCTGCTTCCGCTCGGCTTCTTTCTTCGCCAGGTTCACCTTCCTTGGTAGGACATGACGCCTAAATACCAGTGTAGGTTTCAGCAAAGATGGGGTAAATGTGAGAATACTGTCTCAGTTATCACTGGAGGTGTGGTGGTGAAGGGTTTACTCCACTCTATACTGCCAGCAGACGCATGAATGAACAACCTCCATTGGGTTCCTGTACGGAATCATAGGGGGCCTGTGAGATGGCATAGTACAACATGTGACCATTACTGGTCCCCGGTGGCAGTGGTTTAAATGAGAGTAAATGCCTTAAGCTGGATTCTATACCAACAACGTTATCCATTGTAGTGTTCACTTATTCCCCATGAGCTACTTGAATGATCCAAAGCGCCATCTTGAGGTGGAAACTAGTATTACGAGGTTTATCAGCCTGGACCTTTCTCACCAGGGTTGGAATTGATATAGCGCATGTCTGATTTGTTATCTAGGAAATCAGTCTAAATTTCTTTCATTCAAAATGTCAGATGTCCCTCCTCCACCAAAGATAAAAATATAGCCAATAAAACATTTGTGCTGCAAAGGAAAATATTCAGGCGGACAGAATTTGTGAGTGAAATAATGGGAACGATCAAATATTCAAGAATACATTCCTGTGTACGTTATTGGATGAGCTCTATAAATACGTTTTATATAATTTTTTGGTGGGAGTATTGAGAATGTTTAAAAGATATTTAGCAATACAATGTGCACATGCATGTACATTTGAATGAAGTTGCTCAGCATGACAAGCTGTGCTCCTTCGCAGATCCTGGTTTTAAAACAACCTGTTTGAGATGGAGATTTAACCAAGGGTCCCCATGAGAAGCCACCTTGAGAGAAACACTTGTGAATCTGAACCTCTGTGTTGTGTTGTTTGTGAGTGAGTGTCTCGCCTTCCTGTCCAGGCACCATATCCGTCGTCTACCTGATTGTGCTCGTCACCATCAAAGCTGTCCGCCTTGGCTTCCACTTGGAGTTCCACTGGTTTGACTCCACCAGCGTCTACGTCCCAGGTGAAACATTTCTCCATTGCTTCATTAAATCTCTTTCTTTCCTGCTGCCTACATCCAGTTTGAGCAGTGTGGCCAGTGTGTGATCCAGCTTGGCCTTCCTCTTTGCAGAGTTCAGGTTGCTGTTCCCTCAGTTAACAGGCGTCCTCACTCTGGCTTTCTTCATCCACAACTGCATCATCACGCTCATGAAGAGCAACAAGCACCAGGAGAACAACGTGAGCCCTGTCACCTGCCCTCTGGACGGCACACTGTGGATTAAGTCCAGACAGCCCGGTGGACTTGTCATGTAAACATGTAGTGGTCTTACACTTCACATTATACAGTTAGGAGAATATACAAACCATTTTCACGTGCAAGAAAATTCACTGACAAATGTTCAAATCTGTGCCCTCTGCCACTTTATATTACACAAATAAACTAGACAACACATGAAAGCAGGAAGTCCACAGGTTATGACTGTATAAGAATAGAAATGTATTGATTTTTTTATTGCAACTGTTTAGTTTCAGCAGTCAAAAGCACAGACACTCGTGATCATTAAAGAGTCTGATTGCAGCAGGAAATGCATCTTGTTGTATCATGTTTGGGAAAAACCTTAATAATAGACTCAGTTTTAAAGGATTTGTAAATGACTGCCATGTGCACTAATGTACCTTCATCCCATCACACATTCTGTTAAATAATGTCTATGCTGCTGCAAGGGCGGCGAAATAAAGTGGCTTATATCAAAATATGGCTGCTGAATCTTAGAAAATGACTTGCATGTTGTAAATTCTTGGTTGTGTTGATGCTCGCTTTATGTTCTGATGACTGTTTGTCACAGTTTGTGTGTCTTCAGATGTCTGGTCTCGACACACTGAGTAAATGTGTCTTGGTGTTTCCAGGTGCGCGACCTCTCCGTGGCTTACCTTCTTGTCGGAGCGACCTATCTGTATGTGGGAGTGTTGATCTTTGCTGCTTTCCCCTCGCCTCCTCTTCTCAAAGACTGCATCGAGCCAGTAAGATACCTGTGCTTCTGTTCTTCTTTCAGCTCACACACGTCAAACTCCAGGCCCGTGAGCCAGATGTGGCCCATCATGTTATTATATCTGACCTGCGAGGGCTTAAAGGTCATTGTCTCCAAAAAAACCTAACGTATTGTCCCCAGTAGACGTGCAGTGCACGAGTGCAAGCCTTGGGGTGCGCGTCTATTGGGAACATGTGAGCACAGGTTCAAACATTCTATAGAATACTGGTATTACATGTACCTTGGTTGACACGGAAGTAGTTCTGCACTTGTGCATATCCAGATTAAGATGTTCCCCCCGACCCGGGAGCCAGTGGAGGTGTTATCTGACGGGGGGGGGGGGGGGGGGGTGGAGGATGGAGGGGCGCGCGAGTGATGATGCAGGCAGCTGAATTGTGGACCCATTAGGGATTTGTGAGGGAGGCCAAGGAGGAGAGGGTGACAAGGCTGTGGACTAAGATGGCGGCGGTGGGGGGAGGGGGGGAGGGGGCGGAGACGATGGATGTCTCGTCGATTTGAAGTAGGCAGACCGGGTAATGTTATTGATCGGAGATTGAAATGGTGGAGTGCTGTCGAGGATGACACCCTGACTCTTAAACTGGAGGGGGGGGGGTTGAAATTGAGGAGGTATCAATGTTGGTGGAGAAGCTGCTGGTTTTGGATGAAGTGGACTTGGTGCCAATGAGGACAATCTCTGTATTATCGCTGTTTAATTTAAGGAGGTTGAGGGTGAACTGGGTTTTTATTTCATAAATCCGGTCAGTGAGGGAGGCGGGTGGGAGGGTGATTGAGGGTTTAGTGGTGTCTAAGTAGCAGTGGAAGTGTATGTTATATTTGTGGAAGACATTGCCAAGGTGGAGGAGGGGCTGCAGGACGGAGGCCTTTGGCACATGTGTGGTGACGGAGAAGGGGATGGAGTTGCAGGATTTAAGTTGAGTGAACTGCCAGAGAGGCAGGATCTGAATCTGAATCTTCCTGTTGGAGAATGACTCTTCACAGAAGTTACATTGAAATAAAACGGGCTACGATGAGACTTTGAAGTCGTGTTACTCTCCAGTTTCTCTCCACAATACAAACATTGTGCTGCTCCTGTTTCAACAGAACTTCTTGGATAACTTCCCCACCAGTGATGTGATGGTGTTTGTGGCTCGGGTCTGTCTGCTCTTTCAAATGATCACCGTCTACCCTCTGCTGGGATACTTGGTGCGGGTCCAGATGATGGGCCAGATCTTTGGAAATCACTATCCCAGGTAACGGCAACGCAATATCACAGCTTCTGTTGTAGATCTCAATCAGGCAATGTACACTGGTGATCATAGTCCTCAGTCCAACAAACACAGGGCTTCACACCTGATCTTCATCCTGGACCAATCCTTTCAGGAGGAGTAGTGGACTACTCATTTTAACACCAGCTGTGTGCTGTTGGATGATTGAACGTGTTAATATACAGTGGGCTTGCAGAACCTCGCTAACCTCAGGAGAACACGTTTGAGGGTGAACATACATACATATTATTTCATCAATGTAGTCAGTGAGTGGGGGGTGGGAGGGGGGGGGGGGGGTGTTCAAGGGTTTACTGGTGAGGTAGAGCTGGATGTCATCCACATAGCAGTGGAAATGAATGTTACATTTGTGGAAGATATTGCCAAGGGGAAATGGAAAAATGATGTAGAGCAGTGTTTTTCAACCACTGCTCCGCGGCACACTGGTGTTTCCGCGAGATATGGTCAGGTGAGCCGTGGAAAATTATCCAATTTCACATTTTTTTCTAAAAAAACATTTGCTCTCACAGTCGACATTGTATTGCAGAGTAATCATGTATAAATACTCTTCACCACTAGATGGCAGCACAGAACTTTGCCGGTGAAATGGAAACTTAACAGACGTCAGTGTGGTTCATCTGCACCTCCTGCTACCATCTTGTATCAAAGTACTGTGTCAGTGACAGTGATGGAGAAGTTTTAGAAAAGGGAGGATTCGAACTCCGAGCTAGACATGTTGGTGTTTGTCTGTCTTCTATTCCTGCCAGGATCTCAGTTCTGTCTTCGTCCATCAGGTCCAAGTTTCACACTGAGTGAAAATAAAAAAAAGAAATTGGGAAATACTTTTTTTCTGTATTTATTTGATTCCTGTTGATAAAACGTTGATGAGAATGACTTTATGTTGTTAATAGAGGCTACAGAGTTTCACATTTTAACATTTTCGGGTGGTGGTGTGCCTCCAGATGTTTCCAAAGAAAAAAGTGTGCCTTGGCTCAAAAAGGTTGAAAAACACTGATGCGGAGGAAGGGCCCCAGAACAGAGCCCTGGGGCACACCGGTGGTGTTGGGGGAAGGGCTGGATTTACAGGATTTAAGTGGAGTGAACTGAGTGTCGCCAGAGAGGGAGGAAGTGAACCAGTCTAATGGAGTGTGGCTGATGCCAGTGGAGGACAGGCTGTGGAGAAGGGTGGAGTGACAGATGGTACCAAAAGCCCCACTCAGGTGGAGTGAGGTTGAGAAACCTGTTTTCTCACATTGAAGAGTGGAAATGATAAAAGGGCTTAACTCGAGGCTGCTCATCATTAACCTCTGTTTGAATGTCGACCATCATTAGTTTCAATGTACATATCATTTTTCCTTTTGTGGTTATCGCACTATTGTTGTGAATGAAAGGCAGCTAATTGTTTTTATTCATGCTCGACTGGAATGCCCCAGATTGCCGTTAAAACAAGAGAATAACCAATGTTCATTAAATGCAGATTCCATTTGTTTCTTTGTCTTCAGTTTCTTTCATGTTTTGGCACTCAACATCCTGATTGTTGGAGCTGGAGTCCTGGTGGCCAAGTTTTATCCCAATATCGGCTCCATCATACGGCAAGTTGCAACAGTGGTCTTTTTAATTTGGATTTCCTGAAAGTTAAAGTGTAGAATTTATTGTGACGCTGTTTCTGTGGTCCGAGTTGTGTTTTAATCTGTTTAAAGATACATATCTATCTATCCAGTTACTGTCAGTTATCTTTACACCAATAGCTCATTAACAAAACAGTTTAGAGCATTTTTTATGTTTTTTGCTTTGGGGATTTGCACCTTCTACTAAGAACAGTAACTGCAGAAATAAAAGGGTCAATTAAAGACGTGGTTTGATTATTAGTGCAATAATACAGATAGATGGGACTGACAAACCAAATTGCTTGGGATAATACTGGGTGAAAAAATAAACTGGAAGTCTCAAGGTAAACACGCACAAAACAAAATGTCACAAAGCACGTCATTACCCAGTAAAGCAAACTACTACAGAGATCACACTACTCCACTATTCTTACAGTCATAAACATTAAGACTCACTGATCTGGTTCATTTTCAAACAGCACAAGTCGTGTACAAAGCAACAAATGACTCCCTACCAGGGAACATCCAGAAACTCTTTGTTGTTTGAGTTTCAATTAAGAAGGGGACTAAAATTCAAACAGCATGTGCATGCAGAACCCTGAAAACATTTAGCATTTCAGTATGTGGAGACTGTGGAGGAGGTGGTCATCAATTACAGGGAAGAAAAGGGTGGAGCAGCCACTCAGTGTTTTTCATTACCACCTCTTTATTGATCTTTTTACTTACTTGGTTTGTTGGTTTATTTGCTTTGTTTTATGGTTGTGAGTATGATTGGTTAAAAACAAACGCAGACAGGATGCAAATAGAATTGAAAAAAAACTTGTACTTCATCCTACTCTTTTTTGTGTGTGTGTGTGGGTTGAGTGTTCCACTTCAGTGTACCCACTATTTTGTTTTATTTATGTTCAAAATAAAACGTAATGAACAAATGAATATTTGTGATGATGATAAAGAGGTCATATTATGCAAAATTCACTTTAAACTGGTTTTCCAGCAGTAATAATCGTCCCCATTCCTGGAACGACGCCCCAGAAGTGAAGAAAGTATTTTCTCTCTCCCTGACTTGTTTAGATTGATCAAAAGTGTGTTACTCCAACCAGCCAATCAGAAATGAAACCCTCTATAGTGTCATCGGGGGTTTAGCCAATCACAATCAAGGTAGATAAAGGTAATCCCTTTGACTCTCTCCCACAATGAGGCAGCTCTGCTCTGGCACATGGCGCCACCAGAGGAAGTACTTCCTCCTCGTCCCATAGATGGGCGTGTGTGGGCGGAGCCAGTCCAGCTCACACAGACACAGCAGATTCTGAATGCAGCTGCTATGATCCAATATTCTAATAGAGGGAAATCAAGGAAAAACTGTAATTGGGACAATAAACTTTGTGTACATATAATATGACCCCCTTTAAAATAATGCTGAAAAGCTGATGAATGGTTTGAATGATCTATAAGCCAGACTGAATGGCGGGAAGGTTGGTTCTAGTGCAGCAGAGTCGTGTCCACGTCCGTCCCGCCGACCACCAGCTCAGCGTTGGCTGCTTTCCTCCTGCAGGTTTTCTGGAGCCACGTGTGGCCTGGCCTTGGTGTTCGTGTTCCCTGCGTTGGTGCAGCTGATCTCCCAGAGGCGGCAGGGCACGCTGCGCTGGC
The DNA here is from genome assembly GCF_963422515.1 of Blennius ocellaris. NCBI lineage: Eukaryota > Metazoa > Chordata > Actinopteri > Blenniiformes > Blenniidae > Blennius > Blennius ocellaris. Next base: position 22,764,056 of record NC_137664.1, on the reverse strand, counting down.
CTTCCGCCGCCTTCCACAGCTTCCTCATCGTTCTGGGCGTGGCCAACCTGCTGGCTCAGTTCTTCATGTAGCCGCAGAGCTCCAGAACCTTCCAGCGAGGAACCTCTCACGGTCCTGAACCAGACGGCGGGCTGCAGCCAGGCACCTCCATGGTAGAAGATTAAATGTGTACAACAGTTGTTTCAAGGTAATAAAAGGAACCCGATGTTAAAGCCAGGTTATTTTCTCCATGCAATCCAGCCCGGGGTACTTCTGACCTCGCCACAGGAAGGAGTCTTTATGTATTTCTTGGGCTGATCCAAGTTCTAGGATCTCCACTTTCCCTTCAACTATGTGAGCAGCACTTTGCAGGACTATTTAGACTGTTTACAAATGTTTTTTCTGTGATGGTGTGACTCGTTTGAGTGTGAGCTTGTTGTTATGTTGCTGGCTCACTGGTCTTCTGGTGCTTTAATTCCTGGAGAATGTATTGGAATGAGCCAAACACTACTCAGCTCGGCAAGAGCAATAACTGTTCTACCAGCTCAGGAGCACCCAGAAACTGGTGCAAAGAAATGTTTGTCAGGATTCCTCAAAGGTCCGAGGTGAAATGTGACTCTGTGATCTGTGGAGGCTGAAATGAGCCCTCTGAGCCACCGTCCCTCCTGTGCAGTGGGCAAGAAGAAAAGTCTTGTTTTTACTGCCCACAAGTGGCGCAAAGCATCTCTGCAGGATGGAACGAGTTCACTGTGCTGCTTGTGATTCACCAGAGCTGGATTGTTTGTTTGTTTCACACAGAAGAGAATCATCAGAGCACCTTTGTTATTACGTCTGCAGTATTTATGTTTTCTCTCGCTTCAGTCTTCTTTTTTTTTTCTTTTGCATTGTTGATTTACATGTTGCACATGTTTACTTGATTCCTCTATTTTAAACCCTTTGCTTAAGGAATTGTATACTACTAATGATGGGATAGAAAAAGGGAAGTTGTGTGTGTGGAAATAAGCTCAGTGTATAAATCCGAAATGTTTACTTTTAATCCGTTTCAAAATAATAAAACAATAAAACATTGGTTACTGACTTAATTATTGTTGGTATTATAATTAATAAAGTTGCACTAAGACCTTAAAATCGCTGTGAAACCCCTTTACAGAGATGATGACGTATCTATCTAATGGAGGGATGGAAACGTTGAACAGTCTTTATTTTCGTCATCACAGTTTTTTCAAGTCAATGCCTCCTTTCACCAACATGCATGGTTCTGCTTCATCCTTTTTCTGAGGTCTTCAACATGGTGATCATCTTCTAGAGTGTAACCTGCAGAAATGAATAGTTTTGAGAGGTGACGGCAGGATGAGGGGCCTCTTAAATACTTTTGAACTGTCGATCAAAATTACAGTTCCTGCATTCTGACTTTATCTTTCTCGATTAGAGCCTGGATGTGTTTCTGGAGCCACATTTCCTAAATCTGACACGGCGCATGTTTTAGGAAGTCTGTCGTCCAATATCTTCATCTCTTTCGGCTCATCCTCCCAGCAGCTTGTGATTTTGGTACCGTGCTAAAGAAATGTGTGTTCCACACACGGGCGATTGTTCCTTTTACTTTTAAGTTCAAAGAACTTTTTTTTTTTAATGCAAATTACAGAATAGCATAGTTTGTTTTTATCAAATGAGCTGTTATGGCTCCTAAATGACTGTGGTAGATGTACTGTTGGTGCATCGGGAGCTTCCCCCTCCCCAGAGAAGAGGCGGGCCTACAAACGTACGGCTACGAGATGATTGGACAAGATGTGAGTCGCTGTGGTTTCCACTCGGCTCCCCGTGTTCCTGGGCGTGTTGGTTCAGCCTCTTGTCCCTCTTCCTCCACACACAACTCTCACCTTCCTGCACTGACTCCATGGTGGTGCCCTGACCACTACTGACCTTGAAAACATCTTCTCCCTTCGCTACAATACAAAACCTCTGATTTTGTGCAATTTTAGGAACATACAATTATAAATCAATTTAAACGAATTCCCAAGCAGTACACAGGTTGTTGCTGGAGAAAATGATTTCTTAGGCTGTACTGATGTTAAAACAAAAAGTATCTGTTAATTGCAGGCTTTCTGCTCAGTTTGCATTCTAGCAGACTGTTCAAACAGTTCATGCTTTATTTCAAACATGAAGCAAAGACAGAACATTTTAAATGTAGATGGAAATCAGGAACTTATTCAATTAGAAGAATAAACTAATTGGCTTGAATCACACAGATCAGAAGGTTTTAATACAAATTCAAATCATGAACGTACACTCCAAGCATCATTTGGTGAAATTTTAATTAATTACTTGTAAAAAAAACACATTTAAACTACAACTATCTCAAAAATGAAAAGGTATACATATTTCCTGATGATGAAGATGAGCAGTTTGAGCCCCTTCCTCAGAGCCAATGTGTTTTCTCAGCATGGAGGAAAACATGTTGGCCCAACGCTGATCGCCTCAGGAAACTACTGGAGAAATACAATAAAGTTAATAAGAAAAACATTGGTTTTCTGTGGATTTTTTTTTTTTTAAGAATGTGTGTTCAGTTTCTATTATTAATCAGATTTTATTCTTTTTTTAATGACAACTTTAGAGAAAAAATAATTGAGCTAAAAAGTGTTGATGGTGTGTCGGTTGTGGAGATTTATTCCTCCAACACACACGTCCACTGGAGCCCATCACTCAGTGTAACCCCCCCCACCCCCCCCACATCAGCAAAACAACAACAAAACTGTTAAATAGCAACTTCAGACATGTCTTTGTGTTTAAATGGAAAGAAGTGTGATGCAAGCGTCTCCGTTGAATTAAATATCTTTTGACAAACCAAAATAACTTGAAGGAAAATTGCAATATTAATCTTTTTGTCCTTCCATCTTGTATCTATGCCGTGAAATGTCAAAAAATAATTTCATTTATTTGCAGCTACTGTTTTTTCTCTGAATTTCATTGTGTGCGAAAATAAAAAGAAACTTGCCTTGTACTTCATTCGTAAAATGTGATGAAAGATGAAATCTTGTTCCTCTACTGTTCCCTCAACAGTGTGTCTCGGAGAAGAAACCGCAGAAACGGTTGTTTTTACTGAAAAATGACAGTTAATACTGTTGTTTTTGTTCTTGCATCTTTATGGTCTGATGTTTTCCTGCTTTAACTCGCAGCACCATCAACACATGTTTCTATTGCCAATAGATGCCCCATTAACCCTTGTTTGTTCATGAATATCTTTTCCTGGAAAGATATTCAAATCAGCTGAAGGAGGACACATAGACCATATTTAGAGGATCATTCACCCCAACAAGTCAAACTGTGAATATTTGTTGTATTTTGATATTGTGAGGATGAACCTGACAATAAAAAAATATATATATATACAAAATTCTACTAGCCATTAAAACTATATCAATGTGATTTTGAGACAAAACCTTTTTGACTTTGGTTCAGAAGCTAAATCTGCCATTGTTTGCTTTCTTGTCATTGTTCGTACCAGAGTATTTCTTCCTGGTGTCACTTTTTGGCCTTCTTGTGAAGAAGCTGGAAGTCCAGAGGATCAATATGCAGGTCACTAATTCAGAGGGCTGACAGGAACCACCCCCCCCCCACCCCCGATACCATTACTGGTATTAATTCTGCCTGTGGATTGGAGAGGGTCAAAGTGGTGTCAGTGTTCAGTGTGGCGCTGACCTGACCTTTCCGACACTCTTCATCTTGTTTAAGCCCGGACTTTTCCAGAGGATTCTGGATTGTCCTGCCAGCTTATTCTCCAGCGCTCTTGGGGGTTGGGAGGTCAAGAGTTTGACTGCTTGTCTGGGGCTTTTCCGCCACACTTGCATGCTATTAGCAGAGTGTCGCTAAACATCCAGAGTATAGCCAGTGAAATACGTCGCAATAAGATTCTGCTTGAATTTAATACATTTCTGTTTGGCTTTGCTCTGCACCATTTACAAACTTAAATTATTATTTTTTTTTATTCTTTATACTCAAGTTGATGAATTTGTTCTTGTGTGTGTGTTCTGCATTGGATGACGTAGAAATACTTGTATACATGTGCAAAGCCAGTCATTATTTATTCAGTCTGCACAAATGAGTATCACTATCGTATGGTGTTATTACGCTCAATTATTGTATTTTTGCATTAATTAATGCAGATACTTGAGAGGAGTGGAACACAATGGCTGCATCCCCCTGGGCGGATCATGTGTCTGCCTCCTCGGCTCCTTCCCCTTGACAAAAAACACACCCTTCGGTATCAGCATAATCAATGGGGAGTGGTGCTGGAGGGGGCGGCTACAGTAGTTCCCCCGTCTCTGATTCGCTGACACACACTCTAATTGGATCAAGTAAGAACTTGCTTAGCTGGATGCTTTGTGCTGGGATTGGAAGCAGTGTGCACACTGGCAGACAGGAAGAGGGGCGGAGAGGGAGGAGGCCACAGACTGCCCTGCTCACGACTTGGGGAGGAAAGACTGAGAGAGGAGGGGTGAGAGAAGGAAAAGGGGAGTATCCAGTCTTCTCTGCCCTTCTGTGTTACTGCAGCCCCCCTCCCTCTCTGTGAGATTCTCTTTCTCTCTCTTTCCCCTTACTCATCTGTTTCTGTGGCTGCGCTGAGAGGAAGGGCACCTGCCGCTCCCTGATGATTCAGCCTTTCAGCTGCTTGGAGCTCCATAGACAAGACAGCATGTCCCTCCTGCCACTGCAGTGCCCGGCCACCCCGTCCTCTGCACTACAGTTGCTGCAGCTGCAGCCGGCCCAGCGCGTCGACACTGCCTCTTCTCCTGCTCTGCTCAAGTGTTCAGGTGAGTGAGTGCTCCGGCTCCACCGCGGCTCACTGCTGCAGCACGCTCAACATTTTAAGGATGCAGCAGATTTGAACGTGGCACAGATGCATGACTGTGTTTGCTGTGAAGCAGCATGAGTAAGGAAGTCCTCTTCCTCGTGCACAGGCTCTCCACAGACGTCCCGGACCGTGAACAAGCTCTGACTCCCCCGAGAACAGTTTCTGCCTTCCTCTGCAACCCCGGCTCAAACTCTGTGGCCTGACCATGGAAAACATACTCAAGGACACTGGTGGCAGACAGCCTTCGGGTGATGCTTTAAGTTAATAGTTCGATCAGAGACACTTTCATCCAGCACTTTGACAGGATGACTGAGGGAATGGAGGACTTATGTGCTGGGCCAGTCCCCCCTCCGGGATCGGCTTCCCCCACCGGCTCTACTGTTGATTCTGGACGGATCCCAGAGGAGAAACCAGAGGAGAAACCAGAGGAGAAACCAGAGGAGAAGCCAGAGGAGAAGCCAGAGGAGACAGAGGCAGCTGGTGAGAGTGTGGAGGAGGGCGCAGAGGAAACTGCAGAGGGAGGTGCTGGTGATGGCGATGGGGAGCATGTGGGGGCTTTGGGAGTCGTGGCCTTGCCAGGGACCTGCTGTGTGTGCATAGAGATGGGACAGATTAACAATTGCCTGCACTCTGAGAAAATCTGCATCCTGCCCATCCTGGCCTGTCTGCTCAGCTTAGCCCTCTGCACAGCCGGCCTCAAATGGGTCTTTGTGGATAAGATATTTGAGTACGAACCCCCCACACACTTAGACCCCATCCCCATTGGACAGGACCCCATTGTTATATCAGTTAACCCCACGCTGGGAATAACTGTCTCGATTCCTCATTCATCACCATCGACCGTCTCCTTAACTACCACCATCGCCATTACCCCGGGACGTCCTGAGGTCTTGGTGGAAGAGAAATCTACACGCGGGCCGTACGTGCCTCAGCCTCCAGGAGGGACTGACCCGTCCTCCATCACGCTGAAATACAACGCGGAGCGTCCTGCCACCCCGAAGCACCCGCAGACGACACAAGAACTAGACAACAACATCCCCACTATCTGTAAGTACCCGGCACTTTCACTCAGTTGTCTTTATGGAGGAGAGCTCCTTTGTTCTGCACCTGGCTTCTGATAGCGCTTTTCAGAGGAGAAATGATGGTCTGGCTTAATGGAGCATCAGTTTCTGCTGTACAAGAGTCATCGAACACCTCTACATGTAGACACGTCCATGGGCATTATGACACATTATTGACAATACATTAAGAATTGGTTTCTGTTTCATCACTGTTTTTCTACTGACTGAGCTCCGTCAAGCATGCCAGGAAGTGCTGCAAGGAGTTTGCCTGAAAACAGACATGCTGTGACTTGCAGAGTGTAACGCAGAGGCCCATGACTAAGCCTCTGAAGTATTGCTCCACAGATAGGTGTGCAGGAGACAGCCGGTCTATCCAAACTTCCTCTGTCCAGACCGTGAAGGAGGTTTTTCTAACATTCGCTCCATCCCGTTTGAGTATTTCCTCCCGATTAAGTGACACCACAATGATTGAGGAGCGGCACGATGAGTGTTTGCTGTTAGGCTATTACTAGGGACGTCTCGGCTGTCAGACAGAAAGTGTAAGCAATGCAGAGGGTCCCTAAGATGTGTGGATACACATTTCCAGTCATACGAAGAAGTGGAAATCAATAAATGATGCATGACACAAACTGAGAGTCCAGGCTGTGGTACAGGGAGACTTCCTGTTTTCTGTCCGTGCTCCATTTCAAGGTCAGAGTCTGCTGGAGGCTAATTGATGCCCCCTCCATTCCTGTGCCGCAGGGAAAAACAACCCACTAATACTGTCTGTCTGCCAGCGGCTCGCCACCGCTGTGCCTCCGCTGTAGTCACATCAGCGGATGACTTATTGCTCCATATGTGGGTTAGTCATTCCCAGGTGACGGTGGTAGGTGGAGTGCTAGCTGGGCAGCACGGCGAGAACACGTGGCGAGGTTGAGGCAACATGTAGAGCAG